>NC_067115.1:5105686-5430686 GCF_021347895.1 Acanthochromis polyacanthus | reverse complement strand
AATTAAACGACTGCGGACCTTTTATGAACCTTTTGTTTTGATTGTGTTAATGGCATCACATCCACTGTAGTCAGTAAACTAAGAAGGAAGATGAAGTGAGTAAACTAGCTCGATGGTTGTTATTTTTTAATTTTATTGCTGCCTCGTGATGGGTCATAGTATTTTAATATGATAGTTTTAAACCACAAACACCAAATTTGACTTTGCAGAGGTCTGATCTGCCTTCTTAATGTTGGTTCACCAGTATTTTTACAAATATGTAACAAGCATAATTACCAAGCTCAGATTTCACTTGTTCATGAAATATGATATTAACTAGTGGTGGGATGTTTTTAATCTAATTAATTAGAGTCTTTGTAATTAATCAGTATGAATTGCATTTTTTGCCAAATAACAATATTTGACACAATAAATAAAGAATTTCAATTCAAATACATTTTATTTGACAGATGAATCAATGAAGAGACATATATGTGTTTATAATTTAAAATTTCTGAAAAAAAATTAAATGGGACATTAAAAAAAGGATTTAGTTCAGTTTTCCCACATATGGCACATAACATAAGCACTTTCAGTGTCTTCTAAAGTGATCTATTATGGGATGGCTACACCATTTGCAGCAACATGTTTTACACTGAGGTGATACCACTGGCACTTAGCACTGCAGTGATCAGAATTGTTGCACAATTTGCACACAACCAGTCTTTTATCCAAGCTGTCATCGTGAAGATTTAAAAAAAAAAGAACAACTTTCCACCCAACAAGCTCAATGCGGTCTCACCAAACTTTCTTGTGCGCCAACGTCACTCCTGTGCATCTTCTTCATGACTAGAAAACAGACTTTAGGTTCATTACAGCCACCTACTGGGCTGCAGTGTTCATCAGTGTTTTCGGTGTGCCACAAATTTGGGAACTGAAAAAGGTGCGAGTAAATGTGGTATTGTTTTTAACGTGTTGTTTTTTTGTAATAAGTTAATCAAAATAAACACATTAAAGTCCCTGCCCTATTTTAATATGTCATATCATGTTGATGTCCATGCACGTCTTTTAAAACAGCACATCTATGCAATGACAAGTACAACAGCAGTGGGCGTGAAGGTAGATCCACAGTCCTGTACAAATTGTAACTTGAATGAAATCTGATATAAATTCAAAATGACTTTTCTCACCAGCACTTTGTCACACAGATAATCAGCTAGCATTGTTGGGAAGGTCAGGTCACGTGGTTTCATTTGATTCGTGTTACACCTCCTCGCAATAAATGCTTCAAGAGCAATCCAAGTGAGAATGCAGCACAAGGTGGATCCACTGGGTTCTGAGGGTTAGACGTTAGCTAATGTCGCTGACTTTGTTTACATTAGTTAACAAAAAGAACAACATCATTACCAGAAACTGTATGCAAAAAGATCTTTGAGATGTAAACGTATTATTATTTCAAGAGCTATGATATGGTTTAGTATGTTAGTACGTTTGCCTACTACACCTGCTCTACTCTAATATAATTTGAAATCTATGGAGTCCCACTTAAATAAAATACTGCCAGGGACTACAAAGGAGAGTTTACTTGTGAATGTCATGAGGCCACAACACAAACTCCAGAGGCCAGAAATCTTTGCTGACATGCAGCATATAGGTTTTCTTCACACATCCGTGGTCATATTCCTTCTCTCATTCCTCTTTCTATATCTCCACTTACACCATGCAATAATTTTCACAATTAATACTCTAAAAAAAATAACTTTTTGCCTGATTTGTGTTTTGCGTTTTACGTGAGAAATGCACAAACAGGAAGGGCGCGTGAACTCACTCTGGGAGGAGGATGAGGGGAGTGGGGGGTGAAAGGTGTGCAATGTGTTTTCCTCATCGCAGAGTTTGTCTCAGCTGGAGCGTCTCAACACGCAGACGCAGTGATACACTGCTTAAGCCACCTCTCTGCAGCACTTCACACACGTTCTCATCTCACCTCCTTCTTTAAAGTCATTCTACGTATTTAAATTCATTAGCGGAGCGACAGAGGAAAAAAATTCAAAGTGTGCTTTACATTACACAGAAACAGATGCACATGGGTTCACACAAAGCCTTAAAATAGACGCACACACACACAGACACACACACAGACACACACACACACAGACACACACACACAGACACACACACAGACACACACACACACACAGACACACACACACAGACACACACACATTCACTAAGTGGGGCAGATTACATTCTCCCCAGGACTTGACTTGCATTAAAGTTTAAATGTGTTCAATTTGGACGATCCCAATATTAGAGTGGAGTATCATTACCCACCTTATTGGACGAGTCTGAGAAGAACAGCTTTCTGCCGATGAGATGAAGAGGCCTCAGGCACACACACACACACACACGCACACACACACACACACACACACACACACACACACACACACACACACACACACACACACACACACACACATTTATTCACACTGTATCTCACTATCTCACACACAAATGAACGTGTGGACAGATGAACAAAGACTTCCGACTGCTGCACATTAGGAATAAAAGAATGTGATGCTAAGCGGCCAAAACAAACTCTTCATTTTAATAGATATACGACTAGAAGAGAAGTCTTACACGTAAACAGTGTTTAAAAGCATACATGTGATTAGCTGATGATTATTTTTACATCAATACTTTGTGTTACTTTCTCCAGCAAAATGTATCAATAATGCATCATTTATATTTCTTTAACGTTTTAACATGCGTCACAATGACAGATTCGCTGACATTTACCAAACACCTGTTCAAAAGAAATATCACTACTTTCTAACATCTCTACTTCATACTCTCAAATCAGACTCACTTCACTTAAAGCCATTCATCAGTGTTCACCTGAGCAGCCATAAACTGAGGTTACATCCACACAGACATGCATCGCTTCTGCTACACTTATGTAGATGTAGATGCACCCCCAGAATGAATAGCATAAAACACACATATGTTCCTTTTTGGGAAAACTGGATGGAAATCACAGTTAGTTAAATACATATCTTCTTAGCCTGAACACACTGTGCATCTTCTTTTTGTTCTCTTACAGGAATAGCATATTATTTTTATTCCACTTAACCTCCTTAAGCAGCCAATGATCAAACCAGCAAATGCTGTTTTTAGGCTTATTTCAACAGAAATCTGAATTAACAACAACTTGCACATACTAAACTGACAAAGAAATGCAAAATTAGGATTTCTGTGCACTACTTTGGAAATGGTAATGCAGATACCTGTCTTCAGTTTCTGTCCAGGTTTTAATCATCACTGTTTGTTGTTTCCTGATTTGTCATTCTCTCCTCTAAGGGAAAACCAAGACATCAGCCTTGACTATCAGTGGTAGCCTTCACGTGGTTAATGAAATACAGGAGTTGCTGACCTTGTTGTCTATGAATGGATGCTGCTGCACCATATATATATATATATATATATATATATATATATATATATACCTTATATCAACATATTTTCTCAATATTATAACATATAACATTATCAAGTTACAACATGGCGGCTTTTGTTGTAACGAAATCGAAAACAGAAATGGTATAAATTTAGGAAATTTGCTTAGTTTTACTTCTTGACATGGTGCGATTCTTCTGTTATTCAGCTCGATGGATGACATTTTAAGTAATGAAGGATGATGCTGCATGCAAGGGGTCATTCTCTACAGACACACGCATTTTAAAACCCTTCTTTGTGTTTGCATACCACATAAAATGCTTGTTTGTCATAGTAATAAGAAAATATCTTATGATATAAAAACATCTTGCTATTAGCTTGGAAAATCCAAACTGAATCTCCATGTAATCTCCTATCTCCATGTTAGGAGATACAGGAGAATCAGTTTGGCATTGGGCGAATTGAATCGCGTTTCCCTCCCAGTACAGTTTGGTACGACCAATCACAGCACGGGAGGCGGGAGTTAATACTGCGTCATCTTCAGCGCCTGGATTACCCATAAAACACCTGCGCACCTCCCGTAACCAAACACAAACATTAACAAAGTTATTCCTAACACCGCTAATCGTTCGGAAGGAGTCTTTTGTTGCGTAGCCTTTTCAAAAATAAGTGTTGTACTTGAGAGTACCCCATGTATTCGCAGATTTTTGTGACAAAAACGGCAGTAATCATTCACTGCGACCCTTTCTCGGCTGCATGCCATTGATGTTTGGACTACATGGACTTCAAGGTCGATTTGTTTGTGCGTCACATCCGTGTTACGCTGATTGGTTCTTTCTCGTTCAAGCTGCATTCGTTAGCCCCTCCTTTTTTAAAACGTCTTCTATCATCACAATGCCAGACTGCCTTTATTTGTATTTATATTAATACATAAATAAAGTCAGTCTGGATTTTCCAGGCAATCTTGCTAGAACAAAACACTTAGAATATAATGTAAAACTGGCTCCTTTTTTTCTGGCATGGCAGCAGTGTACTTTCATATCTATGCTATGCACATATTAGGCATCAGTGTGTATCTATGCTGTCTAGTTCTAGTAGTGTCTGGTCTTACTTTTCACCATTGGTGCTTGGTCATTTTCAGTTCCTATGCGTTTTGTCTTTAAACCCTGCTTTAATATGAAGAAGCAGTGGTGTGGAACGAAAAGATTTTCTCTAACAACGGCGTGAGTTTCCTCTTTTCCTCCCAGTCACTGTTTTGCCTCTCAGGATGCTGTCCTTTCATTTTCACAGATTCAGTGGGTTTAATGAGGTGAAGTGTTGCACTGCATTGTCAGTGCTTCTGTTATGTGTGTTCTCAGGCTTGTTTGTGTGGCTGGCTTGTTGCTGTGGCTGGTCCACTAATTAAAAGTTCAGCAAGAATTTACTTGAGTCAAAAAATTCTGGGCTGATATTAAACGTTTCACCAAAGCTTTAATGCATATAGTGTTGCACTTTGATCTTTTTCACTTTTAGACCACGATATAGTAAAATTAAACACATTTTTAGGCTTAAGTTTTGAGTTAGATTTAATTGTAGCGTACAATTAATGCTGAGCTCAGATCACAGCTGAAAGAATTAATTATATCAGGAAGTATAAATTAAAACATGAGACATTTTATGGCAAGAAACACTGGGGTAAAATAACGAGAAAGTTCTTCTTGTAACAGAACAAACAGGCTGCTGAGGTGTTCAACAACCTCACAACAAACCAACCAACCAACCACCAGACGATAAAACACCACTGCTGGTTGTATTGAGCAGCACTGTGGACCTGAGGAAAAAGTCAATACAGCAAAGTGCAATTTACATGTTACATGTTTGTCTTCCAATTTCAGTGCTTTAACACTTTAATTAAGAAACTTTTGTGGCATTTTAAGATTGAACAAATGATACAATTAGACGAATAGGATGTTTAAATCAAATTTAAGAGCTAACTAATTTAAGATCAGAAGATGCTAATGCTAAGTCTGGTGCAATACAACTGTCTTTGTAGGAGATTACTGAGTTTTTAGAACAAATTTAACGTTTTAGCTGGGATTTCTGCTCTCTGACTCGTTATTCTGAACACATCTGCGTGGCCTGTGACCCTGTGACTCATTTATATACTCATCTCTTGCCTTGTTGTGGCATTTACTCTGTCTAATAGGAATTAAGGCTCAATAAAGGCCAACGTGGGCAGAGATATGAAATATACATTCTCAGATATTTGCACACAGAAAATTCCTACATTTTGTGCAGATCTTACACAAATTTTCAGAACTGTCAAAATGGCAAATGAATATAGTTTACTTGAGACAAACACGCATCTAATCTGATCTTCTTTTTAATGTTAAATCAACAAGTTTTGAATTAATTGTACTGTATTGTAAGACTGAAAAAGCTGATAGTATAGCCTAATGACACAAACATACCGCCCCTTGTGGAGCCAGTGTATATTTTATTATTCAGCTAAACTGAAAAAGTATCCTTTTGTGTGATTGTTTTGTTACTCAGTAAAATAAATACTTTGTCTTAGCTTGACAAGATTTGCAGTGTTATGTTTACTACAATATCATTTAGTTATATATGTTAGTGAAAGCTACATGGGAATTCTTTGTACTAGTAGCACAAATTCTGTCATTGTGTAATAAAAATGTTCTGTTTGACTGAGTTGTCTATGTTAGTGTGCTGGAGCAAACTAAAAGTTTTATCCAGAACCATTTCCAGTACATTTTTAAGTAGAGTTAAGAAGTTGGGATTTACAGCGTGCTCAACTCGGATTGTACTTTGATGCAAATACTTTTCTGCTTCTTTGGAAAGTTTAACATCTTTTCCTAAACTCACCACCATTACTTTTGCAAGAACTGCTTTGTCCACTACTGTTTTTCAGGCCTATCATTCGGTGATTTTATTGTATTTGTCAGCTATTCACATATAGATGAAAGATGTTGCTTAGCATAACTGTTTGAAAAGAGAGTTTCAGCAGCATTAGAAGCCATGGTTCGTTATTATATTTTACATTTGGATCAGAGAAAGCTAATGTATTCATAAATGTAATGAGTGTGATGTAATCCAATATAAGATCATCTTTTTTTTCTGGATTCATACAGAAACATCTCTGCGTTTTTGCTACTAAAATGCCTGTTTTAAACCATACAACGTGTCAACACTTTATCTGACTATCTGTGCATACCTCATATATGTGACAGATTCATTTCACGTAGTAATAAGGCCTTGAAAATGGGAGTCAGGACTACATGGAGAGATCACACACTAGAGGGACACACACAGTGACAGATCAGCAGGGCCTGGATAATACAGGCAGGAAGTCTTTACCAGGACACAAAAATGAACTGTTCTCAGCCGTCTCCTTCGCTTTTTATCCACTTAGGACGGCGATGAAGCAGTGGTTCTGTCCTTCCCTCACCTCCACTGCTGTCTCACACTCCACCTTTTAAAATAATATCTCCTTCATTCCCTGTTTCCAGCCGTCCTCCCTCCCTCACCCCCACTCCTCCCCCTCTAACCATTATCTTTTGGTCTCCTGTTCCCCCTCCTCTCCTCCTCCTCCTCCTCCTCCTCTGTCTTTCTTCCTTCTTTCATTTGTTCTCCACTCTTTCGTTCCCTCTCCTCACTTTGAGCGAAATAGATTTTCAATTACGTGCTGAGTGCCTGGAAGCTTCTATATTTCCCAACCTGACCCCAATACAGCTGAAGTGACACCCCACGTAGAAGAAACACACATACACACACGCATACACCCACACAACACACACACACACACACACACATCTGATACACTTCCGCCTCCACTTACAGCCTAATGGAGTGGAGGAGAGGCTGGAGAATGTCTTCAGTGTCCCAGACAAACCTGGTAAACTACCTGACACACACACACAACTCACAACTCTGCCAGACACACACAAAAATGAAACGCAGCAGAAGTATTGTTACAGAGATTCTATGTTCATATTCTGCATGTTTTTTGCAGCATTAAATTGAGTATCAAATGTGTTTTATGTTCAGGTCTGAGTTTGACAAAAATTTCCACTTAAGGACAGTAAAGTTTAAGTTGAAAATAAAGTTGAAAGTTATTTCAAAACAGCAGCAGTTTATTATTGGAAGAACATCATTGCTACAGCAAAGAGCTGCTGAAGTTTCGACCGCTGTTGTTTAACAGTGACAATACATTCTGTTTTATTCTAGCAATAATGCAAGCAGCAGTGGCAAGAGTGGCTAAGGATTGCTTGAAATAAACTTCTTTTGAAGTGCTGTCCACTTTCTCCAAACAAAAAAGTGTCTTTTTAGTCTTGTGACTTGGCTGGATTTTTCTCTTGCTTTTCCTTATTGAGATATTGAAGAATGAAATCGGTTCATTCTTTTTGAATAAACCTGTATATTCATATTTTCAATTTTGGTTCCACATTTTCTGCATCAAACCAGTACGATTACAAGGATTTGAATGTTTGATTTGAACAGGTAATGAAGACGGAGACAAAGTAACACTAAACACAACCCATGACAGGATTGAACTGGGAATGTAATGCTGTTTGTGTCTCGGCCACAGAGCGACCGACGTAACAGACTACACATCTGACTTACTGCTCTCTGTTTGCACCAGTTAAAGAGACAAAGACAGCGGCTTGTTTTATTAAGGCCAGAGAATTATGAAAGTACAAAGTATGAAGCTGTTTTGATCAGTGAAACCCACTCAGTGGCAGTAAGCCACTCCATTGAAAGAAGACAAAACATGTTTTTCACATCAGTGTCACAATCTGTTTCCGTATAATTGTGAATTTTTGAAATGCCACCTAAAATACATAAACTTGTTTCCATGAACCGCTTTGGCATGAAAAAGATCATCTGTACAGTGTCCACAGATGCAGTGGTTTTGGTATGTCAGACATGACTGTAATAAAAAGTTTAGAAGATGAATTGTTTGCCCACCCCTAAAAAAACCATGAGGAAGGAGACGAAAATAAAAAAATGGAAAATAGAGAGGACTTTTTTGGAATCGTTGTCTGTCAAAATTGTTGTAATTCCTCTTTCATGTCAGCTGTCGTTGGCCAGTGGCGAAGATAAAGAAAGAAACAGCTGATCAGTCATATAAATAAATATTTTCTACAGATGTTTCCAACCCAGATGAAGAACTCAGGTTTGTTTTCTTTTTTTCTTCAGAAAAGTCAGAAACCACCTCAAGCAAACTGATGAACTGTCAGGAGAAATTTCCCAACTCTAACCCTTTCCATGTACTTTTACTTTCAACATACATCAAACTGTCATAGCAACGCAGCTACAATCATTCAATAAAGACACACTGCAAATTACAGATATAAATACACAGGCGATCCACTTTAGCTTTAACTGGCTATTTACCTGTCAGTGGGAGCGTACACAGCATCCATTAGAATTTACAATCAGTCACATTTCTCCAAATACCACATGATAATTCACTCCTACAAATCATAAGCAAAGCCACTGTATGAGAAAATAAAGAAAGGTCTAATAAAAAGTTTCTTTAGATACTCTGTCGAATTAATTAGTCCAAAGGATAAAACCACTAAATTGTGATGTTTTAGGGACTTACACATCCAGAAGCCTTCTCCTGTCTCTTTTTTTTCTCATTTTGTTGTCTTAACATCATGTGCAGCGCAGTTTGTTGCATTTATGTCATTGTCAACCTGTAAACTGTAAAAGCCAAACACTTAAACCCATTTAAAACATGAAACACCCAAACAAATGTTATCGCTCCCACGTCTGAAAGGGGGTCTTACAACAGAGCCACTGATCTGCGGCAACAGCAAACAGCAAATACTGAACCGTGTCGAGTGGCAACGGAGGAGTGACAGCTGACATTTTTCCTATTGTTTAAAAGAAATAAACTTGATTTAATCATCCTCACACACCTCACTTATTAAAGCTAATTTTTTAGAATGCAAGACAACACTTTAAATACAGCTGCTTTATAATGCTAGCTCAATTACCACACACACACACACACACACGTGCCAATTTCATTAAGCAGTTTGCGCCTCTTAACATGGCCTCTCCTGGGTGTTAGTGAGCGGTTTTCCGTATTAAACAGAGGCAGAGGTCAGAGGTCAACAGCCTAATGCCTTATCTCTGATGCACCATGGCCAACCTTATTACCGAAGGCTTAGAGAATAAATACACGCACACATAAGTGCATATATTGTTGGTGCACACACGCACACACACACACAGCGAGCGCTCGACATTAGGAGTGCCGGAGGTGAGATGTTGGCCTCGGGGCATGTTAAGCGTGTGGAGCAGCACACGCCAGCCACGAACATCACACACACACACACTAACACAAAGTGACTTTCCCTCGTGCTTCAGACCAGCAGATTCTGGATGTGAAAGTGGGGGAGGATACTGCACATAAAAAGCTCCTGTTCCAGGTGGTCAGAGTCCATTAAAACAGCTTGTTCCTGTAACGGAGCTCTGACACGACCTTTACAACCGAAACGAGAAAATTGGACATTATTACAAAATTATTGTCATGTAGTCATGAATTTGCAAAATATTTTTCGAGAGGGAAATGTCACAAAAACACCACAGTTTGAGTCGAGGATGGAAGCAGCTCTGCAGACGTGTTTTAAAAGCCACTCGGGCTGCAGGATCAAGTGACACTTTGGTGGCATTTCACAAAATGTTCTGTTTTTTTTTTAATCACGCTTTCTTTTTGTTATTGAATGTGGTCAGGTGCTAACACAGGAAAGGATTACAACTAATGAGATGTTTGTTATTTAACCGGATCACCAAATGGACAACAAAACACAGGCTACAGGAGAATCTCTCAAAAATAGTTTGAAAATTTTCTTCCTGTTGAAAATGAAAGTGACAGTTGTAAAATATGTGTGTGTGTGAGAGTGTGAGTGTGGGTAGGCGTGGTGCTGCTTTGTTAAGGCCTGAATGAGTTGTTGATGGGTACAGCAGCTTGGGTCTCTCAGGGGATGGAGGGGGAGAGGAGGAGGAGGAGGTATGGGTAAGTTGATAATTGCAGGGGAACTTGGACTCAGTCTGTCAATGCGAACCCCCTCCTCCCCTCTAAACACACTCACACACCAGCGCTCCCTTTGAAGGGGAGGTCCCTTGATTAGGCCACTTAAACACAGCGGTCTCCCCCCTTCTCTTTGTCTGTCTGGCTCTCTGTGCGTCTGTCACCCACGACTCTCCCTCTCCACGTCCAGCGCTCCGACTTCCTCACCGTCCACTTTCGTTTTTGAACAGCTTCTCCGTTTTCTACCTCTTTGTTTAATCCCGTCTTTTCGGACTCCTGTATGTCTGTACGTTTGTGTGTGTTTAGTGTGTGTGTGTGTGTGTGTGTGTGTGTCGGGTGGTGGGGTGGGGTTCCTGTCAGGTCTCAGCTGCCGTTGTGTGTGAGGGTGAATTACACGCTGTAGCACAGTGTTGACAGGAGCAGCTGGACATCAGTGGGCCGTAGCGCCCAGCTTTGTATGTGTGTGTGTGTGTGTGTGTGTGTGTGTGTAGTTGTGGACCACTACCCAACACAGAGCTGACACCTTCTGGTCAGCCACAGTAAAAACAGCCTGCAAACTCAAGAAGATAAATGTCTTTTTTAGTTTTGAACATCTTCTGTCATGGTGTCTTTTGGAATTAAAAACAAGTTTAAATTAACTGCTTTAAGTGTGTCTTTTGTTTGGGATCTATGCATTTAAATGGAGATGCACTTAAAAATCTGTTAGCTTAATCCAAAGTTCAGTGAAGAGGGGAAAAAAAAACTAAATCACATCAGTATTTGCTGTGACCACCCGCTGCATTTAAAACAGCTCCTGCTCTGGGAGTCTGCAAGTTTTCAGGGCAGGTTATCTGCTCCAAGCATCTTGGAGAAGCTGCCGTCGCTGCCTCAGTGTCTTCTGTCGTTCTCATTGAATCCCAGACTGCCTCCGTGTTGTTGAGATGAGGGCTCTGTGGGGGCCACACCATCTGTTGCAGGACTCTTTGGACCTCTTGTCACTGAAGATAGTTCTTTATGATTCTGGCTGGACATTTGGACTCGCTGTCACGCTGCAGAATGAATCTGAAATGATCTAATGCATCCATCTGAGCAGTTCAAGTTCCCCAAACTTTACACAATGCTATGAAAAATCATTTCATAAAATCACAAATAGTCAGATTTACTCCATATAGTACGGAGTTGCAACAGCAAACTGATATACACGTAACAGGAATATTCACATAACACATACAGTGATATTACCGGTAATAGTAATATTTAAAAGTGACATATTGATATATTAATAGACATATGATAATATCGTAAATAATTTCGCTTTCTGGTGTAACAGCCTTCTTTACTGCTGTAGTCTTTCTCACCACCTTCCTATATTGGAATTTATTCGCCAAAAAAGACAAAACACACAATAATCAAGACAAAGCATAATTTTTTTCTAGTTTTTCCGCTGATAAAACAAAGCTATCATTATCATGAATTATTTTTCGCTATAATAATTCACAGCCTTGATTCACAGACGTATGTGCTGAAATGAGCCTCTGCTCTGAATAAAACTAAAAAATATTGGCAATATCTGTGTACGTAAAGGCATATCACTCAATTTGGAATTACATTTTTTTGAACCATTTGAGCTCCTGTACAATGATTTTTAAAACAATAGCCCGCATAACCCATATTTCATTTGATTTGGGAGCCATGAAACACCAACAAGCTGTATTTGGACACTTTAAAATTAAATTAGAAAGAATTGAAAGTACTCAACACAAACTGCTATAAATGTTTCCAATCAGAGACAGAATAGATGTGACGTCTGACAGCCCTGTAAATAAACAGGAAATAAAAACAGTGGCCACGGTGAAAGTAATGAAATTTGAAAGAGGAGGAAGAGGAAAGAAAAGGAACAGAGGAGGGGAGGTTTGCAGTAATGAGTGTGGAGAAGCGTGCTGGTCTCCGGCTGGTCGTGAGGCCAGAGACAGAGTTTTGTCACTGCAATCTCACACTCTGCTCCTGTAATGACTCGCCTGGAGGCACAAATGATTTCCTCCACTGGTGTTTCTATTGCTGGAGCCACCACAAATTCAAGAGAGAAAGGTTTCGGGGAGGCGGGCATGGCGGGACAGGAGAGGGAGGTTTGAGACGGAGAAATTGGACTAAAAAGAACATTACAGCTTAAACAAAACAAAAACCTGCTCAGTCATGTTTAGTATCTTTTCTCCAGTTAAATTTGGTATATGTTTGCTTTCATACCTCTGGCGCAAATTGGAATCTACCTTTCTGACTGTTTGTCCCGTCGGGCTTGCCGTAGCCGTGGTCCAACTGCGGTCATGTGCCACAATTTTCCATCCGCAAACCTTAAAAATAACACCTCTCTCTTTCCACCGCCGCTCCCCCTCTTCTTCCCCTCTTCCTGCCCAGGGACTTGTCATAAAGACATCATCATCACTGTTCGAGGGCAGAGGAAGCAAGGCAGGGGTGACATGATGATCTATCTGCCAGTCACTGCTCCGTGGGTCTGTGATGTGATGGAGCAGAAAACAAGTGGTGACCCCACCAGTTGATGCTTATATAGCAAGCCTTTGGGATTAAACTTAACTAAGTAGATGGAATATGTCACTGTTTTGATATATCAGCTGATTTTAGCTCAATATTGCTGAAGACTATAGAGAAAAATATTTTTAAAATTGTGGAATACAATAATGTTAAAGATTGTAAATAGCAGTAAAAATAATGACAGACATCTGCAAATTATTGATATCAGTCAAAAAGAACAAATCAGCATTTTTTAAAATCATATTTTGATGTAGACATTATCTACAATTTTGGCATTTTTTTACAGTCTAAATATCAATTGACATTTTTTTTCACTGTTTTCTTAAATCTGCAATTTAATACAACCGAAAAAAATCTGTAAAATAACAGTAAATTTAAAAAAACAGGCAAAACTATTTTAAAATCTGTTTTACAGTGTATAAGTCTGCTAATGATAAGTGAAAAAAAGGAACTGCTTACAATATATTTGAGGTAAAAGCAATGAGAGACAACAGAGTGGTTATTTTTCAGCTATAAAATATCCAATTAATATTACAATCACAGAGGAATTATAATAAAAAGTGTTTGTTGTTGGTGTTTATGTAAAAAAAAATCAATAAATTTACAAAAAAGGGGGGCTATGGGTCGATGTATGATCATCGGATCTTTATTTTCATAACATTGGTTCTGGGCGTGTACGTTTTCACCACAAACTGATGCGTAACGGTTCATCTGAATGCACAAACTCAAGTGCTGGATGCTCAAAGTGTCCTGTGTAGGGACGCCCACACCACTGTTTATTGTGTCAGTGTTGAAACTACATCAACACCCAGAACATCTACGTGTTTTTGGTGCCACCAGTGGCGTACGATGGCATGTGTATACAACAAAATTGCAGTTTGTAAACGGCCTAATGCAGCCAGCAGGCTCTGCAGAGAGAGCCTCCTGTCACCTGCGTGTTCATGCATGTCAGCACAGCACGATGGACAAACGGTGGACCTGCCCGTCAGAAACATAGTGGTGTGACATGTTGGTGTTATCATTGATTCATTATCTCTGTGCTTGTTGTTTGCTAAGCGCAAGGCATTTTGTAACACTTTCTTTGGAAAGGTGTTATGATTATACTTACTGTAAAGACTAAACCCAAAGTATAATCTGAGTAGTCCAAACCTCATACGTCTTTTTCCTCTGTGCCCACAGCATCTAAGAAGCCATTACAAATATATCAATGAGCCAAACTGTTGCAAACCTTCCACTGCTACATTTTGTTTGTATTTTGCTCAGCACAGCACCAAATGTATATTAAATGACCGCTGAAAAGAGCCGCAAACTAATACAATACGCACTTCTTTTAGATAAAACTGCAATGTCTAGTTGTTTTAGAAAATGAATGTCCTCCTTTTAAAGAGTAAATGTGTTTTCTGCAAGAATGAAAATGGAGCCGAGAGCTGAAGTCCAGAAGGGGAAGTTGGTTTTGGTTGGGTTACTGGTCGTGGTTCTTCCAGTGGGATTTATTAACCAGAAGAATGCATATACCACCAGTCTTATCGACTAAAATATCCCAGTATTTCATATCATACCCGTTCAAAGTCACTTCACAAAGCCCTCTTTACATAGAAGCACCACCTGTGCTAAACACAATGGCTGATGCAGTTGTCCCTACATTTATTTCAGATTTTCACTGCCTATAGCTCCAGCATATGAGTTGGCAGGTGGGCAGAGGGAGAGAGACTGAGAGGAAGGAGGGGGAGAGAAACGGAGAGAGGGAGAGGGAGCATATACATCACTTCATCCTTAATTAGCTGTCATCAGCTTCTCTTCTCAGAGGAACCGGAGACTAATAATTAATGATCAAACTCTAAAGTAGAGTCACTCACAGGCTCTTTCTCTCTCTCTGTCACAGGAAGAGGAATTAACAAAGATAGCAGATGATTTGGTGTGAGAGTAATAAAATCTGACTGTACAAAAAGAAGTGTTGGTTTCACTGTAAGCCAGCGAGGGACCTTACAAATAAATGACTCATCAAAAACCAACAGAAACGAGGTCAGAGGCATTTCTACACCCTCAGGTTACCAAGGTAACCTGCCCTCCGGATCATTATTGGTTGTTTGGTGTAAAACGAGCCATGAGTGTCCTCTTTATTAGTCCAGTCTGCGGCGCACGAGGCCAGGATTGCTGCCCCCGCTGCATCGTCTGATGATGTGAGGAGGATCCATTTATACAAGACTAGAACATGCCAGGAAAGGCATTGCAATGTTTTAACAAAGCCTGTGCGTCTGTGTAGACAAGAGCAGCTAATTAGAGAGGAACACAGTGTAAGTGGGCATATGTGCACTGGGGGACCAGTCAGCCAACACACGACAGGAAAGCGCCGCGGGGGGACGCAGGCAGGCAGGCGACTGACCGGCTCCAGAGCCAACATGGAGCCGCCATGGAGGCATGTTATGGTCTCAGCGCCCCAAGCCCCTGGCACTCCATCCTGAAACCCTGTTTGCAGAGGCAGGGAGGGGTGGAAACGGCAGGCTTTACAGACCCCACCACAACCTGTCCTCTCTCCAAGACTGGACCCACTCTGAGATGTGTTTGTGTGTATGCTTCTTCTTAAGCTGCTCTTAAGTGCTTTAATTGGATTATCCTTAATGAGTAAACAAACAACTACAGCAGCAAAATAATAAGCAAATGAATAAACGTGTCAGGAAGCACTTTGCTGTTTTCCCTTTTTTTTTTCCTTCCCTCTATCGGCTCTCGGCGTCCTGCCCTCTTTTTACTCAACACTTCGCTCATTTAGTTCCTCTCATGTGTAATTATCCCGATTAAGAATGATTCAAAAACACTGCTGCCGGAGAGGCGTGCGTGTGTGTCACACTCAAACGAGACAGGCGGTCTTAAGTGGCTGCTTTGAAGCCCTTGATGAGCCCGTGATTAGTCCTGTGATTTATTGACAGGAGAAAGAAAAGGAGGCGAAAAACGACAGAGAGCGGGTGAGCTCGGAGGGGGAAAATAAACAAACGGTGAATTTTCAAATGACATCTGTGAATATTATTAGGACATTAATCTGCACTGATGACACAGATGTTTAAGCCATCTCCTTCTGTTATTGTGGAAGTGAACGAAGGAGAGTGGAAGAAAAAAGAAGAGTAAAGAAAGAAGAACAGAAAGTAAAGAATATGGTGGAAAAGAGAGAAAGGAGGCAAAGACAAGTTAGAGGAGAAAGAGAGAATGAGGAGAGAAAAAGAAAAGAGAAAAGATTGGAAAGGTGGAGTGGGAAATGAAAAGGCAGAGAGGAAGAAAGACAAGAAATGAGTGAAGAGGCGATAAGGAAGAGGAAAGGGAAAAGGGAAGGAGAAAAGTGAGAAAAGGGAAGAGTAACAAAAGGAGGTGTGAAGAGAAAGAGTACGAAAACAAAAATAAAGGAGAAGAGACTAGAGAGAAGAAACAAGGGCTAAGGAGATGATCTGAGAGGAATAAGGGTGTTCAAAAGAGATGAAAGAAGAGGAGAGGAAAAAAGGAGGATATGAAGAAAGAAAAATAGCAAAAAGAACAGAAAGTGAGGAAGGGAAGGGGATATGACCAGTGAGGATCGGAGAAGCCAAAGCACTTTGCTCTTTTAATTCCAATTTATGGTGCTATAAAAAGGGCCATTTCCTAAAAAAATCTATACAGAAAAATCCAAGCCAAATCATTTCATCACTTTCTCTGCCCTAATTGCAGCCATATGCAATTTTAAAGGCTATTCTACCTTCTAATGGTTCCCCAGAGGAACAAGGGGTTAATTGCTGCAGCTGGTGATGTAGCTCTTCGGTCCTAAAGAGGTGAGGTTTCTCTCTCTGTCGATCACTTCCCTCTTTCTCTCTCCTCTGGGAGTAGCTGTCTGATACAGTGGAAAGGTGACAGACTGGGACTTTTTCGAACGATCATTTTGCTGCTTTACAACTTCAGCCCTATTTGATTTTCCCACAGAAACAGACTGACTGATTCATCTGTTCTAATGACAGCGTATTCAGCAGGTTAATATGTTGTCAGCATGTTGGGTGGGCTCACAAAGCAGCCAAATAATCACACTGAATTCTCATTGTGCTGCTTTTTAGCGACATTGTGTCGAGTTTAGAGGTTTGATTCTGGGTTATAGGGACTGAACTGCACCTCAAACACAGATTATACACATATAGTAGCTGTACAACATCTGTTTCTGGTTGTTCGCGGCATGTTCCTCTCTCCCACGGTGCCAGATGAGTTGACAGCTGAACAGGAGCAAGTTTGGCTTTGAGTTGTTTTTATGCGGAAGTTCACACTGCTCCAGTTAACCATAATATACTAAATGCCATCTTCCAGAGGTAAGAGAGAATTTCTCTGTATAGTCCCTGTATCCATGTATCTTTGCAGGTCAAATTCATGGTCTTGACAGAAGACGGACTGAGAGCTGATATCTATTTCTATGTTTGGTGAAGAAACTGAACTGGAATGTTCAGGATCATCAAAATAAAATTAAAAAATAAACAGTTTGCATTTGTCTTTCTGAGTTATCACAATGGAATCCTTCCTCTTTAATCAAAGGTCTTTTAGTTATCTGTTATTTAATAAACAGAGGTTTTGAAGAACTAGAAATTCTGAACTCAAAGTGGATCCAGATAATCCAGCCAGTTTAACTTCCTACAACTTCAATTTTGTTTCCACTACACTGACACAGAAAGTTCACTTCAATGTGAAGTCGGTGTAACTACCAACATTATTATGTCATTACAGCTCCTCATCTGAATCACAGTAAATCCTCGGTTTACGACGCCCTCAAACTACGGCGTTTCGTGGTAACGTTGCACCTCTCAGAAATTTATAAAGAAAGTCTTGTTCCATCATTCTGACGTAAAGAGTTTGCAACGTGAAAACAAATTTCACCGCTTGTACGCCACGTTGGATTCGCTTCATTCGCTTTCTTTTGTTTGTGTTGTTTTTTCTGAAACTTTTTGCCTATCATCACTTTTTGCTGCCAAGCATAAGTCAGACTCCTCTGATGGCAGCGCTTCCAAGTGAAGGAAAGCCGTCTCCATGGAAGTGAAATTAGATAGAATAAAATGCTTGGAAAAGGGTGAAATACTGATGAACATCGGCTGGTTGCTTGGCCTGACTTGCACGACAGTCTCGACGATCATCGGCAATAGAAGCGCATACTTGAACATGTGAAAGGATACATAGGTACTTATGTACATATGTGAGTTCCAACTTACGGCGAAAATCATGTTAAGTCGCACCATAGGAACAGAATTCCAATGTAAGTCGGAGCTTTCCTGTACTTTATAGACTGTGGGTGGACAGTCAAACACAAACCATCAACGTCAGCTTAGACAAGACATTTTGTTAAGGCTTGATTTTTCCCCGAGGCTCATATGTGTTCAGTTGCAGACACATAGGTGTACATGGAAGACTCTGTTCCATACATGGACAGGACATTGTTGCCTATATTTACCACACATGCATACTGGTGCCCTTTCGGCCCAAATCAGCACACAGGTGTCTGCAATAGTCTACAGCAGACTCATAGATACTCATGGAAGTAAAACGCAAAAAAAATCTTGGTAGTAAAGGGGCGAGGAGAAAGAATGGAGACATTAAGGGTTCAAGAAATCCATCCACTATCTATAAATTGCTTTATCCTGTAGAGGGTAACAGGGGGCTGGAATCTATCCCATCTGACATAAGACGAAAGGCACTGTTTACTCTGGACAGGGTGCTTGTCCATCACAGAGCTAACACTTAAAGACAGACAACCATGCTTGCTGAAAATCACACCTACAATTCAAAATCACCAATTAACCCAAGCAACTCTTTGGATGGTGAGAGGGATGCCAAAGCACCCAGTGAAGTCCTACATGGCACATGGAGAATATGCAAATTACATGAACAAATGGATTTTTTACACTAAAAAAATCATTCCAAAAAAAACTAACAAAAACACACACATAAATATAAGATAGTAGAGATACTTTGAATGCTTATATTGCAACCCAGAAAAACTACAACATCAAATCTAATCATGCCTAAATGTGAATCCTCACATTAAAGTTCCTAAGCGATTAAAACTGCATGATCTACAGTGCTCACACTTTCCTCTGGTGGAAACGGTGGTCTGGTAATTGTATCTGTGTTCAAATACACTCTCAAAGCCATAACCGTGTGTGCAGCATAATAGGCCCGCTGTATGTCAAACCACTGCTAAATTAGCCCAAAAGATCACAGTGATGATATGAAAATAAAACCTATTCACTGCAGAGCTTCTCTGAAGCAGCACGGTCACATGCATTATTGAGCTGATGCTTCACTGAGTCATACAAGGCTTTCATCAGTAAAGGAAGTCCTCTTTTATTAACACCAAATAAGGGGTTCCTATGGCATATTCCTGTCAATAATTAAAAAATAGAATGTTAAGCTCATGTTGAGGAATCATCTTGTTTTGTTCAGAGTTAGTAACATGCAGTAACATGGAACGCTAACTGTCAAAGATGGGTTTATTCTTTCAATATACAGGCTGGCTTCTTGTTGTGTTACAATGTTGCTGCTTTAGTTTCTCTATGTGTTAAGCAACCTCATTAATGTAACAAATTACTCAAACAAGTTACTAATTAGTAATTAGTGGAGGTAACAGAAGAAATGTAATTACTGCCTCAGTCGATAAAAAGTGATGACAGAGCCAGTTCTGATCATCTCATGTCTCCTGTCCCTTCAGACACAGTTTGTACAAAATTATGGAAAAACTGGGTCCAAGCTGTTAAAAAAGAGAGGAATTTACTGGTATGTAATGAGATTTAAAGTGCAGTATCACAAGTAAGCATAATGAATTTAGTGTTTCTGCTCAAGATGTGAGTGTTTTTACTCAAGATTTGATCCGGTGGTCTGAGTTTGGCTGGACTGATCCAAACAGGTGGGTAGTACAGAGAGGAGAGGGGGCGCTGAAAACACAGGAAGCAGAGATGTAACCAACAGACGGAGGGGGAGACGGCTGGTGAGGTTTGTGAAGGTCAGTGAAAGTCACGCTGCTGAGAAGATGAGCGAAGGATGGAGAAGCGTTTCAAGGTGGAGGTCCTGAATGCTGTACGAGGCCTCCATTCCCACCGCTGATTACAAGATAAACAGAGACAGATGAAGCGGAGGGGCAGCGGCGGCGAGGAGAGACAGCGGTGAAAATAGAGAGAGATTACACGGATAGACGGAGGCGGAACAAAGAGCAGGAAGGAGCTGGAAGTACAATGTCAGAGAGAGGGAGAGAGACCAAGGGTTGAACCCGACTCAGCTGTGAGGGGCACCTGTTCACGGTTGGACCACCTCCTCCCGCCAGCCTTAATCAAATTTACCACAGAGACAGACTGTGACGACACCCCCCTCTAACAAGAAACCCACTGTGTGTTACATCCAAATAATCCCTACCTCTAGCCAGGTTCACACTGCGTGCCACTTCCAAAGGTGTCCCACCTCTAAGGGCACATCCATGCCAGGTTGCACTAAAATAATCCGCTCTCTAAACTCTAATTACCTGGCCGATGCTCGTACCGTGTCGATGTAAAAAGATCAAGATCACGACTCACCATGTTTTGGTTTATCCATGTGAGATCTGGCTGTAACGGATCTGCAGCTATGTCATACATTACTGAAGATGTTTTGGTCATGTCTATAATGGCATTTGTTTAAAACCTTTTCAGCATTAACGTGCTTTTGATTCCACAAATGAAACTCAAACTTCTTAAATGTTATCGAAGCACAAGCAACCAAACATTTTTGCACAGTTGCTCCACATGAAAGAATGTTATAGCAAGAAAAGTACTCGGAGAGGAAAGTACTCCAAGGCTGCTCAGTCAATTTATCATTTCCAACTGCTGAAATCTTGACAAAATTTGTGGCAGAAATCCTGGCAACATATAATTTAATACAGATCTACCTACAAACAAAATGACCTTACGTTGAGCACAGGCGTGTGTTATGCATGTCCACATGATGTATGGATACAGAATCGCATGATCTAAATATGTAGTGGGCAGCGGGAATTGATGGGACTCGAAACACCCCCACAGTTTAATCAGTTGTTCCTGTATCAGTCCCAATAAGTCCACAGCAGTGGATTTGTAGTAGTATCACAATCATGTGATCATCAGCAGGCAGCTGACATAGTGTTCATTTGTTGTCATGGTTACAGTGACCCTGTGCTGCTATCTCACAATGACACAGAAATCTTTAACAAATCCATGGATCCAGACTATAAGCTGCATCACTGCCAAAATCTAATCACTTGGTCCTTGTGTCATTTCTGATCTTCCCTGAAAATTTCTTCCAAATCCGTCAGTCTGTTTTTGAGTAATGTTGCTAAAAGACAAACAGACAAACGCCGATAGTCGCATAACTCCTTGGCAGAGTAATTATGGCAGGAGATGTGTTATGTGACTCAAGAGAGTTATTTCTTTCTATTTCTAATATAGTTATGGCAGGATTCTCTACTTTCCTTTGACATTTCTTTTTTCATTTATGTTCTTTTACTTTCTGTGGGGAGCAGAGGGTGCAGGAGGGAAGAAGAGGCTGAGGGAAAAGGCTTTAATTTTTATTTAATCTAATTTATAACAGTGACATTTTGAGAGACTGCACTCAAAAGTAGAAAAAAATCTAAAATAGCGTGTTCCTACATTTAACTGAAAATATAACATATATAGAGAGAATGACAGTGGTGGCACTGATGTGATGTCGGGGTGGATCGACTTGTTATGTAAGTGACTGTAAAGGTGGAATCAGTGAACTAATCCAACAGGCTTTTGTCAAATTCTATGAAGATTTATTCTATAAAAAAATAAAAAGAGAGAAAAAGATGACGCGTTTGTCCAACAGAATGGCTCAGACAAATTCACAAAGCAAGTCCTGCGTATCTTTGTGCTCATTCATGACTGTGGATGGTGGAAGGAAGGGAGAAGGACGGTAAATCTGGCACGTTAACTAACTAAATGTGCTAACTAGCAAAATATCAATAATCACAGATTTCACCTTTAATGCAGGAGGCCTCTGCTAGCTCAACAGTTTCTGTAAATCATGATAGTGATCTTTCTTCAAACCTAAGCAAGTTATTCATAGATGTGACAGAGAACAACACATAACATTCTGCAAAAAACATACACTAACTGAACTCATTATGTTGTCATAATCATCAAGCATCACAAGGATGTTGAAACACTTCTAGAGGTCATTAAGGAAGCCAAGAACAAATGACACATGGCTGTGGTTCTTTTAAAACTTCCCCCAAAAGTTACAGTTTTTCTAAAAATGTTAAACACTCTATAATCATTTCATTATTTCTACCAGAAATGTAGTACTGATGTGTCTCAGAAGTCCCAGTTCTCCCCAGAATTCCTCACCTCTCCAAGGACTGCACTAAACCACCACAGAATCAGCTTTCCATCTTGTTTCGCTTTCCTTTAACAACCATTATCTGCACCTCTGCGCTCCATCTTAGCCGTCATTCCTCTTCCTTATTTCCTACATAACAGATTGACACTACTCACCGCGGCCGACAAAATTTATTAATAGCATTTTTCTTGTAGATACGATTCCATCCATCATCACTCCCCTCCCTCTCCATCTCCTCTACTATCTCTGTTTCTCGTTCAATCTGTCGCTCCCTCTCCTCCCACTCTCTCTTCTAAGAGAGAGAGAGAGGTGTCAGTTTCAGTGAAACAACTTAATTCTGATGTCAATGAATTAATTAGATGTGTTAATGAGCTAGCGACAGCTAACCCAAATTAAATTAATACCGTAATGGCCTCAGACAGCGAGAATTAGCTCCCATTTCAGTAAACGCTTTCTGGAGTGTACACAGCCGCCAAGGATAGGCACACACTCATACACACTGACACACACACACAGCTCAAACAACATCCATCCCCCCCAGCAGATCACCATCCAGATGTAATTAACTGACTAATTACAGGAGCTCTCACTCGCTCCCCCTCCCTGCTCTGTGTCTCTTCTCTAACACTTGGACTGCCTTCCTCTCTCCGTCTACTTTCTCTACGATTTCACCCCGAGTTAAGCTGTTTCCTTGCAGTTCACTTACTTCTCCTCATGTTTGTTTTGGTTTGCGTATTCATCAGCTCCATATAGCTCTAAAGAAGCGGGTAAGTGGTTGTTTAACGTCTAGTTGTCAGTGTAGCTGTGTTCTTCCTTCCTCTTCCACCTCTTGTCATCACACTTAAAGTCTCATTACACACAACAGGCCTGACTTAAAGGCTGTTTAGTCTGCCATTAGCTCTAATAGTGACTCCTCCACAGTTGCCACGCTCCAGCGGACCTGCTGATGGGAAGCGCCGCCACCAGACTACTAATCTGATCTCAGAGGCACAAAATGGCTGCTGTCTATGTGTGGTCGGCCGGCTGGGGAGGAAAATGGTGTCACAAGTTGGAGGGTTTCAGCTTTTGGCATCAGTGTAAGTTTCACTCTACTCTTTGCTTGCTTGTTTCCTTGTTTTGGTGCCACTTTCTGATAAAAAATGAGAGTTCCAAATAATTATTCAAGCTTACAGCTTGTTAAAATATGACTCACAACTCTTATAATGAAGTGCTGAATTCTTTAAGCCTTTAGTGGTTTCAGTAAAGATGGGTATTTTTTTTTTCCGATTTGCTTTTCAAGTGTTGACACTGTTCAACGATCAACGGGTTTCACTGATGCATCAAATAGCTAAAGAGACAGAGAGCATGTTTTTAAAGTTCACAAATGGCTGCTGCTTTGTGTGCAGGAGCCGGCAGCCTCTGTACGACTCCTACGTCTCACACTGACATGGATGGCTTGCTGGGGCCAGTTGGTCAGAAGCAAACTAATGGATTGGATCGAATCTTAAAAATGGGTGGTTAAAAAAAATTAATAAAATAAAGGACTCTGAAACCAGATTAATAGCATCTTGGATCAAACTTTCAGTATGTGCTGCTCAAAACTATTCAGTAGGACTGTGAATAGTCTGGATTCTCCTGATCCAAGAAGAAGGATGGATTTCAGGAATGAAATACATTTAAACACGTTTTTATCATGTTGTATATATGATTTTTTTTTTAATATATTGCACTTCACGTGTTAACTGTTACAGCGGTTAAATACAAAAAGTAGGACAGGCTGCCTATTTAGAGTTAGACCTAAATATATCCCCTAAACAGCTGTCAATATCAATCAAATAATAAAATTAATATTTGAACTGCAATTTGTGAAATGAAGATCTCTGGACATTTTCCGTTCCTTTTTTCTGTGATTAAAAATGTGTGTTCAAAACGTGCATAATGTTTCTGTGAATATTATATGTTTGTCTGGATGCTTTTAGTTATTGTGTTTCAAATGAGGGTCTGAAGTTTAAAAGAAACCGAACATAGAAGTGGGTGTTTGTGTTGGTTTATTGTCCTGTTTTGTCTCCTCAAATGAAATGTTGCCTCTTCTACAGGTTCTTCACTAGCTTGTAGCCTTCACAGTGATTTTTGTATTATGAAAAAAGCTGGAAATCTTGGAAAATTTCATCTGGATCAGGATATCCAATCCAATGTTGCTTTGAAAAAACAGTTCAAAAGTATAATGGATTATCTGATCCTGGACAACAAAATATGGGAATTCCAAGATTTGCTTTTTTGTCATCCAGATTGACTGACCATGGTCCAAGGTGTTTAGCTGGTAGAATTTTAACTATGTTCCTTGACCAAAATCCACTAAATGTTTTTTTTTTCACCAGTCTGACAAGAATGCCTGAATCAACTCATCATTTAGCAACTGAGACATTTCACTAACGAGAAATATGGTCTGACGTTCACCACACTGAGTAGGGTTTATCCTCTGAGGGCCTTGAATGTTCATACAAGCTTTAACCATTCAGTAGTTGTGGAGCTATTTCAGCCTGGACCAGGGTGCTGCTGAAGTGGAACTTACTCACTATGTTGCTATGTTTGCTCATGTTGAGGTCACAGCAGAAAAGCGTCAGTTTTGCCGTCACAGAAACTTTGCACCCGTGCTGCTGTTTACCTTACCACACATTATGACACACCGCTTCGTCATTCACAGGCTTAACTGCATCTTTAGAACGAAAAACATTCATTTCTGAGGATAAGCACCAGGGCAGTCATCATGCAACAGTGCAGTTGAAATCCAGTCTTTCAGAGGCTTAAATGACTCTTTAATTTTTTTGTATAGATTTATAAGCCATTTATCAAAAGCACTTTAACCATTAATGGAGATATTAGGTGCAACATTTGAAAACGGTACATTTCTGTCCACAAAAATGAGTTTCTCTATTTTATCTCTCATAAACATTAGGGTGTTTGTAACTGTACCCACTCAGGGATCTTTTCCTCTCCTCACAATTTGTGTGTTTGGTTTCCTTTGTGGTCTGTCTCACCTGGCTGTGCTGTGAACTGGCTGTGAACAACACAAATTGAACAGGTTATAATCCACTCAGAGACCTCGTGATGGTGTTTTAGCGCTCTATGTATGTACACGTACAGTACGAGTGTGTGTGTTTGTGTTCGTACAGTGGGCCCGTCTGCGTTCGCATGAGCATTTTCCTGGGGTGAGACTCTGCAGGGAGCGAGCTTCTCTCACAAACACCATCTGTCAACAACAGGCTCACCTGCTAGCAAACATTTAGCTCAGGAACCATCGCGCCTGCTCGCTCGCTCTCTCTCACAAACACACACACAAAAACACATGCACACACACCAAAATACAATTCAGCAAAGTCAAAGCAGAATATAATGTAATTTCCCACTTAGTCCACTTGACAATTTCACCTGCTTTGCAGCCTTTTCTGTCTCTGAAGAATACATGTGGGTATGTGTTGGTGTGAGTGTTTCATGGAGGAAAAGACAGAGCGATAGAGACAGACTAAAGGGACACAAAAGCACAAAACAGAACATTTGACACCTTGTCTGAACATGAAAATTGGTGGGATGCAGAGCAAAAGCAATATGCAGAGTGGGGAAGGATTGAGGGAGAGGGAAGGTGAGAGGGAGGGAGACGAAGACAGGAGGGGGGAGACTATTACCTGAGGTGTCTGACTAAATTAACTTCTCATCATCACTAATTAGCCCCTTGTTCCTCTGTTCCCTCCAGGTGAGTGCTACCTATATTATTGTGTTTGTGCTCATGTAAAGCGTGTGTGTGTGTGTGTGTGTGTGTGTGTGTGTGTGTGTGTGTGTGTGTGTGTGTGTGTGTGTGTGTGTGTGTGTGTGTGTGTGCGTGTGTGTGTGTGTGCTTCTCATGTTCATTGTTTGGCTTGGAAATGGAAGTCGCTTGAAAGAAAGGACATTTCATTCTGTCTCCTGAGTGAGCATCACCCAAACAATCAGCACAAAATTGACATTTTGAGTTAGAAATCATATTTCACTAGAAACATTATCATTTTAAACATGTATGTATGAGTAGATAACAGTAAGATATAGAACCTAAAAACAAACCAAAAAAAAAGAATGTTCACTAAGGGTGTTTTGTTTTTTTAAAAATGTGCTTGTTTCAGTCACAGACCATATAGAGACTTTAATATATTAACTTTGCTAGCATCAATTTTTTCCCAAAAGTCATACACATGTAGTAGATCAACTCATAGCATACTTTGGGAATAATAAAAAATATATATCGTATATCAGAATCTGAAGTCATCATCATTATATAAAACGTTTATAAGCATAAATATATTCCGGGACTCTGACAAAGAGAATTTAATACATTTTAGAGACTACATGTTATTACAAACTCAATAGAAGTCCTCTGAAAAGTGAGTAGAAAGACATGGGTCAATGTGAATTTGCTTTAGATGACTTTCTCCAACATAAAGTCAATTCAGTGTGAGTATGATACCGTATATTTCAATTTGATCAAACATAATGGCAACAACACATAATTTAAAAGAAAAACACTGACTTTTGTGCCTATTCTAATAAGCTGATTCATACTATTACATTTACAAAACGAGTGTATTTTTGGAAACAATCTAATACCGTTGTTTTTATTCAGTTTTTTTGTTTTTACAGTCCTTTAACAATCCCCATTTCTCTTAACTTCTAGATGTTTGAAGGTCACGGCTGCATTGAGTCAAAGACACTCGTAAAACAGAGGTTAAGGTAAAGGTTTAAGCTTTAAGAGATCTTGACCATGTTAGCAGCCTAGATCATGACTGTGATTGAGTACAGTCGTGATCTGAGCTAAATGCTCGCATCAGGATGGTAAAATCCTGATGCTAGCATTTAGCATCATGTTTAAAGTGACAATGCTAGCATGCTGATGTTTAGCAGGCAGAATGTGAACATGTTGATCATCTTAATTTATCTAGCTAGCTAGCTAACACTGGCTGCAAGTAATGTGGGCATTATGCTAAGAGCCAAATGTGAACCTTAAGGTGACTACCCATGTTCCCTTATGTTATTTATCCACATTTTGAAATATAGCATAAATAAATTTTAATCGAAATGATTAACTGAAATTTGATAAAAATTTTAGTCGTATAACTGACCGTCATTAGAAGACAGATATGTGCCATCTAGACAGACATAGTAAAATTAGAAGATGGGGAATCAGTATCTTCCTTAAAATGTATCCTCTGGGCCCCATGAATGTTAGTAGACGATGTTATAGGAATATTTTTGGTACTAGTACATTTCAGTATAAACAACTGACAGGTAGGGCTGGGCGATAAATCGAATTAATTCGATTAATTCGCCTTTTTAAAACCTGACGATTTGAAAATTTGCCAAATCGTAATATCGAGGCGATGTTAAATATATAACAATACAGATTCTTCTTCTGCCTTTCACGACTTGTGCACTGGCGTTTGCTTCCGCCTCTCATCTCCTTCCTCCAAAACACTCACACCCCCGTCATGGCGGACAGAACAGCAGACGAAGAGTTGGTCGCGAGAAAAGGGCCTCATGTTACATCGATTATATGCAAATGGTTCGGCTTTGACAAGACTGACACAGAGCAAACTACAGTCATGTGCAAGGTTTGCAAAAGTACTGTGAAAACGAAGAGTAGCAGCACAACTAACCTCTTTCAGCACCTCCGGCAGAGGCATCCTAAAGAATGGGAAGAGTGCCGGCAGCTACGGGAGTGCAGCATGGCTGGCACTAGCCATAGCAAACAGACCGCAAAGAAACAACAAAAATCGATTAAAATCGTAATCGTCCAAGATGACTAAAAAAATCGCAATTTTATTTTTTGGCCATATCGCCCAGCCCTACTGACAGGTGTTAGTACAGCTTAAAGTCAGAAAAATGCCACCTGCGTCAAAACGGCAAAATGTAAACAGTTTTTGCTAAATTATAGTTTCTGTGCACGCTCGAGGTGGTTTTTGACTTAAAAAAAAAAGAGCTGATGTGAATAGTTATTGATAGAAGTACCTTTATGTTAAAATTTCTGACATGGAGAATAATTACTGACATGACTGATCAACTGTTTTCCCTTCTTACACTGCCTTTGCTTCCAGACAGCATAACATATGGCTAATAGCTTACATGAAAGAACAATTACAACTTGCCCAGCGGAAAACAATTCCTTAAGACCTCTCTCCACTTTTGCCTTTCAGGTGGCCAATGCTTAGTTTGCCTCATCTTCTTGGAATTTATTTAATGGTTGGCAAACAATGTGTCTGGCTCCTTCTACTCTGTTTACTACAGTTAAGCAGAACGATGAAGAGAAACAAGCTTCAATCTCAATTTCATTTCCTTCTTCTAAATGGGATTTCAAAAGTTTGCTTCAAATCCATTGACACTTTCAGGAAAAGACAGCTAATGACTCCCAAAAAGCATATATCAGTGTCCACAGAAACAGCATATATGAGTAGTAGCAGTATTTAGAGTAACACAGCCCACAGTGAAAGCAGACAGGTGTGATGGAGGAAACTACTGCTTTTCTGAAAGGTTCAGAAAGTTTATATGCACTTAATCCACAACTGTATGAAGTCGCCTTCAAAAACATCTTTTATTTTAGCCTCCTCAACAATCAGTCAGTAATGTCGCTTTTCAGGGGAGGTCAGGTTGATGAAATGAAATGTCAGAGTATCAGAAAGCTTCTAAAAATTCATCCTCTTTGTACCACGAACGCCCAATATTACAAGGCAATCTATTCCATCGTTACAAACACACTGGATGTTGTTGGCAAAGCTAAAAGGCAGAAATAAGCTGTGTCATAATTTAGAAAATGTAGATTTTTTTTTCTAAATTCATTAAATTGCTAAATTAGGGGAAAATAGAAAAATTACATGGGAGCTGAAATCTCCTATGTCTTTACACGTGAAATTTCAGATTAGAAATCCAGCAATCAACCCTTTAATTAGTTTGCTACATCCTTCTGTTCAAATGAGGTTTTAAGTGGAGTGTTTCTCCTATTACCTTTGGTGCATTAGTGAATGATGACAAAAGACACTCAAGCTATACATTCCTGCTTTCTCACCAGCACATTTTAAGAATAATCAGATTATTCAAATAGATGTTAATTAGAGCTGTTCCGTCAAAAGATGGCATTATTGGGAGGGATAAAAGCGAGTCATCTCTGAAGATTCCTCTAATGCCACAAAGGAACCTGCGTGGACATAAAAAGAACAGCTCTGCCTTTTTTTGTTTTTGTTACATTTTTATTTGCACCAATTGTCCTTTGTCTTCCCTCAGTGTTCTTCTGCTGGGACATAATTTGAGGAGAAACAATGGCGGCGGATGAATGACCTGATATAATACATATTCATGGCGTTTGAGAAGCAGCTGAGTTGATCCACTTGTTTGAGACACAACAAAGGTAGCTTCCGCTCCTCTGTTATCCTCTCTGCTCCCAATCCTTCCTCCGTGCCTCCTTCAATAGTTTGCCTGTTCGTTCCTCCTTAATTATCTCTCGAAATCCCCCCTCTGTTCAAACCTTTGTCCTTTTCCCATGTGCAACCTATAAACAGACAGCTGCAGCAGCTTTCTGTGGGGAAATAAGTGGAGGAGGGAGGAAGAAGAAGAGATTTCTCAGATTAATCTTCCTCCTGCTAAAGTACAGAAAGAATATGTAGCTGTGCAGCGTCACTGTTGGTCTTTTTGTGCACAGATTTTTTACCAGTGAAATACCAACACCGTTAGCGTTCCTCACTTAACAAACTCCTGGAGATGTTAAACATGCAACTGTGATTACTAGAGCAAACACACAAACACCAGGCGCCATATTAGTAATGCAGTGTAAAATAACAACAGACAAGAATAGCTTTAACAGTCTCATTGCTAGAACAATTGTAATTACAATAACATTGTCTCGTAATCCTTCTAAATAGGAGCCAGGAACTAAATCGGTTTGATGACGGTGGTGCTCAGCTTAGTTGCTTTTCACCGGTTTGAACGGTAATCCTCATTAACAAAACACTAATCCTTCCTCCGTGTTGCCATGCTCTCTCCTATCCCCCTCTCTCCCACATAAAACTTCACCAAACTTCTCGGCCCACTTTAGCAGAGACGCTCCAATCAACCCAGTGAAATCACATCAACCTCCTCGCAGCCGGTCTTTGCGCTGACACAGGAAGGATTGGACTAAGTTTTGATGTTTTCCCGCTTCTTTACAACTGCCTCACAGATGTCAGAATCCTATCAGCGTCTCGCACAAACTGTGCTACAAATGTTTGTACTTTCACGGTAAATTATGAATCATGGTTATTATGTTCCTACGTGCAGCGTGTGAAACATGAAAATCAGTGTCGAACAAAGTCGATCCTTTGCTGAACACAGAACGCTCTCTGCCAGCGCCTTGGTGTTGAGGAGGTGGTGCATTTGAGAAACGAGCTGAAGAGCGGAGTTTGATTATACCACATTTATAACTTCTGCAAGACGTACAGAAATTGTACATTTAAATGAGATCACTGTTAATTTCATATCTTCTTTTATAAAGATTTTAAATGTTCTGGGGAAGAAATCAGAAATCACATACACTGAGTCTAATGTGTCATGCGATGTTATTTCAGTCAGTAGATCTTAATTACAGATAGCTTTCAGTGATATTATGATGTACTAAGGTTTATAAGTCCTGTCCTGTATGTGTGTTGTTTAAATGGTGAAGAGGTTTTCTGAATTTGCTTGTGCTTTGTCCATTTGCATGTTTGAAGCTGGGAAACTTTTCCAGCTCTCTCTCCGAGCAAACAATGTTCATTTGAATATGTGCCATCATTGAGTCCTTCATCCAATTCCTTTTAAAGGTAACCCATAGGGTGTTTTTAATGTGCTAAAGGACATGTCAAGAGCAAAACAGGTAGTCCATGCTGTAGCTGAGCATTCCCACTTTGAAGCTGCAGTGCAATGACAGCCACAAAACACGAGTGTAGACTTTCAGGGTTTCATACGACACAAACCTGAAGATCGTTGTAGGAGAGCTGAGCTGCACTGAGTGGTGGAGGAACAGGTAGGGATGACGGCAGAAGAGATCTGCACACTCGAGAGAAACCAACAACGTAGAGTCACATCTAAGCTGTTTGAAGGCAGGAGGGGATTCTGTTCATGGCAAAACTTCTAAATATGTTACTTTTATACATGTAGATGAGTTTTTAGACCAAAGAGGAACTTTAATACACCCATGGTCACTGAAAAATCTGCCTTTTTCATAGCAGACATTTTTAATTTATCCAATATGAAAAGCAAACTACCAAAGTGAACAGAAAGCAGGTGGATCTGTCAATGACTTTTTGCTTTCTAGTAATCTAGATCTAAAGTATGATCGACTCCATCAGTGTCCCAGAGATGTAGTTTTTGTGTAAACCATCTCAACAAGACATAAAATGCGCATTGTACATAAATATTTCCTGAATTAGTTCTTTCACACTTAACACAAACGCCTTCACAACACAGTTTTTTAGCCAGCAATCATGTTCTCTAATAAATTTACATGGAACAAAAATAACTGCATGTGACCAACCTCCAGCTGGAGGCTCTTCGCCCACAATCCTTTGCTCTCTAATTATTCAAATAACAGACAGGATCGAGAGCTGTGATTCGCCAGCCCTCTTCAATTAGTGTTGTGTTAATTAAAGAGCATCATCAGGTTCTCGTTAGTGATTAAACACCCGAGTGTGATTACTTAACTCAGCAGGACTCCTGACGAATCATCTGCCCCCTGATCCCTCCAATGAGTGTATACGTGTACGTGTGTGTGTCTATGTGTGTGTGTGTGTGTGTGTGTGTGTGTGTGTGTGTGTGTGTGTGTGTGTGTGTGTGTATTTGAAATTTAGCAATGCTAAGGCGCTACCAATGGGAACAGATTCTCCCTCTCACGCTGCATGTCAATGCTGCAATGAACACTGCATATGCAAAAGCTGCGAGGACGTGTGTGTGTGCGTGTTTGTGTGTCCGATTAAAGGGGGGATTTTTGTTCACTTGCTGATGAGGTGTCTGAAGTAAGTTAATTGCCTATCAAGAGAGCAAGCCAGCTCTGCCTCTTGCGTGCATGCGTGTGTGTGTGTGTGTGTGTGTGTGTGTGTGTGTGTGTGTACTGTATCTGTGCACTTGTATTTGTGTATTTGTGTGTGTTCTGTGTGCAAGTCTATGTCACTTCACGAGCTAATTGCCTATCAGAGGACTGCTCAGGTCCCCGTCCTTTGCTTGGATCAAGTCTGTGTTTAAGTGCATGTGCTGGAATATGTATTTGTTGATGTACATAAATTTGAATGTATTCTGTATTGTGAAGTAACTGGGTACATCTACTCAGCTTGTGTTATTTCAGCTTATTAACAGTATTGAAAATTCTGCTTTACAGGCTAAAGACATCAGTGAATTTAACCCGTTGATCACGACCGAGTCAAGATCAAGACTTTCAGGGTTGAAAACGGATCACGATCATATACTGTCTATAAAATATGGACATAGCCAATAGGTTTGTGAAGCCTCCATACAGCAGATATGACTCTGTGTAATAACAGTGAGCCTGTTGTGTAATAAAAGGCTGTCCTGAAATGGAAATATGATTTTGTGCTCTTATGTGTAACTGTCTTTGTAAACCAACATGAAATGTTTTATCACGAGTTATCATAATTTGCAGGGGAGATAGCAGTCCTAAATTTCAGACTCTTGTTTTGTGAACCTGTGTAAGCTGATTTTTCATCACTTAACACCCAAGATTTTTTTTAAAAAAATAGTCCACATTCCAGTTTACCAGGCAACAGTGGCTTCTTTTACTTCAGGAAAGTTATTACCTGGACTCAGGGCTAATATTTAGGTAACTTGGTGACACCTGAGCCTGTGATGCAGTTAAACGCTCTAGAGAAGCAATTAATGGGGCATTTCAGTTAAGAGTTTATCACTGTCAAACAAGTAGTTGAGAGTGGTCTAACCCACAAGCAATGCAAACTGAGTTTTATATAATTTCTTTAATATTTTATGGTCTAGATTTTAGTGTCAAAGTGGTGTAACCCACAACCCAAATATATTATTACAGTGGTGCTTCCAATGTTATATCATTCTTGAAAACACAAAACTTTGAACTCATTTATCCAAAAAACTACCAAAAGTGGGTTGGATCACTTCAGTTTTACTAGATCTTAAACGCGAAGCTGATCAGAAAACATCTACATAGCTTGCTTTGTGAAAACAAGACCTATCATTATAGAAATATGTAAATCTGAATGACAATGGAGTGCTGCAGAATAAAAGCATAAACTATCAGGCTGTGGCTGATGGTTGTTTTAACTGTTCAAAGTTACAGTATGTAAGTTAGCGTACTTCAACAAAAAATATAGTTTTTTTTAACTACTGTTGCTATCAGTGAAATCAAGAACAAAATATTTAAAATATCAAATATGTCAAGTATTTTTTTTCACATATGAAGTGTTGCGCTGTTAGCCTCATCAGCAGAATATAAAGTAGGTCAAATTAGCTCCACTTTGGCCAAATACATTAATAACAAGAACAGCACTCAGAGACTGCAGTACTGCGCCAAGGCTGCTCAGTTGTTGTATCATTTCCGATGGATGAAATCTTCAAAGACAAATGACCTTGCGTTGAGTGCAGGTGTGTGTTCTGCATGTGTACGTTATGTACGGATACTAAATCGCGTGATCTAAATATATAGCGGGCTGCGGGAATTGATGGGACTCAGAAACACAACCACAATTTAATCAATTGTTCCTTGAATGATTTCCAATTGATAAGTCCCGTTAAGTCTGCAATGGTCAATTTTTAGTAGGATCACAACTGTGTAATCAGTAGTGTTCTCTTGTTGTCATGGTTACAGAAGTATGTACCGCAATCTCACAATGATACAGAAATCTTTAAGCAATCCATGGATCCAGACTATAAGCCACACCACTGTCAAAATCTCTTCAGGTAATCCTCGTGTCATTTCTGACCTTCCCTCAAAATTTCACCCAAGTCCGTTAGTTTGTTTTTGAGTAATGTTGCAAACAGACAGACAGACGGACAGACAAACGTCATCACATAATTCCAGCACATTCCTTGGTGGAGTAGTTAGCCAGTCATTAAACCCATCAGCTTCAACATTAAAACCACTGACAGGTGAGGTGAATAACACTGATCAGTGTGTTATAATCTATTGTTCTGCTGGGAAACCTTGGGTCTGGTATTCATGTCTACATAGTTCTGACTTACACCGCCCACCTACACATTGTACCAAACCAATCACCCACCACACACACACACACACACATACACACACACCACTATCCCCAAGGTGTCTAATAGCGACTTCATGGGTTGCACTGGATTGAGCCCGATCCACTGAGGACTCACCCTGCCAGGATCCAGTGCCAGACACCCTCAAAGGTCCTGTGTCGAGGCCACAAGAGGTCCGAGCTGTTTTTCTGCACTTAAAGAGGACCTACAGAAGATTCAGCATGTGGTTTTAAAGCTGTGGCTGATTGGTGTACAATCAAGTATCACTATGCAAAAGGCAAATCAACATATGTTCATTAATAAAGTAAACAATGCTGATGATGCTTGTACTTTTTACTTAAGTTGATTTTGGACACGGGTGTTTTACTTTTAATGAAGAATTTACAGTGTACTGTTGTCACCTTTACTGAAAACAAACCAGTATTTCTTCCATCATAGCCTGTGTTGTTGTTGTTCCCAGCAGAGCAGTTTACCTCCAGAGGCCAGAGATGCTAATTAAGATGAATCCACCTTCAGTCTCCCCTGTCTCCGCCCCTCTCCCACATTCGGCAGTGTTATTCAGCAGCGCTATGCAAATGAGTGTGCGCAAAATCTCCGGCCACACAGATCACAGCCACCACTGTCCCGCCTGACTCATCGTAATATATAGCATTTAATAACACTGTGTGTGCACACACATACACAGAAAATCAATATCTGTGATTTAATAATGCAATGTAATGATCCAAATGGTTTCACAGGCCTTATTCCTGGCCACCAGAGCATCGCCACGACAACAGCCACCAGAATAATAGATCTGCTGCAAGAGTGCTAATTGAATGCTTGTATATGTGTGTGTGTGTGTGTGTGTGTGTGTGTGTGTGTGTGTGTGTGTGTGTGTGTGTGTGTGTGTGTGTGTGTGTGTGTGTGTGTGTGTGTGTGTGTGTGTATATACGTACATGCAATGAAGAAATGAGGAGGACATTTTTCATCTCTGAAATGATGAAGTAGGATTTAATAAACTGGCAAAACACACACACACACATGCAGGTACCACCAGCAGGTGAGCGTAGCTGAGTTGACACTTTGTCAGCGCAGTGTAATTTGACATAATGAATGCAAGCATCGTTACTGCTGTTAATTGGCCAGACTAATTATACTCTGAGGACGTCATTAGAGAGAACCTGCCGCTCCGCTCTGTGTGTGTTTGTGGCAGTGGTTGTGTTTATGCGTCAGGTCGGGGCAGGCGGTGGGAACAGTGCAGGAGACTGAAAGAGGCTGGGAGGGAGGTGGCTCGAGCTCAGGAAGAGAGCAGGAGGAAGGGGAGCAGTGCAGGTGGTCAGGACTGATGAAGAGGGAGGAGGGACGGGTGAGGGAGGCTAGAGTTTAGGCCCCATGAAGGGAGGGGAGTTTAGGTTTCATGCCAAAAAGGAGGCGGTGAAGGAAGACAGGAGGTTTGAGGAGTGAAGGTTTGAAGGGATCAAACCGTCAGGTCACAACATCTTGAAAAGTTTCTTCACCCTCCTGTTGTCTTCATTTACGGGCACCAAAAAATATTGTTTCCTTGTCTGAAAAAAATCCAAAAAATCAGCAAAGAAATTCCCCACATTTCTTAAAATTGGCAAAACCTTCAGGAAGAAAATTACAATAATTCTGTAAAAGTTTTATTTTAAAAAATCCCCTAAATTTGGCAAGAAAATTCTTGTAAATATTTTCACGAAATGAGTAAAAATCTTTTTTTTAAAATCTTAAAAATATCTACAGTATTACATATATATCAGTAAAACTTCGAATATTTTCTTTAAGAACATTCACAAAAAATCAACCAAAATTCAACTAAATTTGCTGGATTTTGATTGATTTTTGTGAACATCCTTAAGAAACATTTTTAACATTTCTTTTTTTCTACCGAAAAATGATTTCCCAAAAATGTTGAAAATGTGAACATCAGAAGTTTCACTGTGAAAATAGTTTTTTTTTTTAAATAGTTTTTTTTTTTTTTTCCACATTTTCAAACTTTAAAATGGGTCAGTTTTGACCCGCAGGACGACTCGAGGGTTAATCATTTCTGCTAAAATCAGGACCCCAAATACTCCATTTAAAATTAGTTTCCTTTTCATTTTGAATACAGGTGAGAGATTCTCAGATTCTATTCTAAACCCATAAAGAAGCCACCTCGTTCATTTCAGTACTTCTCTGTGTCTGATTCCCAACAGTGTTGTTTACGCTTCCCTCAGTTATAGCAATGCTTGGTACAAACGTAGATCTATTAATTGCTTCTTTATTACCTGTTTATCACTGCACTGCTTCTACATCATTACTTCCTTTATTTAACCACAACCCATCTAGTTATTGTCCCTTATAAATAAAACGTGCCTGTTGTGATTATTGATCCTGATGCTGTTGGCTTGTTTTAAGCCTCTGTTGCTCAATAATAAGCTGTCATGTACAGCATGCCGTGCTCTGTACTTACAGGGTGAAATCTCACTGCTGTGAGAAAACCAGCAGAAGCACAATTCTGAGTAAAAATAGAGTTGTATTTTATTGTTGGAGCCTGTCAGAGAAGAATTTCTGTCCCATTTGGGGCAGACAATAAGGTCTATCTATCCATCCATCTCCTGTAGATGATCTCTCTCCTCTGTGCAACCACATATTACATGTAATTTTCTGAGGAAATGCATGCTTATACTGTTTTTTACTCATGTTTATATGTTTAGCAGACATTTTTCTACTCATGTTTACACCTTAGGTAAGATTTTTTTTACTTCTGTTGATATTTTTAGTTCATATTTTGACCTACATATTTTATATTTCTGACTAGGAGTGGAAGCAGCTGTAACACAAGCAGTTTCTCCTCAGGGATCAATGAAGTATTCCTGATTCTGATCTGAAAACACACTCATTGCCTTTCCTGTGTATGCACCAGTCATGCTTTTAAGGATTGTTTATATGGTACTATTTGTGAATGAAATTTATAAAAAGGACACTACAGTGACCAAGCTTGCAGTGAACATGCTGATGCTTTCGGCTGAAACCGCATCAGTGGAGTATTTACTTAACCGGCCATTACAGCCCAGAAACACGAGCAAATTCTCAGAAACAATATCGGCTGGCAGTCCGCCAGCAGAGAGGGAGGGGTGTGAGTCTGCGATGGTTAAAACATGTAATTTCCTTATTCTGATCTTGCAAGACAATCCGTCCTTATCAGTGTCTGATTCCCACATCGGAGGGAAAGTAGACGGAGAAGCTGGAGGCCATCTCTCACACACACTAAACACAAGACAGAGGCATGAAATTACATAAAGGAAAAGGGATACAGATAGAAAGGCTGAGAGACTAGTGAGAGAACAAACAGGCCTATCAAACGACCACAGACCCAGATAACAAGATAAGGCCTAATCAATCAATCCTTGCACACGGAGGGAGATTGCGCTAAGTGGCTCATGAGTCCTGCTGTAAATTAAATCTGCACACTCCTTCAAGTAAGACAGAATGGAGGGAGTGAGAGTTGCAGAGAAAAAGAGAAAGAGAGAGAGGGGATAATAGAGGCTAATTTCATCAGCGTGGCCCATGATGAAGCTTTTACACGGTGGTTTGAGAGGCCAAACTAAAAGGCTGGAGGTTTGGTGATATTGAATATGAGTGGTGTGTCATGATTAGATTTGTAAGACGATAGGCAGGAATTAGATTACAGGGTCTAATGCGGATATCTGAAAGGGTGTCAGATCTTAAGGGTTTAGTGTGTGCGCATTTGAGAGTGCGTGTGTCTTGAAATTCTCTTCCTGCATGAGGAGAAGCCAACAGACAACAGTCTAACACGCTGTGATTCACTTTAATTCACTCACTCAAACATCCCCCATCCTCACCACCGCTGTGTGTGTAGACTGACCGTCACCAGGCGGCTGCAACAAAAAAAAATATTTAAATAAAGAAAATCAGTGAGCAGCACAACCAGAAATACAAAAAAGCACGCATGAATCCACGTCTGTGTTTGGCGAAACAGAAGTGCCAGTGTTCCTCGGCATGATAAATCATTTCGCTCGGTTTTCTCTCTTAAAGCCAAGGTGCCAAAGTGTGTGTTTCATCTGGCGTCGCTTCATTTTTCAGTCATTGGAAAAAAAAAATGGCTTCACAAGGCAGTAATTAAGACTATTCAAATGTTTACTCTAACATCTACGGGGTCTGTGTGAGTGTGTGAGCATCGGCCATCTCCAGGTTTGAGTATTTATTCAAGGAAAATGGCGAGTCAGCATAACACAGCACCAAACATGAGTGGAGACTAATCGTTCTGATGACGGACGCGTCAAGACCATGTGTGTCTCAGTTGACTCCCGCTGTCTCCAGGATGCTCACTGAGGCAGAGATGGAGCAAATCTTCAAGTGAGGCTGTGTCACTTTGGTGAATTTATAAGCTATGAAGCACATACTTCTCCACTGTACAGCCATGGTGACAAACGTAAGCTGCAAAAAGGACTGTTTGACTTCTCTGTATTTGTTCTGTAACACTATTGTTTGTTGACATTGTGTAGAAGTGTTGCTAGTAAGTCCAGTTGCCTATGGTGCTGCACTGTTGTTACCAATTCAGCAACGCTTCAGAAAACTTTTTTTTTTTAACCCTCATGTTGTCTTCATTTACAAGCACCAAAAAATATTGTTTCCTCGTCTGAAAAAAATCCAATAATTCAGCAAAAAATTCCCTGAATTTCTGAAAATTTGCAAAACCTTCAGTAAGAAAATTCCAATAACTGCTCAAAAATTTCCCTTAAAAATTGTATTTAAAAAAAATCCCCCAAATTTGGCAAGAAAAGTTTTGTAAATATTTTTCTAAAAATCGAAAAATCTTCCAAAAATCCTAAAAATATCTAAAGTGATTACATATATACCAGTAAAACGTCTAATATATATTTTTAAGAACATTCACACAAAATCAACCAAGATCCAGCGAATTTCACCAGATTTTGGTGGATTTTTTTGTGAATGTTCTTAAGAAACATTTTTAATATTTCTTTTTTCCCCCACCAAAAAATGTTCAAAAAATTCCCAAAAATGTTGAAAATGTGGACATCAGAAGATTCACTGGAAAAATGTATATTTTTTGCACATTTTCAAACTTTAAAACGGATCAATTTTGACCTGCAGCAAAACATGAGTTAAAAAACTAGCTAAAAACAAACCCAAAAACTCTCATACAAGAGACTCATTTGTGCTGCCCGGCGAGCGAGAGGCCTTTCTTTGCTCACTGAGTGGCAGAGGATCAGCAGCTGGCATTAAAACAGATATTCTCTCACTTCTAACTTTCTGCTGAGCGATCATTTCATATGTAATTATATCAGAAATCTGCGTAGTGATTTTATCAGACAGCATCACGGTTGTAAAATCAGGTTCTCAGCAGCGCAGAGCAGAAGCTTGGAACGGCTCTACAATGACAGCTGGTTAACATGTAGTCTAAGTGGGCTGCGTCACAGTTTTATACTTGTGTGAGAACATGTGAGCACAGGAAGGAACAGAGAAGCAAACAGATGTAAAAAATCTGACACTAAACAGAATGCAAACACAACTTGATCAAGTAATTAACATGGTAATTAGCACCTGACATAATCTAACAACATTTAACGACTTTTCGAGCAACCATCGGCCCCTTTAGGGTCAATTCAAAAAGGCAGGCGGTCTGCAGAAATCTATTTTCGCAGTTTCCGTGTGCACAGCTTTGCCATCTGTATACAGGTATTTGTAAGACATGCTCACTATTTACAAATCCATGTGTTCAGAAACAGGGACAGGGTAGCTTTTCACTTCAGGACCTCGTGGTCGGCATGAGATGGTCCGACCATTTAGTTGAAACAACCTCCTAATCTGCCCTCTCAGTCTTTCTGTTTCCATCGCAGCGCAGCATCCAACAACCACAACGTCAACTTTGAGCGCGCCAAAACAATGACAAATAGTACTCACTGGATGGAGCTCCATTTCTAAGAGCATGAAGGAGACAGAACAATGGAGATTTGTTATGCTAGCCTGCACAGTGAATGTGACATGACTGTTACTCGACAAGGACATCAAGAGGGCAGGGAAATGATGCTAGATGTCCTATCCGAGTCGGTACTTTTTTATCCCACTGAAATGTCCCTAAAAGAGGCTCTACGGTGACGGTTCTTGCAGGTGGATCATGCACAAATGTTCAGGCCAACCTAAAATGGCCCACAAGTCTCTGCATTGAAAAACAGCCCATGGATTTACACGTAGTTCTTTGTTTTTCAAACCGCCCCGAGTCATAAATTAAGCACTTAAGCATTCCTACTATCTCTTGCTTTTGGGGGTGTTGTGCTTCATAGGATCGGTTCAGCAAATCACACAGAAAACATATTTTCCTGCTAACTTGCACTGATTATAACTGTGGAAAATCAAAAAGAAGAACAAATTCCAAGATGCCAGCTGTGAAAAATGTATTTGGCTGGAGTAATACAGTTATAAATCTTGGCAATGCAATATTTAATGCTTAAAAAGTTGTTATTCTCAAGTCAAAGCCAACAACGCAACCCAAGTGTTCTTATTAATGGCTCTTAACTTTAATTACCCATAAATAAAACCATTAGTTACAACTTAAAAACTCTTTACAAAGCTGGGTGTTACCAAAATGATGTTAGTGAAATGAGCTTTTTCTCGCATGGTTGCAGCCATTAGATAAATCCAAAACAAGCACAGAAACGTACAGTAGTGGTTATTTGAGTTTTTTACTTCCTCTGTCACAAAGTCTAATGTCACCTCACACACTCCCACACAGCAAACACAACATGAGCACATGCAGCGTGCTGTAAATAAAGCCAGCAAATCAGAATGATAAAAAAAGGAACAGTGACGCGAAACAAAGACGTCATCCCTAGAAATGCATGGACTCATGCACGCACAATAAAGTTGTTGAGTGTTGTTTGGCAGAGAGGGTGGGCGGGAGACTCATGAGTCTTAATATGCAGAGCAACTGAAAAGTGGAAAACCAGACACACACACACACACACACACATACATATACATGAACTATGAAGATGTTTTTCCAATCGTGTGGTGACAGACAGCAGCTAACACACAACAGATCGCTCCCAGCAGAGAACACAGAGCCCTCACATCATTAACACCTCCTGCTGCGTAGCGCCGAGCTTCAACTGTCTGGAGACACGAAGCCAAGAGAGGGAAGGAGCAAGAGACGAACTTACGACACAAACCAAAAGGTGGGAAAAATATGTGCTATAAATGTGTGTTACTCATGTGTGTGTGTGTGTGTGTATGTGTGTGCGTTTGCCATCTCCCAAATGCCACGACTCATCTGCTAATTAGTCAGGAGCAATTAAGTGTGCTTAAACTAACCGCACACAGAGGCAGGCCCAGCACACATCCAGGTAAACAAATAATGACAAACGGAGCGAATGACTCACTTGAACTTCACTGGTTAATACAAGCAAAAGGAGTCCTCGAATAGAAATCGAAGAGAGGAATGAAATGAAGGCCTGTGAACAGAGTGGTGAGAGACGGGGAGGGTGAGCAGAGTATTAGGGACTGAAGGAAAAAATGAGGAGAAAGACATAATCATAAGTCCCAGTGGAGCGATTGGAGCAGGGTGGATTCTATCACGTGCTATCTCTCATTTATATGCTAATTTACACTATTAACAGACAGTGGGAGAGAGAGAATGAGAGCGAAGAGAGTCTAATAAATACCTACTGATTGCTGTTTGTTCATTAGCAGCTCTGTGATTTTAAAGAAATTTGTAGTGAGCAAAGTTACCTTTCTAACCGCAGACAAACTGTATCTCATATCGGCTGGAGGAGCTCAGAAGGAACAACAACATGTGTAGTGGATGTTTGAAATTAAATGGGAAAAAAATATATGAAATAAAAGCCAGAAAGAAAGATGTTATCAATGTAATTCAATTTGGATTAAGGCTGCAAATCATCTCCTTTCATCCTCCCTCTCTCCCTCCCCTGCTTCACTTTTGTTTCTTTATGATACTGATAGCCACTTGAGTGCTTCTCTCATTTTCTGCTTTAAGCTTTTGCTGCTGCTGATCTCAATTCGGCTCAATTAACAATAAATACGAGCTCGCCTACACACGGTGTGAGCGTGCTTCACAACGGACTCAAACAGGAGTGTTTTTATTGGATTGTTTTTATTAGTTTCAAATCTATGTGGATAATTTAAAAAATATTCTCTTTTAAGATTCATTTTACTTTTGGACCAAGCTTAGCTCTATTTCATTTGGTTTTTGAACTTCATTCTTACTTTTGGGCCTTTAAAAGAAGCACACAACATGTTCTTTTTTTAATCACTAGTACAGCACTACACCAGAAGGACAACACACAACTCACAAACAGACATAAGGACCTCAGACTTATGCGTTACTTTTTTCACAAATGTGATATTTTTCATGTGAAATGTAGTTTCTGCCTACAAAAACCAATAACTCTTGTCTGCTCCCTTTAAAAGAGCTTCTGTTTTACTAAACGTGCACACATGTAGTTTTTTTTCCTGTTGCATTCATTTCTATTTTTGATGTTACTTTGCATAAGTCTGGATTTTATGTCTTTTTCATATTATGCTTGTGTTCTCCTGCTGTTTCCCGAATTAAAGATTTAGTGTCTTTCAGTTCCTTGTTTTGGTTTTAAGGATTTTCAACATTCCTGTCTCTGTTCACTCTTATTTCTCTCTCATATGTGGCAAGACAGAACCAATCTGGTCCTGGCTCCTGAAACTATTTTAGAACTGGTGTAAGAATTTCACCATAAATACACACGTTCAGGGCTTGTTATTACCTCACCAACACTTATTGGAAAAACAAAAAAAAACAAACAAAAAATTGGTGGAAATGTGAGCTGGTTCAAAAGCCAAAGTTCATGCAAAATTCTGTACCAACGTCATATTTAAGACGCTGAAATGAGAGATTTTTTTGTTATGTGCAAAAACTTAGTATTAACACAATTACATTCGTAGTATTTGTATTACACTATACAAGCACGGGACATTTATCCGGCATAAATATTCCACAATGCAACGCAGTAGAGACACACATAATAGTCAATGGCAGGCAGCGGAAAAAGCAACTCAGTCCAAACTACTAAAACTTTTCAATTAAGTGTAAGTTTAAGAATAAACGAGTTAACAATGAGGTCGGTGTGTGATCCAAACAGCAGTGGTGTTAATATGAAATTATGTGTAATGATGCTGTGTAGTGCGACAGAAAAGATGAAAAGTGTGTTTAATGATGGGACACACACTGCAGCCATGACGACACATCTGGCCTCCACTAGCTGCACCACTCAAACTCTCAATTAGCATTTTTTTTCATCAATTTGAAAACAAAAATGAAGCGTGTTTAAATATTCTTCGACGAATCAGCATCCAGCACAGCAGCTGCTAAAGGACATTAAAAGCTTTTAGTTGTTTACTTGTGTCAATAAACACTGGTTTCATCCATATCCAGTAAACTCATCAATTTATTCTTCAGTCATTTTTCCATCTTTCTAGTTGTCATCTGTCTCAAAGCTCCTGCAGCGTTCAGTCCTTTGTCTTGTTTGAACTAACTGTGAGCCCTCAACTGATCATGAACTGACTTTTTTTCTTCTATGCCGTGACGTTTATGTTGCATTTACATCATGTGGGAGGAAAGGTACTACAAGGAAAGACTGCCATGCTTATGACTGGTGAGCATTCACGTCTACAACGACCGAAGCTGAACTCTTCTTCTGAGTCTTTACTGCCTCATTAACTGCCTTTAAAAAACACAAAAACTAAACGGAAAAGCACAAACTGGGCAAAACGAGTATCAGCTGTAAAGCAGCAAAGCTTTACAAACCCACAAACAGTGAAGCTGGTCAACATGGCAAAGCTTCTGACAGTGAAACACCTTGTTGATATTTCCCTTAGTAGACGGTGGACCAAGAAAAAAGTAAGAGACGGAGCAAAAAGGTGAATAAATATTGGACTTAATATCAACCGATGGACACAAGCACAGCTCCATGTGAAGTCCAGCGTTGTTGTAAATAAACTCCTGTTAGCTGACGGATTTATTTTGCTTCCTAAGTGATGATCTGGTAGTGTTAGGCTCACATGCAGGAATAAAAAAGTGATTTGACGAAGGTTTATTGTGTCCTACCAGGAGTCTGATGGAGGCTGGTTTTAGTTTCTCATAAAGAAACTAAATTGATTTGTTTATCAAAACAAATTAATTCATTTTAGTCAATTAATGATGCCCTGAACTTCAATAAGTCTGATGTGTTTCTGCAACACGTATGGTCATATTCCAAGCTTTCAGCACCTTCAGAACACAGAACATCTGCTGGGTTTGATGCCTGCGCTATCAGAGGCAAATCAGATCAAGTTTTATGCTAAAAGTGCCACTTCACAACATATGTCATCTCCTGAATGAATTTTAAACAGAAAAAACAACAGCCCAAGGGTGCCTCTGGATTCCCTATGAGCAAGCAGTTGTCAACAGCGGGATGGAACAAAAACAAAAACTTTAACTGTAGAGAAAGCAGGATAGAAGAGCGCAAAAATTGCAGACACAACAATGAACAGTTTGGAGGTCGTTGAGGCCAGAAACTGCAGATCAGAGACGTGTAGCTCCAGATCCAGAGACAGGTACGGACGTTTGATTGCAGAAGAAAAGCTAATTCCCCAAAATCAGTGTAGCTTCATGATTGAACATAATTTAATTAGAAGTTGTCCAAACTCGAAAAGAATGATAAAAACTCTTTGTTGAGCCCAAACATTGTTTGTTTAGAATGTAAGGCTAACGTTTAGTCAGCTGCTCAAGGCTGTAGTTCATTATACCACAATGTAAAGTTTCTGTTACGAATTGAATGCTGCTGGTTTGATTCCACCTGTCTACCTCTGATCACTGCAAATCCATGTAAAGTTGCTCTGGGTGATCAGACATGTCATCCTGGTGGAGCCGGTCTCTTCCAGGATGAAGATGCCTCCATCCATAAGGGGTCACTAAATAGTTTGATGAAAATGATGTGAATCCTCTGGGAGATTTTTTTTAGATAGACAGCAGTCTTCACCACCATCATCAGAACCCCAAATGAATGATTATCTTTTATAAAAACAGCATTTACCTCTCTAGTAAAGTTCCACAGAATTAAAGAGTTAAAACTGATCAGGTAACACTCACTAAGACACTGAATATGGGTTTATCCTTGTGAAGTGCCACCAATCTGTAATACTTAGATCAGCTTGTTTTCGCAATATTTCATACTTCCTAAGTAAAATATCTTCACCATTTGTATTTTAACGCTTAGTTAAAAGACAAAAATCAGTCCTCAAAATGAAAACCCACAGCTTTTCATCACTTTTCAGGTGGATGTTCTTTTTTTTCTATTTTAAATGTACCAGACGAATATTAGAGCTTTCAAAAAGCTTGAAAATATGAGTGGAAATGTTCTCCCTGATAGATGGTGCTGGTGACTCATTGAGCACATATCCTCTCTGTCTTTCACATTACTCATTGACAAACAGACGTATCCATCCATGGAGGAGGCTGCCCTGCTGGCTTGTCACACACACTTAGAGAAACACAAAGAGGGAGACCCGGACCAAAATCCTCAAATGATTTTCCCTCCTGTCGCCACCACCACCACCGAGGTGTGTGTGTGTGTGCGCTTTTACTGAATGTGTGCGTTTGTGCTACCGGACACCGCATGCAAAGGGTTTCCACGGGCGACATCCAGAGGTTCTTGAGGGGGTCCCTGAGCTGTGATCGCTTTTCCAGCGCCATCATCACAAAGACACGCTTATACTGAGACAGCACTCTTTGTCAGAACGCAGCGGAGGAGGATCAGACGCCAAAATAACAAAAACAAATCAGAAGGCAGCAGTTCAGTCGCCACTATTTCATCCTGCCTTGTGTTTGTACGCTTCGCAGCGACACCAGAAATCACTTTGCTATGGATTCCATGCACACCCCTCTCCTCCTTCATGCAAAAATTTGTCGTCACTCTCGAATCTGTCATCACTTTTACACCTTATTCTCACTCAGCAGAACATATTGTGCTGCAGTGTGTGAATACAAAGTACTGAAGAATCCAAGTGCCGTCTAAATATCCACAGATGGATTTTTTTTCAATAACGCGGCCTACACAATGAGATTACAGCACTCTAAACTTCCTCATGCAGTCCGCTTTATGACCTCTCACTGCTTTAGAAGAATCTCGTGAAATCCATCAAAACACACTCAGGAAGTCACACCACTGATAATAAAAAAGAAACAGTGCAGGCAATTTCACAGCAAGTGAAAGAAACAAACAGATCCATAAGCAGACACCTGAAGTGTCATGTAAAATCCACCCGTTTCAGCCTCATACAATATTCAGCCTTAATGTAATCTGAGCGGGTCCAATGCAGCATCTTAACGCACTAATAGACCAGTAAACTACTAAACATCAGTATATGAGTGGAGCGTGAAGCAGCTGAAGGTGTTTAGGAGCTGAATGAGATCAAATAATGAGCTCAAAGCTGTTCAGACACAACTCCAAATAAATGTGGCTCCTTTACAGTGATGGAATTATTGTCAGTTACTCAAGTACTCGCATTTTACCCAACTACCTTTATTTATAAGTATTTATACATCTATGCAATTGCCATTACTGAAATGCTTAATTTTCATTTAAATTTTATGCATTTTTATTTTTTATGTATGTCACTTAAGCATATTTCATTTTAAGCTTTTTTTTAAATGTATGTATTGTTATTGTTGATGTACTGTACTAAGATGTAAATTTTTGTTGTATTTTTCATGTTTGATTTCATGCGTTTTGTTTCAATGTACTTGTCCTTTACTGTGTTTCATTTAGTTATTTTTTACGTAGTTGTATTTAAGTGTCTTCTGCTCAATTTGATCAATAAAAGACACATTTTGGAGGCAAAAAGCATGATTTGTACTCCAGTACTTTTATTTTTAAAACTTTAGTTACTCAATACTTCACAGATTAGACATGATAGATTTTTGATTTCATAAAAGTCAACTAATAAATAACTAAAACATTATAATAAAGTTTCCCAGTAGGAATTAAAATGAATTTCAGCTGCAGCACAGAAGTGACGTACACATAAACTAGTTAGTAATTAGAACCCATAATATACATGATTATTTGAAATGTGACAGCTCTGCTTTATTTTGATCCCAAGACTTCTGTACTTTGGAAATGTAGGATTTTTCATGCTTGTAATGGAGTATTTTTACAGTGCAGTGCTGCTATTTTTAATCTAAATAATGATGAATATAAACATATTGCAGGTTTCACACCATGAAGAAGAAAGTAATGAATCATAAGAAGAAAACTTGAGTTGTGCAGGCTGCATAAGTTAAACACTTCTGAAAGGATGAAGAGAAACAGTGAGATGTACACAGTGTGTCCAATTGTGAACAGAGTTTCCTTACAACCCTAAAAAAAAGTGAGGAAAAGGAGATAAAAGTGTGAGAAACAACAATACCAACAGGCTGACTGTATGCTAATGTGGAGTTTATGCGACTTTAACATGGTTTTAACGGATACGGGACGCGAGCGGTTCAGTCAGAACAGAGTGGAGCCTCACAGAAATTCACTGGACTGTTTAAAAGTGTGTGTGTGAATAACACGAGGCCCACTGTGTTATGTAAATGACCCACCTCAAAGGTATATTTACAGTCAGGCGCTGAAGTCTCACACCTTAGAACTGTTCCTCATTGAGGCGACTTAAAGGCACATTTTCACCCCTCAAAGATAAACGTGTTCCAAAGTTAAGCAGAGACGTGACTGATTCAGACACACGGCGGTGCAGCGAGGGAACATTTTATCACGGTTTCAGGGAGGAATCAACAAACATTTTCACACATAACAACAGGAACAGATGTTGCCTTTAGAGAGAGACAGATTACACCGGTTTGTATTTTCACACTAAAGCACATTAAAAACAACAACGAGGAGCTAAAAGTCAATTTATCTGCTCTTTTCTTCTGCTATTGCATTATTTTTCTCTTTCCCTTTCCCCTCTCTTGTAAATGGGTATTTTAACTGTAGCAGAGGAATTGTTGTCATGTTTGAAAGCTTTGTTTCTGTATATCCAGCAGCTGTTAGCACCTACTGCCTTCCCACGCAGGCTTTTTCTGCACGTTTACTCCTTTACCTGTAGCTTTTACAGGTAACATGATACAAGCTGAACAGACCGCTCATTTTTGGGTTTAGAAATGATCTGTTGGTCCAATATAGCGAGAGACTGGAGTGATTTTAGGTACTCAAAGCTGAAGGTGGCTCACTAGGATTATTTCTATTTAAAATGAAGGCACAGCTACACACCTAGCAAAATATACAATCCAAACATTGTGTTCACACTTTATTTCCACTTATGGAAGGTATCATTGTTATGAAAATTACAGTTTTGTTTTGTTCAATGCGGGAAATGTTTTGCTAATTTTTCATGCCACTTTTATGTGATAGATCTGAACCAGAAATTGCACACTAGTCTTTTAAATCTGGCTAGGAAACAAGCACTTCTTTCTTCCATCTCACTTTAAATTGTCTGATGGATTTGTAATGTAGAAATCAAGCAGCTTCTCCAACAAACTGCTTCAGATTATTGCAATATTTTAGTGTTTCAGAGAAGCTTCAGCCGTTTTTTTGTAGTTTTATTTTTGCACTTCTAATTCTGTTTTAGTCTTGTTTTGTTCTTTTACCAGGCATGGCAACAAAATAATAAGATAAAGCAAACGCAGCATGTGCATTATGCAATAACTTAAACTGAAAATGGGGGAAGAAGGTCGCATTTGAGGCTCGCTCAACCTGTCTGCAGTGCTGAAAACTAAACAAAACCCCAAAGCTAAAAACTTTTGTTAAAGGGAATAAGTCGGAAAAAAACCAACACCTTTAAGTCAGTCTCTCGGATGTACCTCCAATCTGATATTTGCTCAGACAGAAGGCCTCATGTGCTGACATGGACAGGAACATGCTGCCTCCTGGTGGTCACACAGAGACACTGCAACCAACTTAAGATGACCGGCAATTCATTCATAGCAATTCTGTGCAAAACGACCAGAAATAACAATTAATTCAAATTGCATTTAAGTATGATGACATTCCTAAATTAATAGAAGCAAACTTCAAATAAGCTTGTCATTTTTTTAATAGAGCTCAATGAATTTACTACAGTACTTCATTTAAAAACCCAAGACAGTTTCTCCATTTACGAGTCAGACTGCTGTAAGTAGACAGGGGATGAGAACATTAACATTTATACAACTTTATGCACTAGTTCTGTTAAATGTGAGCAGTTTGGTCACAGCACACAAAAGTCGCCTCAGCGCCTCTGGAACACAAAATATCTAACGATGACAAACGCTTTTCAGTTAATGCAGCTAAGAAATATTACAAACATGTACAAATCCAGGTCCAATGTGGACAATTATTTGCGTTCCCAACACACACAAGCAGCAAGTTCAACAAATACTGAGACACAAATCAGATTCATCCTTTTCCTCCTGTCAGCCATAAAATAAAAAAAAAATCAAACATTAAAAAAAAAGTCCACAGGAGAAATACAGACCATTTCCTCCAAAAATCAATGAAGCGAGAGCTCATGAAATACATAAATATGACTACTTTTCGGGGTCAAACCTTAAAGCGACATACAGTCCTCATCACAAAGCTATCTACAGGTTATGACAGCTTTACCAAATAGTGTTTGTACTTGTATGACTCATTTCTCATCAAAGAAGAAAATTCTCATTAAAAAAGAAATTCTTAAAAAAAACAAAACTGTTTTTGTTTTCCTGCTGAACCATCAGATGAACTCCGGTTAGGAACCACTGGCGTACAAAACACCGTTATATACAGGAATGATTCAGTATAAAACCCAACCAAGGAGCAGTGCTATGAGTTATTGTCCAAGAAAATGTCTTAGTGTCGCCGTTTACGCCGTACAGTAGGAAGTAGCTTGGAGATAAAAGTACAACAGGAAGGTCAGACAGACACTGACCCTGATGTTACTGACATAGTTTGGTCACAAGCATTTTGTAGTCCAGACTGAAACATGAGCAGAGAGCAGGAGACAGCCGTCTGACCTCACTAATGAATCTTGCTCTTTAACTCTTATTAGCATCAGTCTCACTGTACACAAAAAAAACATTTCAATGAGTTGCACAAGCAAGAAGATGTAAGGAGACAGCAAGTGTGTGTGTGTGTGTGAGCGTTAAGTAGACAGATTAAGACTAGAAGGGGATTAAAGCTAACAACTGGAGCACTGAACCCAATCACATCACGAGACTGGTGAGTCATTAACCCCTCCACATCATCTGTGTGTGTGTTTGTGTGTTACGAAGAGGGAGCGGGAGCAACGTCAGATCTTGAGTGACGCAGTCGACAGAGGGAAGGGCGTTTTTCAAGAAGCGCTGAGGATAACAGACCGCACATGCCGACACACAAACACACACAGCATCCATGTTATCCCATGAATCACAAGCTGAGCACACTGACATTAAGCAGCAGAAACATCAAAGGAAGAAACAGCGGTGAGCGCCGAGCATCATCCCTCCTTCTTGCCTCCCCAGCCGAACAGTTTGGACATCGGAGACTTTTTCTTTGGTTTGTCCTTCTTGATGTCTGAGAGAGAGAGAGAGAGAGAGAGAGAGATAGAAACACGTTTCTCTGTGAGTGCTTACATTAAGTGCACAAAGTAATACCTACTGTAAATTTACCAAAATATAATCTAGATTTCTGCTCTCCAAATATTTAACAGTTAAAAGTTATTCCAGATGATGACAGAGCTGAGGACTCTAGATTACTTCCCATGCAAAGACGTTACCCTTTCCATTAGTGTGTTATGAGCTTTTAGGTGCATGTAAAAGGTCTGCAAAGTTACAGGACCCAAAGATATGGAAAAGGGAGTTATTCAGGCCTACAGGAAACATTTTCTGTTCCATATGTTCGCACTGAAATAGATAAAAAGGCTTCTGTGTGCTCTGCACCTGGAATATGTTGCAGAAAGAATGGAAATTAACCAATTTAATCTCATTGAGTGCTTTTAAATCTAAACTGAGTGCTTCATAATTTGCTTGTAAATTTATGTACATTTTTTGTTTTTTGTTCATATTTTAATTATGTTTTAACTGTGTCATTTTATAACTGTGTTTTGTATTCGCTGTTGCCTATCTTGGCCAGGACTCCTTTGAAAAAGAGCTTCTTAATCTCAAAGGGATTTCTCCTGGTTAAATAAAAGTAAAATAAAAAAATAAATTGCTCCTTACCTGAAACACCGCATGATTAGCCTTGAAGTTGAGGCTTTTCTTTTGTTACTTATCAGCGTCACCAATTATTTGGTTGACCATTGGATCCAATATTCATCAGTTCTTATTCGAAATACTAATATGTTTTTTTTTTATTGCCCACTCACCTCGAATTAAAATTAACACATCTAAAAATGTTAGAAATGTTAAAATATAAATGAAGGCATTCCAGTTAAGTTTTGCAAATATATTGGTTCCAATTATGGAATAGTAGCCTCCTTGATTACTAATAGTTGTTTTTGGAATCAGCAATGGAGAACAAGAGATATTGGTTGACCCCTCGTCACCATCAACACATTTTCACACACTTCTGGTTTGGCTCTGAAACGAAGACTGAGCATCTTCTGCCAGCATTTCCTCACTAGAGCTACACTTCAGAGATCTGGGTTTACGATACATAACCGACCGACACTGTCTGACTTCAACAGCCCAGCTGACCAATCAGAGCAGACATGAGAGAATAAGGTGTTTTTTGAACATTAAAGCATGTGAACATATTCTAGTAGACCCCAAATGTAAACTTTTAAACCTGAAAATGTTCATAGATGGACTCTTTAAGCTTAGTTTTAATGTTAGACACCGATTTACAAAACCACAGATTTAAAACTAGCTAGTAGCCACTAAGATCTTAGAAGGACTTTAACACTGACAGTAATCGGTTAATGAACAGCTGGTGCAACCCAGTCACGTGTTTGACATGTCCCGACACCTGTTAACCAGTCAAAGCAAAGAACATCTGCACTGGATGTGACACAACATGCGTGTAAACTAGCACATGCCTTTACTGAAAGTGAGAGTGAACTGTGAAACTTTGGCGTTAACTTTATGAATACATTAAAATGAAATGGCTAGTCTGTAGCCCACAGTCGGCATTCATTCGCTGTAACATAATGACCTTTCACTGAAGTTCAATAAATCTCCTCAATTTCAGCCCTGCTTTCCCGGTCATGAATTGCAAATGAAGGTGGCTTTGACTCTGTGCTATCAGAGGGTCAAATTAACCGTCTACATTATCCATTTGTCTAATAGGAACGCTGCTGACAAAAAGAGGGGGAGCGTTTTGTTTGATGCTTTTTCCATTAGCAGAAAACATCGGCCAGTGGCACCCTTAAAAAAAAAAATGCACCACACGAAAACACACACACACACTTCCATAAACCACAATGAGAATTCTATCTACTTCAATTAGAGGTGTCCATGATGGAAATCCTCAATTGGATAATTTATAAGCCAACTAAGTTGCAGTGACACCGAGGTTGTGATAACTAATGAACAGAGCGGAGAGGGGGGCAGGTGGCCTGTGGAGGTGGTGGAGACACTCACTGAAATTCATCATCATCTTGTTTAGCTGCTCGTCCTCCTCTTCCTCCCTGGGAAAGAGAGAGAACGTGCAAAAAGCAAACACAGATTAACACCAGTCCTAACGTGTGTCAGCATTTGTTGTATAAACTGAATTTATGCATTCAGGACTGTGACACACTCAAAGTGGAAGAAAATGAAACAATGACTGACTGGGCTAAAGCTGGCCTAATGGATCTTATTATTGTGTGTGTTTTTTTACACATTGATTATCATTTAGTCAGTTAAATGTCAGAATAAAGTGCCCACTAAAATCTCTTGTCTTTAAATCACTTCATTTGCCTGGCCTGCCGTGATAAACCTAAAGATATTAAACAAAGACAAACAAACAGAGCACAATTCCCTACATTTGAGCATCAATAAACACACAAATACTTTATATTTAAAGAAATATAGTAATAATTAATTATAACTGATCCTCAAATGTTAGTTTTAGCACTTCTATGAGGTCAAATGCTGGTGGTTTATATGCACATCAGTTGAAAAGTCTAAGAAGTATAACCACTTTCCTTATTTAGTTGTCAGTTTAAAAGTAACACAATTCTATTCTTCACTTCTTGTTTGTGGGGATTTTTACTTTCTGTCTGGTCTTCAGCAAGTGAAATACAATCAGTTGATTCTGAAAAGGTCATGATCGACTAGACCGTTTCACTATTAAAAAGAGTCTGGGGTTACATGGACCATATTTCTTTCTAGATTAAACTTAACTGTCCACATGGACGCTAAAATAAAACTATACAATCAGATGTGCATTTACATGCCTCGAAGGAGAAATATGACTTTTGTTGACATGTGCTAAGTTAAACAGGGGCAGAGTGCATGAGAACATGAAACTTTTTGGCCTTTTTACAGCAAACACCAGCAGCCAGTGGATGAAAGTCCAAAGGAAAGACTGATGGGAAGGACTTGTTCTCATTGAGATTATCGAATGGGACGTGGGAAAAACGTGCAAAGAGAATAAAGCCTTTACATGCTCATTTGGTGTGAATGTTTTCATATTAAACAGATAATCCACACTGTTTCACCATCGCACCTTAACCAGCTGATCAGGCCTGCATGTTCTGACAGAAGTGGTGCAGAGGAGGCACTTTTATTCTGAGGCTGTTATGGTACCACAGCTTCTGTCTGAAAACTGGTGACCATGTACAAAAAGAACTCCATGTTTTACACAGCATAGATGTAACCACCCTCACCTGAGTCTGTCCTCGTCCAGACCATCTACAATCGCGTTTCTGTCGTTGACAATCTCCACCAGTTTCTCCATCAGCTGCTGTTCTTTCTTTCTGTCCCAGGCTGTTTTCAAGTGTTCTGCACACACAAACAGATTTGTAGTGTCAGACCAGGTGTCCTGTCTCTGTGCTGAAGCTGCTCATCTGAAGTCCTCACCTGGTTTCTCCATCAGTCTCCGGAGCTCTTGCTCAACATTGGGCTGCTCTTCCTCCAGGTCCTGAGTTCTTCCACTGCACAGAAAGAAAAACAGACAGACACAGGGTAATTTGTTTTATGGTTTATCTAAACGTGTAAGTTTTCAATCCTGACCTGTCATTTTGACAGCACAACTTTAAAAGCAGACTTCTCGCCTCATATAGCCTCACTTATATTTACAAAGATGGACTCTTAAACCTTTAGTCCAGCAGAAAAACATTCTCCATACCATTACTCATACTAGCCAGAAGGTACGGGGCAAAGACAACCAAATTTAGCTGACATGATGTCTGCTATGTTCAGTATTACAAAAATTCAATGTTGTTTGCAGCTACAGGTTGTAATAGTACCAGAATGATCGGAGAAATCAGTTTTTGTGGACATTGGATCAGAAGAAACAAGCCTTCAAGACAGCGCTGTCAGCAGACACATCTGAGAGTAAATACAACACAAGCAAGGATCTAGTCCAGAGAAAAACACCTGGATAAGTGCCATACAACAAGTTCACGAGTCATAATAGGACCGTAGTTTTTACAGGCAGTGCAGACGTAACAACACAATACAAACTGCATATCACCTTATATAGTCGGCATGGAAACAGTTGCATTAGTTTGAAGTTGTGTTTCAGGCCTTTTGATCAATTTAAGACCAATATTCACTCTCCTGTTAGCTTTCTTTAGGTCTCCACTGAAATCTAAGTATAATATCTGGCTCTCCTGGCTGTTAAATGACCCACTGTGCTCTTTGTGAAAACAGAAGGTCGTACACTGAAAAACACCGAAACACTTTCGTGAGGTATAGCTCAAGGTTTGTCACCACGAGTGACCTCTTGCACACTTTTAAAATTAAAATATTGATTAGATCAATTTGAAATGGTCCAGCCACCATAAGCTATGCAAAAACTGACAACTCTGAGTGTCTTATTTGTCAAAGGAACAGATGAAGGGTACACCAGTCAGTCACAACACTAAAACCACCGACTGGTTACAAAGGCAACCATCAAGAGGTTGGATATATGAGGTAGTAAGTACACAATCAGTTCTTGAAACTGGACAAATGGGCAACATGAGGCTCTAGCGAAGGGCAAAATTATGATGGACATACAACTGAATCAGAGGATCTCCAAAATGACAGGTGTTGTGGGATCTTCCCAGTATGCAGTGATTAGCACCAACAAGAAGTGGTCCAAGGAAGGACCACCAATGAACTGGCAGCAGGGTCGTGGGTGTCCAAAGCTCACTGATAGGCAGAAGGAATGAAGGCTGGCCGCTGTGGTCCCATCCCATAAATTAGCTACTGTAGCACAAATGAGTGTAAACCTAAATGCTGGCCTCGATAGAGAGCAGTGAGAACATACGGTGCATCACAGCTTGCCGCGTGTCGAGCTGTGGCGCTGCAGACTGCTAGTCCTGGACGTTGCAAGGTGAGGACTCTGTAAATTGGACATGTTTTTCCAGCAGACGACTGGATGAAGATCTGTGGAATTTGGAGACCCAGTCAACTCTGTAGCCCAATCACAGTGTCAGAGATTCACAGATTTTCAAGCACATTAAGTCTGTGATGGTCAGGACTGTCCAAGTGTCAAGTCTTCAAATGTGTTGGGGCTCTCGAGCACATTTTCCACAAGTCTTGATTTCTGCAGACTTTACTTGGGGAAATAACCACAGTTCATGGCATTGTAATGTGAAGCAGGAGGCTACCAGACAAAGCCCAGAAACTTAAGAAAAAAGGAGAACACGCAAGCATGGAATGAGCAACCAACCCTAATATTAAAAGAAAACAATAAGCCCAAACTATATCTTGCTGTCAGTTCATCGTCAAAACCGTATTTAGTGGAATTTCAAAACATACTTTCCCTTAAATACCTTGAAGAAAGTAAGAAATGTAAAGTAAAAAATATGAAACCTCAATAGTACAGAACATGTATTGATGTCCTCATGGTTATGTGATACGTCCCAAAGGTCACTATCATCAGTTATGAAGGGATATATGTGATCTGCAGCAGTGTTTAGGTAGATGCCTACAAATCAAAGTAGCCTCCTTATGAATGCAGGACCCAAGGCGTCCCAGCAGAACATTACCCAAAGCACCACACTGCCTCTGCCGGCTTGCCTTCTTCCTATAGTGCATCATCTGTCATCTCATTTCTAGGGAAACACCAGCCATCCACGTTACGTAAAAGAAAACCTGATTTATCAGACCAGGCTTCCTTCTCCTTCCATCGTTTCATGGTCCTGTTCTGATGCCGACACGATCCTGTTAGGTGCTTTAGGCAGTGGACAGGGGTCAGCTTGGACTCTCTGATTTTTAAAGAACCTGCTGCTCATGTCTTGGTGTCTGATACAACGGGACATCTTCAGAGGACTTGTGGACTCCAGGCCTTGATGGGTCAGAGCTCTTTTGGCAGCACGAGGTGGACTGACAGAATATTAGGCAGGTGGTTTAAATGCTGTGACTGATCGGTGTATGTGTTCTATTGAACAGCATCCTGCTTCACACTTGTGTTTGGTCCCTGCAGCTGGTGGGGGGTGAGCCGCCCTGTTCCAGGACGCCCTGCTGGGGGACGGAGGAGGGAGGACACTGGGAATTCAAACTGTCAACCTTCTGGACACAAGTCTGTTTCACTAATCGCTAAATGGTGGCATGCCCCTTTTCTAAGTGTGTTCATGTGTGTACTCACATGTAGACCAGTTCAGACTCCCGGCGCATGGCCACCTGCTTGTTCCTGATCAAGTTGAACCACTCAACCATGAGCTCATCCATGACAGAGTCATCGTCACCCTCTGACACACAAACACACACACACAGAGTTAATCCAATATACACCCCTTCCTTGAAGTCTTGCTTGTATTTCACACTGTCCTGACTGAAGAGGAGGCTCATACACTACATGTGTTTGTCTCACCTTCCTCGCTGCGACGCAGCTTCACCTCCAGCTTGACTCCTCTCTTTTCCAGCTCATTCAAGTTATCTTCAATGTCCTGTAGCTCCTTAATGATCTTCTCTTTGGGAATGTAGTCTGGCTTCATCTAAGATGTGACACAAATATGCAAACACAAGCAGACAAAATAAAATGGAGGACATGAACCAAAACAAGTGACAAGATCAGTAAAGTGAATACATTCATATAAAATAATGGTAATGTGTTAATGTAATTCCTCCAATAATGTTTCAACAGCTAATTAAAAAAAAAAAATCTGTTTCTTAGTTTTCCTATTTCTTTCATCTTGTGACACTTAAATTACGTCTAACTTGCATGAGCTAGGAAACTTAGTGTTAGTTTGTCAGGAAAGATGAGTTAGAGTGAAGCTGCAGCAGTGTTCTGCACACAAAATGGATAAATAAGTACTGGATCAAAGTGTCATCTTCAAATGTTTTCATAATTAAAAAAGCAAGACAAAGGGTATAACAAATTCATTTCCTGTCTGTGGCTTTATACCTTGGAAACCTTCAACTCGGACTCGATACCATTCGCAGTTTGCTCCTTCTGACCATTTTGAACTCCTAAAAAAGAAAGAGATAAAATGTTTTAAACAAAAGTACAAAGAAGGAAGAAACTCTGAGGGTGTGATTCATATAAAATTCTGTTTATAAGATCATTTGTGGTAGAAACATTTGTCATGTCCACAAAGAATAACACACTGCTGAGAGATAGGAGTGTACGAGTTTGTCCGAATCATAGCCGAATGACAGGTAGGTGTCCATGCTCTTACCCTTTGCTGGAGTGACACAAATGCTTGGGGTGGGAAGATGAGAGGACGACAATGAAGGCCCAACCGAGAGATCTGATGTCTTTCCAGCTCCATTAGGATATGGTTTAGTGGATGACTGTGAAGGACCAGCAGGTCTGTGGAAGGATGAAGGACGACCAGTTAAAGAGGAAGAGATAGAATTTAATTTGAGGTAGTTTATCAGCTCGTACAGGTAGTTCCTTCTCCCTCCTGCTACACTTCTTAGTTTTGATTCATGAGAGTGGGCATAAAGGTCATGTGGGGAGAGGACCTCTGGGTGCTGAGCATATGTTGCACCACGGAGGACTCTGCTCAGTCCTGACACCATTTGTGCCTCACATGTATGTGGCGGAAGAGCAGAGACTGAAAGCTCCGACTACAAATGATGGCCGAGCCATTTGGAGGAGCAGCAGGTACAGGCTTCCTGAGGGAGGAATGTTTGGAGATGGATGAAAGACTGGATCACAGGATGGATGGATGGACAGGAGATCAGGAGGAAAAAAGAGCCCGTACAGTTAATGCTCCATGATGTCGATATGCTGAAAGCCCACCCACGTACAGATACTTCCTGCTGTTAGCAAACCAGAACTAGCAGCCGGTAGGGGAGAGGAACTACCCAGAAACATAAAAACAGTGACAAAACACAACAAACGGTCAATAAAACAAGTCTTACTTGACTTCTTTGGCGACCGGCTTGAGCATCGACCTCCAATCTGCAGGAGACTCATTTTCTGATGCTGTGGAGAAAAAAGAAATTAACACCATTCAATGTCAGCTCCTGTATTTATTTTTTATGATAAAGAGATTGCATTTTCCACCAACAAAGTCAAACACATGACAGAAAGGTCAGTAGTATCTTTTGCATCCAAATACCTTCTAGATAAAAAGTCACAAAGTGCTTCACAATAAAGCAAGAGACAAAGTAAGCAGAGACAAGGCACAAAAATACATAAATAAAACTGAGAAAAATCACAAGAGCGTTGCTCAATGGGAAGTCAAAAAAGACGGGTCTTTAACGGCTTTGTAAAGGTATCAACAGAGACTGGAAATTCTACTGAAGCACCCTAGAGATAGGGACAATACATTCAGCAGACTGGCATGCATGTGTGAAAAGCATCAGTGAAGCCTCTCAGTTACTGGATACATCACAACAGCTGGATAGGAGGAGTCAGCTGATTGCTAGGTTGTTTTGGTTTTTGTTGGTATTTTTACTTTTATTTGGGAAATGCAAAATGTGGGGAAAAGAGTATGGAAATTGCAGCAAATGTTTGGCCAGGCAGGAAGTGAACTGTGGATTTATTGGCCTGAGGAGTTTGTACTAATGTGGTCTGATTCCTAACCACTCAGCTGCTGGGTCGTCCAGGTCAGCCACTGCTTTTACCCTTGCTCTGGGGGAAAAAACTACATTCCACCGCTTTTAACGATAATTCTGCAAATTTCCCTGAACAGTAATAAGTTATTTTAGAGTCTTTTTGGTTTGACAAACTTTTGTTCTCCACTTTCTTGTCGAGCTGATGCTCTGTGACTTTAAGTAATGCTATTATTTCAGTGTAAAGTCAGTGGAACAAGCACAAAACACTAAAGCAAACAAACAATCTTTGCCTCTGCACAGAGCAGCTTTCATTGGAATAAATGCATGCCACATTTAAGTGCAACTACTTTCCTTTTAGTCTCCATTAAACATTTAATTTCCTTGAATTCCCTGCAGATTTAAATCGTGTCTCATTGCAGTTAAATGCTTTCTTTATTTTTGCGTGGTGGCTCAGTTATATGACTTTTAGATGGACTAAAACAGCAATCAAAAATGTGTGTTTTAAAAGTTAGCTTAGCTAGGTTTCACTTTGAGAATTACAAAGTAAGATAGTTTGTTTACATAAATATATAATATATTTTTAATTTAAGATGTTAGATTACACATAAGAGTTTTGTTCATTGCTTTGAAACTAGTTTATGTTTTTGAGTCCATCTGCCATAGTACAATACAGTATAAACACAGTAAATGTAAAAAATCCACCAGCACCCTCTCACACCTTCAGCACATTTGCCACACACATTCACATACATCTGACTGTCATCTGCCGACAACAATAATGACAAGAAGACATGTGACAAGACTCCTGAGAGAATATCAACATGTCTACCAAGCTCAACCACTCTGTGCACGTTAATAAAACTGTGTGAGTTTAACCTGAGATGTAGGGTGATGCGCTGCGAGGCTTTGTGTCTCCTCTCTCTGGAGTCTTGGCTCTGAGTCCAGTCCCGCTGGTCGGAGTGGGAGCAGGTTTCGGGGGATCTGGAGAAACCAAGTCGGCGAGGATTGACCGATCTGCTCTCAGCCTCACCCTCCCTCTGCCACCCTCCGTCTCCTTCTTAGGCGTCTCCACTTGAGCCTGAGGCCTGAACAGAAGTAAGAATCTCAGGTTAAATGCCATCCTTCACCAGCAGAGGTCAGAACGAAGCAAGAAGTAAAGTTTAATCGCGGTTCTGTGTGTCTCAGGTTTGATTACTTACTTTTCTGTTTTCTTCAGCGCTACAGTTGTCCACGATGGCTTGCTGTTATTATTGTTGTTCTCCTCAGCCAGTTTCTTGGAGATGATGGCCACTGCTGATGCTTTTGCCTTGTTACTCTCGCTGTCTTCTTGTTTCAGACCCACTTTTGCACCAACACCGCTTACTTTAGCTTTATCCCCAACTTTATCCAAGCTCTCATTCGCATCTTTTTTTCTCGTCCCACCAGCATTTACAACCACAGTAACAGCCTGTCCTACTTTGGCCTCCTGCGTCTTACCGCCCACACTCTGACCTTTATTTATGTCTATGTCGACACTTGAGGTAATTTTCTCTTCATCATTAGCAGTCTTGTCTGATAGGAAGAACTTGAGTTTAGACTGGTGTGTCTTGGCGGCAGTAGTGGAGGTCCGAGGGGCAGCGGTGGGCCTGCTGCTGGTGGAGCTGGTTGTAGTGACAGGAGAAGCTGCAGGTTTGGACACCAAAGCGGTCGGACTTTTTTTAGCAGCGGGAGAGAGACCTGATGCAGGTTGGGAAGGAGATGGAGTAGAAAAAGTGCTGGAGACGCTGGGTTTCTGTGTCAGCCATGATGGTCCCAGTCTGGAAGGTGTGTGAGTGGGAGCAGGTGTACTGGTTTTACTGGAGTCTGGGAGGGGAGTGAATTTGGAGACGCGGGTGTTCGTGGGCAAATTTAGAAGAGGCGCAGTTGTAGGTGAAAGTAACCTGAAAGACAGAAGTCAACGCACAGAGAGGTTGGAATGAAGAAATTCTTGTCCAGAGCTCATAGAGTGGCCTCTCAGAGCTGCTGTTGCTGCAGTTTTAGCTTAAATACACCACTTTTAGTAAAATATGCTGCCCTGCAAATCCAAAACACTGTCATATGATGGTCCAAAAGCCAAGAACAGAGTTTGTTCCATCCAAAAATATTATAAGCATTGCATCTTTCTATTTCATAAAATAACACCAGATAAACTAGCACTGCTAAAAGCTAATTAGCCTAGCTTAACTGTAAGTGCTGCCGATAACCTTCATATCACATATTTTGTTGCTTTTTTTTTTTACAAATTTATCTCAAATGATCAAGAAAGCTGCAACAAGAACATGCTTTGGATGTAGAAACTGTGTTTTCCCTGCAGACAATGTAAACATAAAATAATACTTTATTGATTTCTTATACACAGCAACTGAGCAACTTAAAAAACGGTGTTAAATGTCAGGTTTTTCTTTAATGTAGGTGATTAGATAAAAGCAAATATAAGTAGTAAAGCAAAAATCAATAGTCGGAATTAGATTTTTCCTAAATTCACTTTAATAAATCCCCTTTAAAAATAAATCATCAGTTCAGTTTTTAAAGACATAATTATACGATTAAATTGAGATCATGTTTACTTTGAGCTTGCTAATCCATTAATGATGAGATGATTTTCTAATTAGCTTTCTGGAGTTACAAAGTGAACTTTTACATTATTGTAATCACAGACTGATGATTAACGGCGATTAAACTTAATTACACCAAGATTATGAAGTCCTTACTTTGCACAGCTCCTGTGATAGAGCTTCCCGTCCACTAGATGTCGCTGCACCAGGTGAACATGCTTGTTACAGGACACACATTTGTTACTCAACGTCCCTGTCTGATGGGATTTATCCACCAGAACATCCTAGAACAGACACAATAGAGGAGAGACGGGACAAGGGGGGGAAGTTCATCATGAAACGTGCTTTTGTTTGTTTTGCAATGGCACTGTGTTCATCTGTTGGCACAGACAAAGTGACATCTCTTCAACTGTTTGTGTCATCTTTGACGCATTTGCCTTGATAAACTTCCACTTTCTTGGTCAGTAATGCATGTTGAAAATCAAGAGTGTTTAAGATTAACAGAGCATTTTGAAAACTGCTTCCTGATTTGGCAATGCAGTGTGAAGTATTCAGACCTTTGCTGTATTTCTGCTTTGTTTTGGGGAAGGAGCGGGCCTTGTGATGTTGGAGGACGGCGGAGGGCTGTTCTCTCTGGCGGGTTTAGAGGGAGGGAACACCTTAGCCGTCACAGGCTGGTTCTTCTTCCCAGACGGCTCATCGGTGGGAGCGTCAGCCGGACGCTTGATACCTGCCATACCTCCAACTGTGTGCCAACATTCAGACGTACAGATGAGACAAAGGGACACAGAAAAAGGCAGAAACAGACACCGTGAGAAGCTAATACTCACTTGGGGAGCGTCCGTGGAAGTAGTTGTAGTATTGTGAAACATAAGTCAGGATACTGAGGCGGTCAGGAACCTTAAGAGCCACCATGTCCTCTGCATCCAACAGTGCTGGAATTCCCAGTTGCTCTTCTGCAACACTGAACGCCTGCAAATAAAATCAACTTTATCTGACAAAGAAAAAATTCTTCAATCTAGACAAGCCTGATGTCCCAACAAATCAAATGAGAGTAGGTTGTTTGAGTTTGTGAGGCCTCCATGAAAGATTTTTTCTACATCATAGCAGAAAAATCTGAAGTTAAATAGAAATATCAGCTTTATTTTCTCTGGATAATCTTTTGAGACTGATGCAGTTTCTCTTTCATTCTTGGCCGCTGTTTTGACATGCCTGAGCAAAAGTGCAGACACAAATATCTCAAATAGAATCTCTTTGGCCACATGTTACATCTAAACTACATGTACTAACATCAGTGATGAGTAGTAAGTCAGGAATTTCCAAACTACAATCACATTCACTAGTTTCAAGGAAGGAAGAAATAGCAACAAGCAGAGGCAGGCCAAGGAGCACCAGCAGTAAAACTTAATCAGTTACCAAATGATCATAAAAACACTGTTTACTTTGGTGTACCCTCTGGCACTTCAGTCCTTTTTTGGTGTATCGTTATTTGATTAACTAAACTGTTAACTTTGTTTGAGATGGAATTCTACGTAATGTCACGTAATTACTGAAAATTGTCGCTTTTAATCTGTTTTAGTTTAAAGAGCAGACATTTTAGATGTTGAGTTTTGATCAGTTCAGAGTCCATTAATGAAGCTTCAGAAAGAAAGTGAAAGCTCATAACAGAATAATGCAGCCCAAATCAAAATCCTCACATGGAAGCACTCCATATTTGATGATGATTTCTCCTCCCAGCCAACATAAAACGCGTTTTGACGTGGAAAATATCCAGTTACACAGTACGACGAGGTGCTGATGATCATTTTTTAATTTTTTCCTTATTTACTCTATGAACTTTCCTACAAGTTGACAACTTCAGTTTGCTTGTTTTAGAACAATTTCAGTACTTATTAGCATTCATTTTTTAATTTCAGTTATCTAGATTACCCTCACCCCTATTAATGGGATGGACAAAATAACAGGAACTCTGCTTTGTGTTTGCCTACACTCTTCAGATGGCCCCATTTACCCCAAATTAGGAAGTTGTTCTTCCAACTCTGATGTGCTCATAACGTGGAAACAATGTGGACACTACAACAAAAGATGGATTTCATTGCTCGGAGCATTTAAACAACATATAGATAGCGGATTGCATGAAAACATTGCTCTACCTGATATATTTTCAAATGGCCACTACCCTTCTAACTAATCTAGGCCAGTCTATGTGGACAGGAACAGTTACAACCCAGTATTATATTACAAATTAAATCAAGCAATATGTGAATTTACACCACTGACCAAGTTTTTCCACCATCAACCAAACATTTACTTCTGTCTGCCAGTTTCACGTCTACAATCTGGCAAAAATTAAACAAAATTTTCACCAACTTTCTGAGTTATTGTTCCGCATTGAAGCGGCTTTCACATTAGCTTTCTTCATCAGAAACTCATATTCTTCCTCAATTATTCCAACACCACATGAGTGCAATGCAGTACAGTTCAACAGTACCACAAAATGTAGCCTCCAAAATGACCACACAGTTGACTCTAAAACCGTTGATTTTAATTCACAAAGGTAGTAGCTATTGCAGAGTTGTATTAGACTGCATTAGCTTTAGCTGGGTGTATCTGGTTTTAACAGTTTGGCATTAATGCTCTGAGCAGTTTGCTGTATGCCAATATAAAGTGGCCAAGTCACCATTAACCAAGGTGTCAAGAAAATACTGCTTTGATATCGATACTGAAACTCTGTATTAGCAGAGGTACCAAAAATGATTAGCCAACAGGAGAGTGATTCATTTTCTTATCAATTACTTGATTAGTCAACTTATCGTACAAGATTATTTTCAGCTCAGAGGTATCACTTATGCAAGTATGATTCATCTACTGCCATGTGAGGCCGTACGTAGGCCTCAGTCACAAACAGACTGTCTCAGCTTTCAGCATGCTAGCATTCGGAAATGAACACCAAACACAATGTATTACGGACTGAAATGTTACCAGTTTTCAAGTATTTGCTCCAAACCAAAGTATTGGACAAAGAAGGAATATCAGTTAAAGTTATTCCAGTTAATTGTTATGCATGAAAGCCAAAAAGCACAAATATCCAATGCTGTTGATTTAAAGGTGCAGCCTGTAGGATTTAAATAGTTTCTAATAATGAAGTTTAAAGTTTCACTCAACTCAATAACTCGCTGTATCCTCCTCTTCCACAGGAGAAACTACAGTGGATGTTGAAAACCTATAAAGTGCGAAAGGCCCGGTGTCAAACCCAGGCGTGAACTAACCGTGACGTCACCCGTTGGTTTCAATGCCGAGAAAATGAAGTCCGGATTTTGCTACTTCCTGGTCGCCATTTTGGATTTTTTGGGGCCAGTGACGTAAAAAGCGTCATCAAACAGGCTGGACCGGAGAGCAACTAGGGGCAGGACCAGTCAATGGGACTGTCAATCAAGTATAGCCACGCCCCCTGGCTTCGCCAACTTTAACGATTTATTTAAAATTCAGTATTGATTTATTTTAAGATCGGCTACCTGATCTCTCATTTTGACCATGAAAACTAACGGGAAAAAATCCTGAGCCGTAGAAAATCAGTCTATCAAATTTCATTTTCTCCAAAAATGAATTGGGGTCTATGGAGAAAAAGCTTTTTGGAGCCAACCCTAGCGGACGGCGTGATGTTGCAAGTTTTTGACACTTCCGGGTTGGCTTCAATTTTGGAGCCAGATGCTACGTCCATCTTTATATACAGTCTATGGTCAAACCAGAGTTTGGTTTGTTCATTCTGGGCTATCATAGAAAGATGGCAGTGTAACATGGTGGGCTTTCTGGAAGAGGACCCACAACCTCTGTAGGTATGAAGGATTCATTGTAAGCTCACGCAAACAATCATAGTTACATGTGATTTTACACTGACTGATAGGACCTTCTAAATCCTACACACTGGACCTTTAAGTCTGAAGGATTTATCTTTGGAACATGTATGTCTACGCAAAATTTCATAGCGATCAGTGACATATCTGTTGAGATATTACAGTCTAACCAAACACTGCCATCTGTGGAACCAAAAGGAGGATAGAGATCAGGATTAAGGGAGCCACTGAGTGTGTTCAGGAAATCTGAGTTTGTCAAACAAAACTAATTAAAAATATTCAGGTGTCAAAATGCAGAATGTGAACACATCTTACCAGCTTGTTGTTGTCATAGACATTTTCCTTCTTCAGAGAATCAAAATTGCTGCAACAGAGCAGAAAAAAAAAAAAAACATGATTAATAAAACACATGTGATCCAACTTCCCTTCTGCTTTCATCTGTTTACAGGCAGTACAGGCTGAACATGAGTTGTTTGGTCATGCATAGCTTCCTCATTGCAGCACACATCGTGACGGTGACGGTGTGACCAATCAGCTAAAACTGAGACTAACGCAAAACTCAGCCTGTGTTCATCACAGTGTCTATATTGGGCAGACTGGAGCAAAGCCTTTAACCAGCGTTTAGTGCTTCAGCCCATGTAAACACAAAATGCGCCGCCACAAACACTGCTCTGGCTGAGGGTAAAAACTGGAATGGAGAGAGCCGGAGCAGCTGTGTCTCCTCCAGGAATGAAAGCAGTGTCTGTCTAATGACCTCTCTGGAACAGCACCAAGCGTCACTGTGTGAAACTGTCCAAAAACTAGTCGAAGATGATGAGTAAAGGCTTAGGAACATCTGAAAATTGAAACCAAACGCCTTAAATGGGAAGAGCTCATTCAGACCTAAGAGCTTCCAAAGTAAAAGTATAACTCATTGTTGCCTGGTGGAAATTTCCTACTTGTTATCAAATAAGTCCCAGGAAAAAAAAAGACAAAGAGCTGATCTTTTTCTTTTCCTTTCCAGAAGAAATTCAGTGATAAGAGATAAACGTCTGATATGTATTCTGAGTGCAGAGGATGTGACACATGTAGACACACTGTACAGAGGTGAGTCAAAAATATCAGCAAACATACACCTGTTGTTGCTTTTAAAGTATAACAATATGCTGCTGCTATTTTACCTTTACTCTCACTGACTGTATCTCTGTGTTTTGGAACATTTGTCAGACAGAACCAGTACATGAAGACATTGATTTGAGTAATTATTAGCTGCAGCCTTAAATTTGATAAAATGGCTACTTTGCAAGTGACAGCACATAACTTAATCTAACTAAAGTTCAAATGACATTTTAACATTTTGCTTTTAAAGGTGTTAAGTTTTATTTTACATCACTTGAGACCAATTTATTCCAGTGAATATTAAAGATAAGCAGCTATTAAAGAAGCAGATAATGATCGACTGCATTCATGCTTGATGGCTTGGCTTTGGTATCCTGGACGTTTAAGGCTGAATCTTGATTTTAAGTGAATTTTTAGATCTGAAGGGAGCAATCTATAGTTTTTATTCCCTCGAACACAATTCAGTCTTTATCAGTGGTGGAGGGAAGAACCAAGGCTGGCCTTTGCTCTATGCCAAGCAGCCTTTTTCAAAGCCAAAGGTGGATGATCAGCATCACCCAGGAGGCTGCAAACATCCTAAAGAGACTTGCATCAACACTTAAGAGGAAACAAATTGCCACTAATCCCCAGTCACCAGATGCATGAAAGTCTCCTCACCGAGTCACCAGAGTGAGGCCTGCTGCACCTCATCATGGACTAGAAGATGATGGTGAAGATGGCAAACATCACATTTCCCTCAGAAACCGAGAAACTTGAGATGCAGTTCTCACTGAGCTCAAACTGCCAGGAGAAGAGTTAGTGATTGAGCACATGAAACTATGCAGAGCTGGCAGCTGAAGCACGGCTCTGCAGCTGGAGTCGACTCTGTGGAGGTGGGATGCAGAGAATTTATTACGACTTCTACAAACAGACTGCTTGGAGGTCTGGAGATCAGAAGGAAGGACTTGCAAAAGGAGGTTCCCATGGCAGACATGGCTCTGGATGTAAAGGCCTTCTGGGCACCAAAACAATTCATGACAGGTTAGGAAGACACTTCTGAGGCTCCACAAGTAGCTGATGAGCCCTCCAGAGATGCTGTGGGCTCATCTAGGAAACATCAAGGATGTAGGCGGCCCACTTCAGAATCCCTCTGGCACATCCTTCCATCACCTTCATCTTCTTCAGTGCTTACATGACAGACAGTAAGATCTAGTCCTGTGTTTTCAACTGTGAATACTGTGCACTGTCACTGTCTGACACTCACTACTGAACATTTTCACATACACAGATGGCTTTCAAAATAAAAATATTACAGTGCTATAAAATCAGTATGATTCCAAACTGAGTTGTTCTAAGGTTCAGATCTTTATGACTATATTTGCTTCCATATGCTGCACACAGGTTGCACTTTCACGTGGACGTTTTTTCCTTTCAGTTTCAAGTTTGATCCACTTTGAACTCATCTTGGTTCTTATTGTTTTACTTAAATCCTGATCTACGGCCCAGAAAAATAAAATCCAGTTCTCATGTATTCCATATAAACTTCCAACATCCCAAAGTCAGTGGTCCCTGTGCAGACCACTTGGGGGGCAGGGAGCTGCAGATTGGCCCCTTTACTCCCTAAACTCCACAGCTGAGCTCATTCTCCTGTGTTTCCTTCAGACCCATGAAGCTGAGGCTTGTTCTCTGTCATAAATAAAACTGCTGAAACCTATTATGAAGCTGAAAGAAGGCTAAATTTCCAGCAGTTAAACAGCCAGGCTGCAGACAGCGCAAACTGACTGGTGGAACTTAACAAAGCGAGCATTTCAAAGTCTTTTGTTGTCCAGTCTTGTAGTTTCGTCGCTACTTACATGAGGTCCGGTCTGTGTTTGTGGATGAGGGCGCAGAAAGCCAGGCCGTCCCTGAAGGACGTGGTCATGTTGGTGATGGACACATCCCGGTACCCGTCACACTGGACCCGGCACCACTGCTGCAGAGCCTTCACGGCCGACATCCCGGAGCGCAGAGCCGGACTGATCCGATCTGGAGCTCCGCAGAGCCGCTGTGGCGCACAGAGCTCAGCCTCTCTCCCTCCCTCCCACAGAAAAAAAACTTTCCAAACTTTCCACAGGAGTTCGGACACGCCGGATCCGGGAAATGAGGGACTGAGTGTTTCTGTGGGAATCACCTTAGTTCCACCGAGAACGAAACAAACTGAATGTGACACCTGCGAAAGGTCGGCCGTGACGCGTCGTGGGTGGAGATCCACAGTGTGGTGTCTTTTAACTCTTTCTGCGTATGTTTGTGTGTTACACTGGCCCACATGTGCAGCAAAACTCTTATGGCCACAGAAAGGATTTTAGGGATTTAAAGTCAAGCCATAAATCTAAATTTAACCAGAATATGTTGAATTACAGCCCCAAAAGTCACTAAATTACATGTTGTGGTGATTTTACTCCTCTACATGATGGCTTAAATGCTGCTGCAGAGCATTTGTCAAAGATGTGACACAAAAACACCACAATCAGCAGCCTTTAAGCCCTCTATAATGTGTAATTGTGTGATGTAAACTCCTTCTCAGGTCATTATAACCCAGAAACAATACCAGACATGCAGTCAGCCCTGCTAAACCGCCTCCCAAATAACAGCAACCTGATCACAGGTGTTGTTCCATCTGCATGAGTTACAACGTGAAAGTGCAATATTTACCTAAACACTGAGTAATGTGCAGCTATTTTAGCAATAAGGAGGTAGAGCGTGAAACCAGTTAACCAGGTGTGATTGTTGCCTGTGAGTCAGCTTGTTCTGTCCTGTCCTATCTGCTGGGTGTGTTAAATGAGGCGGGTGGAGCCAAGTTACCTGACACCTGCCCTGCTCTGCATTAGGAACACAACAAAGAGAGGAGAGGCCCAGTTTTGCTGATTAAACATGTAAATATCTGTATACCTAACTTTGCTTCAGACTCTTTACTGCACTGTCATGTTTGTTTCACCTCCAATTTACTGCCTGTTTCCGGGTAGAAAAATCTGCAGATGTTAATTCTGGGTAAAGTTAGGGGAAAAACATTAAAAAAATAAAAAAGTTGCCAGCTACTGAGGCTGATTGTGCCACCATGTGAGCATTATAACACACCAAAAGCATGTGGGATGAAATCATCAGCGATATCTACTGACAATATCATAAAACTTTTCTGTGAAACTGTTTTTCCACCTTTCACTCATTTATCATATTTTACCCAAATTCGATATGTATCTCAACAACCCCTAAGACATTTCCATATATTTGATGTGCCATATTATTTTTCTACAATGTTCACTATTCGGAATCATTCCAACATAAACTTCTTAAATTTAAATAGCCATAACTCATTTTACTTTAAAGAACCAAAATTATCTTCATTCACAGATTTATGATTTTATTTTGGGGGTTTAATTTTTTTTTAAAAATGACATTATTCTGCTCATGTTGTACATTACTGCAGCACCTCTTCAGATCCTCTGTTTCAGCTCCCATCTCTTTAAAGGCCCCTCCTCAGAAGCCTCTGTTTGCTCTTATAGATCGGCTGGTGCGATGGATGCGAGGCAGCATTGGTTATGTTAGGTAACCCCAGATCGCTGAGTACAGGCAGAGAAATGTAGTCATAGCAACACAAAAAAAAAGTAATAAACTGAGAAGAAGCTGCTCATTTTTTCTTCCAGGATGCTATGCTAGTACGTAACATGTTGACATCAGTAAGTAACAGAAGAAAAGCTGGGACTTCAAATGAGGTGTTTCAGAGAGGAAAGGAGCAGTGTCTTCTGTGGGAGAGACTAACTGTCTTTGGAGTGGATTTTGCATGTTTTTACATGCACAAAAAGCTGATGTAAGAAGGAAAAGGAAACTTCCAAAAAAACAACAAACAAACATATGAACTCCTTCAACCTTTAGCTATTCAACAGAGAATTATCACCCGACTCTGCGGTCCACTTCAGCCATATGGAGCTTTCTAACATTTTCAGCTCATTGTTTTAACTGCATAACATGATTTCACTGTTTTCATCAGTGTGATTTCCAGCTGGAGAGAAGCTCTGATTAATTCACTGTTAGCACCAAATGGCAGACAGACACAGTTAATATCTAAGCTGGTGAACACAGTGAAGCATTTCGCAACTAAAAAAAAACACATATGAAGAGTCCATTTGCAAAAACAGGCAACTCCTTTTTATACATTTTCAGAAAACTCATTTTTTTAGTGTTTACTTGAGATTTACTTGATATATTTTATCATATATTTTTCTACTGAGTCAAATCCACTCAACTTCAGTTTGATTGATATTATCTCAAATAAAAAATAAAAAAAATCCTGAAAATTTATCAAAACGGAGTTAACTGTTTTTGCAAATGAACTCTTCATATTTCCCTTACGGGGTGGTGGAGACCAAAAACAGAGCTTAAAGGACAGAGGAATTTGGACTTTAATGCTAATGTCAAATGTCAACAACACTTCAACTGCAAAGTGACATTTTACAGCTTAGCCACTCTTACCCCAAGTGGACAAGAAACTTCTCGCCTTGCAGCAGTAATGTTGGACTGTAGAATTATGTGTCATGAACTGTAGGGACTGTACATTAAGTTCACTTATGCTTCTTTGTGCCCTCAAATGCTTTCTGCCTACCTCAACCATCATCCAATCCCATAAATGCAGCTCAGAGAATGAGGAGAGAGCAGAGAGGAATCTTCTGGTGAGCTCTGAGTGAGAAAGCACAGGTGTCTCCTTACCCTAACTCACATCCTCGCTGGGAGAAGCTACGACACAAGGACACAGGCTAGCATAATGAAAATCCCACCTTTATGTTATGGTCAAGTGGTGCCACAGGGTTCAAACTTTGAAGCTTGACTTTAAAATTTTGCAAAAGTCACTCCTGTAAAAGACTGAAGTGCTCAAATATACCCAGACAGATCGGGTTCAGCCAATTCTGACTCTAATCTCACACTTGAAACTTCCAGTTATTAAAACAGCAGCTTAAGAAACCTTATTATTCAATATTGTTAATCAACTATGGTCGATAATCTTCGCATGATTTTTTCCTTAAATGTTGTGACAGTGATGTTTGTAATTTTAAATTTCCCATAGTTTATTAGAATTTTCTAGACGTGGTGTGATCTGGGAAGGACTATGTAATTGTTTGCAGTTACAGTGAAAACTGTGTTTTATTGTTGAATGAATATCAAGCTCAACCTCCAGTGTTTTAGTCAGCTAAATAAGCAAAACTGAATTGTCAGACGTCTGTCTCCAGGCAAGCTTACAGCTGAGATATGACTAAAGTTCTTGATGATAAATGAGACACTAATTATATATTTGGGTAGTAGTACTGCTTGAGTTCAAATGGTGGAGTTGTTTTAGGGAAATCTCACTGCTAAAATTACATCGTTCTTTCTGGATACTGTATTAGGAAAGTATGACCTATAAATGAAAGGGTTGCTGGGATGTTTTAGTCAAATACTGCACCACATGTGTTGAATCATTTTTCTCTCTAAGTCAGGGGTCAAATTAGTTTATTCTATATTTACACAGGTCAAATGACCGTCGTGTCATTCAGTCAGATGCTGTTTGTCTGCCAAAGTGGTCATCATTTTGGTCTAAACAGTTAAATGGACGCTATTTATCAAGTGAATCTCGTGAGGAAATGTGGGGAATTTACTGGATGATGAGCAGATTAGAAGTTTCAGTTTACAAACCACCCACCCGCACAGAGTGTAGAGGATAGAGAACAGGGTAAACACTTGACTGCATCCTGAGTTAACCATGTCATGGAGCAGCGGCTCTCACCACACCTTTGCGGAAAAGCAATTTTAAATGACTACATGTTTGTAAACCAAAAGTACTGCAGGTCAGTGAGCACAATGCTGAACAACCAGATTTGAAACAACTCAAACTTTCAAATGCTTTGTTGACCTTTGGTTATGATGGGCTGACTTTTCCTCTACAGCTTCACATATTTATGGTTTGTCATGATATATCTATTGGAAGGATTCTTGTGACATTTGGTACACAAATTCCCGTCTCCCTTGAGAGCAAATGTTAGAACTTTGATGATCACATTTTCGTGTGGCGCCACGATGAAATCAATAATCTGTTTGTCCGATTGGCATTTTCCCACCTGTTTCATTTTGACATGTCATAGCACAAAAAGCACCAATATTATTTATGATGACTGTTTTTGTGTTTGCTGGTTCTCTGCCAGGAGTTACTGGGACACTGAGCTGCCATCCTTTCCACTGGTGAAAAATCTAAAGTTTTCTGTGAAAAAGGTGCATAGTTTGGTTTAAAACAAAGTACCGGCAGCGATGGTAACATCAGCACGCTAATGTGTCGATGTTATAAAAGGTATTGTATTTACTGAGCTCATTGTCGTGCTAATGCTTGCTAAATTGGCACTAAAATGCAATACAGCTGAGGCTGAATCTCATTGGTGTTTAGTGACACTTTGCATGCAGTAACATGGTAAATACGACAAACATTGACTGAATATAAAAGATGGATGCAGCTCTGAAAACTCAAAACCAGTGCAAAGTGCCTTAAAGCGTTCATGAGCACTGCAAGGTGTGGTTCCAAGAAACTCTAGCTCTGACAGACTTCAAAAAAGTCCAAAAATATCATGAAAAGTGTAGTCAGTAATATTCTTACAGAAATTATTCTGTTTTTGATGCATCCCCTTCTTAGGCTCAGCATTTTTGGCAGTCGATCTAAAAAAAAAAAAAGGATAAAAGTCAAAGTCAGTCTCTAAAAAGTGCCGTCCACAAACAGGTGGGTGACATCAGGGTGGATGTGTCCATCTTGTACAGACAGTCTATACCTATACCATTCTAACAGCAACACAACAGCATGATAATGTTAGCATGTAGCTCCAAGTGACACTGCAGGCGAGCACCAGCATCCTTTACAAAAGCAGTTTGCGACAGATTTGTGGCCAGCTCATGGCTGAATTGCAACACAGACATTGGTTTGCCAAAAAATGTTGTCACAAGTTTTCCATTTGTGGCCACAAGAGGAAAACCTTCAGCAACATTCTTGCAATAATGAGAAGACACTACTTGCAAGTAGCTGATAGTAGTGCAAGCTTCTACTAATGTTCTAGAACAAGTTTGCCAGCAGTGATGTGTCAGTTAAATAATTAAACAGCATTTGTGACAACAGTGGTGTTGTTTGTAGTTTTCCAGAGTAATTGTTTAAGAATTTACCAGTTGATTTGCTCATACACGCTACAGTAGTTTGCAGTGTCGCCTCACAACAAGAAGGCGTTGGCTTTGAATAGAATAGAATAGAATAGAACAGAATAGAATAGAACAGAATAGAATAGAATAGCTTTATTGTCATCATACATGGCATGATGAAAATATAAATCGCTACCACTGGACGCTGCACGACAACAAGCAGTAAGTAATAAAATATCAACATTAAATAATAAAATTGAATGCACTTATATAACAAAACAGTATTTGATAGACGCCATGTGCAAAGGAGGCCAGAACCTGCTGGTTGGCTGTTCTCTAAGTGCCTGTTTGGATTTCCTTTCACAGTCCACAGACGTGCCCAGAGGGTTAAATGCTGAATCTAAACTGTGAATCTGAGCATGTATGGTTGTCTGTCTTTGTGTTGGCCACTGTGATGGACTGGAAACCCGTCCAGGGTGTACCCCGCCTCTCACCCAGTGTCAGCTGGGGTAGACCCGAGCCCCCCATGATCCTCCGAGGATTAAGTGGGTATAGATAATGGATGGATGGATGGATAATTTCTGAATACTAAGAGGCTTAGCCTCACCACCAAATTTGCCAGAAAGACATAAGATCTGAATTTGAGCCAAACTTAGTGTTAACAGTAAGCCTTCTCACAAACCTGCAGCAAATAATAGAAATAAAATCAATGGTTTGCCATAAGTTTTCCAGAAAGTTAGTCAGAGGTTCATCGAAGGTTTGCCACAAATCTAATTTGTGTGCCCTCATTCAAATTTGCAACAACAGTGTCAAACTTAAAGTGCACCTCTTGGCCAGAAACCTAAAATTTGTGCACAGTCAAACAAAGCTGCTGTGAAAATTTTCTCCCTTCAAGCGATCTCAGCTTTCATACACACAGTTAGAATCCTGGAACAACCCTGGAAATGATCCATGCAGGACATTTCTTCACCTAATCATTACCAAAACCTAACTGGAATCAAAAACATAAACCAAGCCCTAAATGATCCTCATTGTGAGAAGTGAAGAAATGACTTGAGAAACTGCAGGTGTCTATGGAACACAAACACACACAGAAGAGCTGTAAAAAGACCTTTGTTTGACAGTCCCATGTCACCAGTTCTGTTAAAAAAAACAAAAAAAAACACCTCCAGACAAAAACCGAAAGAAATGAGCTGAACAATGAAGCTCCCAGCACTCTTACACAATACCCATCTGTCAGACATGATTAAACTGTACTTTATCTTAAGAGTTTACATCTATATTTACCTTAACCCTTTGTGTTTGTCTTTTGAAGCATATTGTGAAACTTTCTGTTTGTATAAATGACCCAACTTGACAGAACAAGAACGCTCTGAGAGCCCAGACTGAAACACAATCTGGCAACACCAAGTTTTCCTTGGAAGCGCAGAAACCCTGACACTAAATCACTTTTTGCTTTTGAAAATCTGTTCCCCAAATGAGCATTACAAGCACGGCTGCGCACATCAAACATGCACAGAATCCCCCAAAATGTCTTGTACTTTGTTCCTCTCTCCACATGCCAGCCATACAAACACCCCCCACGCACAAATACTTAATCCTCCCAAATCCAGACAGGAAATGCCCTCGTCAGTAGAGCAGAATGCTTTTGACAGACCCCCGCTGCTCCCTTTCTCTCTCTGCTCCCTCCTCCCCCTCAGCTGAATGATATATGTGCCCTTCTCAAACTCCCATCTGGAAACTGTTAGCCTGTGAACGTTTGCACACGGCCAATAAAAACACGTCTATTGCAAGTCTGGTTTATCAGTAGTGCAGTATAATTGAACCGTGCTATCAGAGTGGGATTGTGAGATGAGCCGTTTGCTTTCACTTTCTGGAACTGGTGTGTGTGTCGGGGGCTGTGAAATACTTGTGTAGTGCAGTGACTCATGAGATCCAGTCAACATTCAGGGTCAGCATCAGGGCTTCTTTCACAGGAAACCTTGTCTTCTGGTTTGTTTCTATGGAGAAAGCCATTTTGTTTTTGAGAAACACCAATTCATCAGACTTATCTCAGATGACCCACATAGATTGAAGCATCCTGAGGTTTTCATGTCTCTCTATCTACCATATTTAACAGGATGGAGATTGTGGATCCTCATGAGTAACAACAAAACAGAGAGAGTCTGGCGAGCTTTTTAACCCTCCTGTTGTCTTCATTTACTGGCAGCAAAAATATTGTTTCCTTGTCTGAAAAAAATTCTGCAAAAAAATTCCCCAAATTTCTGAAAATTTGCAAAACCTTCAGGAAGAAAATTCCAGTAATTCCTTAAAAGTCTCCTTTAAAAATGTTATTTTAAAAAATCCCCCAATTTGCCAAGAAAGTTCTTGTAAATATTTATCAAAAAAATGAGTAAAAATCTTCCAAAAAAAAATCATTAAAATATCTAGTGATTACATATACATCAGTAAAACTTCTAATATTTTCTTTAAGAACATTCACAAAAAAAATCAACCAAAATCCAGCAAAATTCGCTGGATTTTGGTTGATTTTTTGTGTGAATGTTGTTAAGAAACACTTTTAACTTTTTTTCCACAAAAAAAATGTTCAAAAACTTCCCAAAAATCTTGAAAATGTGGACATAAGAAGTTTCACTGTGAAAATACATATTTTTTCCCATATTTTCAAACTATAAAACGGGTTAATTTGACCTGCAGGACGACACGAGGGTTAAAGGAAAGCACTGACAGAAAACTGAACTGAGGCCAGAGAAATGTGAAGAAAATGAACAGTAATGAGCTCAACAAGAGGAGAGAATATAAAGAGCTCAAAAGACACAGAATATGTCAAGACACAACAGGATTTCTACCTTGTTAATGGCTCCAAAAGTGACTGCAGTAAAGTAGACAAGGTAAATATTAACCACACAGTTTCAGTCGACAGTGATAATGACTTCCAGATAAGAAGAGATAAATCCATATTTAATTGTTGCGATAAAACCTTTTGTGTAAGGTCATAACATATAAAAGTTCAGCCACTTTTAAAGCTGTGGAGGATTCAGTGTTATACTTTGATGAGCTGTGGAAAGAAAAATTAGCATTTATTATTAAATTCTCCCAAAATTAAAATTAAATTTCAGCTTTTCAACGACAAAAGTGACATATGCAAAACATGGCATACAGTTTTAAGGGAAATGACACCATCAGTTATGTGAAATGATACCAAAAACGATCACAGCGTTGACAAATTGTGCCATCTAGTGTCCCCTGTACTTCAGCACCATCAAAATAAGATCGATTTCAATAAATCCTGTCAATTAGAAAAGGCATCAGAGAAATACAGTTGATTTCTTGTCGAATTCGACGTGAAAAAAACAAACATGAATTGTACTTATTGCTACACTAAGATGTTTGCGCTGAGAAAAAAAGAACAGTTCAATAGTTAATTCCAATAGTTTTAATGTCGTTCATGTAATTAAACATAAGCACTTACAAAAAGTGAAACACAAGGCTTCATGGTAAAATACTGCAAAATTTTGGAGTCACAATTTCACTCACGTAACACAAAGGCCGTCTTTACATGCTTGAAACAGAAGTGAAAGAATGGGAAAGTTTTGGAATTTAGTGTACTTATTTTCCAGCACGCATGCATCCATTTCTTTAGCGAAGTTGTGTAAGATGCAGACTATTCACAGCTGATATTCCACGAAAATATAATTCGGGCTAGATTTTCACAGCATAAAGGTCAAATGGAGGCAGAATGATTTTTGCTGATTATGAAAACTCTTGTAGCTGAAGAAAAGTATTTAGCTTCAGCTCTGCTCTGTCAGAAAGGCCATGCTGAGGAAAGTCACAGTAAAATGATTGCACCATACTTGGATCCAGTATAGCTTTGCGGCTAAAGGCGCAGTAAGTGATTCTAATTCAGTACATCTCAAGTTTAGTAAATTCAGGAGCTGTATATTCTTCATGTGCACTGAAAAAAAAAAAAGTAGTTTACCGACAGCCCTGGCTCTGTAAATGTGAAACAAAGTGGCTCAGGTTGATCCAAACATTACTCCAGTGTGTTCTGTGCATGCTCGCACTCTGGCACAGTGCAGCTGGAAAGAAGGCAGCAGAAGCAAGCAGGACAGCAAATCTGGCACAGGCCTATCTAAATATTGCCAGCTAAGCATCAGCGCTCTTTCTCCAGAATCACAGACTCCATCCTCAAAGTAATCTCCATGCGTGATAATACCGCGGTCTGCAGAGCTGAAAACAGACTCACAAAGCAAAGCTAAACACAGAAGCCTCTGGAAAACCCCAAAGTTGCTCAAAAACACACACAAAAAGGAATCATAAGGCACCTATATCTACCTTCAACATACTGCGAACTAATTAGTGCAAAATAGGCAGTAAACAGCTTTCAAGCACATACAGTATAATACATCATGAGCTACAGTCAGGCTCACTTTTAGGAAGGTAGACGATACTCTTGTTCATTTATTGCACATCATTTGTCTGCTGATGAGAATCTTCAAAACTGCAGTTTAGATCAAACTAAACCAAAGACAAAACTAAAGATCGGAGGCCGAGCTTTTTGGTTCAAACAGGCGAAAATTCACACATTAAAGCAGAACTACAGCGGGTCAGTGATATCATGTCTGCAAGCCTTTGAATGCACACAACGGTGTTTTTGTCTCTCTGAAGCGTGCACAGTCTTTTTAGGATGATATCTATATTAACACACACTCCTGATCTCTATTGTTTCTGAATACCTTCACTTTTGCTTCAGACAAATGGACAGTTTGTCGGCTCTGTACTCCAAAATCAGCTCGTATGAAATGAAACCAAGACTGTGAGATTTCGCTTCAGAGCGTCTGCATCGACATCAGCAACTACTCGTGGAAAAGTGTGAAAATGTTCATCCAAATGGCCTTCTCTGTTTGCTGCAGGGATGCACAGGTGTCCTACATATTGAATCAGACAGTGAAGTGAAACACATGTTACAGATAAAAATCAACACTGACATTTGACATTTAACTGACATCTTCTTGGACTTCCAGTGTTCTGGAGTAAAGAGCCAAAAACAATGAAAAACATCACTGTCCTAAAACTCCCAGATTGCTTGCAGATCAGCTTGTGACTTCAACGGGAATGAAACCAGTGATTGAATTCTTTACATCCAGCTGATGGTGAAGTTCCGACTGAGGTTGAGACCCAGTTCTGTAACTACTAACACCTGCTGAGAGAAAGGAAAACAAGGATCATTAGAGTGTGAACATAAAAAAAACAAAACAACATGTTTTCAGGTTATACATGTTGCACAATGTCTTCATTATTCATACATTTTGTTGCCAAGCCATATGTGCTAAAGGAATAACGTAAATGAAAGACTTTTACTTGTTACTGAGTGTTTTTTATTGCCAGGTTTTGATATTTTTGCTTCAAAGATACTAATTCTTCCACTGCTGCCGACGCATAATGACAGTGGAAACAAAACAATCCCTTACAGAAAGAAGGTTTTTGGTTGCACAATAAAAAAGCTGTTGGAAGTAAAACTAACAGCACTGGTTGTCTTATATGTTCTGATCTGTGGGGCAGGTGAGCTGCTACTGGGCATTGATGCCACTTTGTTTCAGTGGTTAAATATCAGCTACATGAAGTAAAAGTGACTCAGTCTGAAAAACACCAGTGATGGCAAACTCTGGAAATCTCCTGAGTCGATTCAGTTCTGATTCTTGGTGTCACAATTTGATTCTTAAGTCAATAAAAAGACAGATATCATTTAAATGTTGGTTCACGGCGTGCCATAACTCTGACCTCTGAGCTGTGAATGAAACAGAACTCATAGTTAAACTAAGTGGTGTTGATGACAGTCAGTGTCCAGCAGAAAAACGGTGCACGGCTTCTTCTACAGTTTTCTATCTGCATGAATATGACAAAATGGTGTAATCTACTGTTTAAATGTTTGCTGTAGAAAGAGGAGTGCTCTGCTGTGTTTGTTGTTGACGTTATGTCTCCAGCTGTGAAGAACCGCCTCTGCTGTATCCATAGATGGTTATAACTAAATAGCTGTAGACCCAAACAGCATTTTGGTTTTTGAAATTAAAAAAAAAAAAAATGACAGACTGTCTCTCTTGGTAGTTTGTGCTAGAGGCTACTGCTCTGCTAACATTAGCCTGCTGGTGATAGGGTACCGAGTGCAGGATTTTAGCGAAGAAGAAGCAATTTTTTCATCCACCACTAAAAACAAGAACAGCTACTGCCTCATGACTCCAAACCTCACCTGGTTCTCTCTGTAGGTGAAAGGTGCATCTTGGGAGTTCACCAGCACTTTGTTGGGCTTCTCCTTTACACCGTAGAAAGAAGCCGACTCCACAGTGATGTATGTCGCCTCCACGTTACTGTGGAGCACCTGGGATGTCATCACCTTCTACAAAATAAGACAGGGACTTTTAGCCACCTGACGGCACATGTTTGAGTAAATACTGACTCAAAATAAAACCTGGCCTCCCACAAAATCCTGAACGTTCCTCAGTTAATCAGAAACTCAGATGTGGAAGGAAAGTTCCTCTTCAGCAGCTGATTTTGGAAAAAGCCTTTTAGTATGAGAAAAACCACAACAAATTTCAGCCTGCTGGAGGTCTTTTTTAATCACCTAAAAAGTAGCAGTGTCCTCAGAATAAATCTCTACAGAAAATCCAAAAAATCTAAAAGCCAAACACACAAAACAGAGTGACCGTCCACTGCTGTGTTTCTGTACAAACTCTTACGTTGTAACCTGGAATTCTTTGTCTTCATCACTACACATAACCCACAGCTGAAACAAACAAGTTCAGACACAGTGTGTGCAGGAGAACATGCTGGGAGATGTGAGTAATCACAATCACAATCAGGTCAGCGGCACATACTGAGGGTAGATTTGTTTTTCTGTTAGAGAAAAACTAGATGAGTGTGAGCACCTGAGTGACATTGAAGATGATGTAGGCGTACTGGTCGGTCTCGTAGGTGTCGATGCTCTCTCCGTCATCCCAGAACAGATCTCCACTGGCTGAACCATCGTCAGAAAGAGCTGAAACCAGGTGGAGAGGCTGGCCACTGCTTACCCACAGGGTCAGGTTGGGTGTCTGATTGGACAGAAAATAAAATCACAAACGACTGACTGGAAGGTGTACAAAGCTCTCCTCATTTCAGATGTGGCAAATACTAATTTAAAAGATATCATGTATGATTAGATGATGTTTTTCAGGCTTCATTCAGTTCACCATTTGGTGGCAGATAGCCTGAATAAATCAGGTTTTGCACAAACTTGTCGAGTTAATGCAGCTTGAGTGCTGCTGTCATTTAAGAAAAAGGGGGGAAGACCAAACAGAGAGATGCTTTAAAATTCATGAGATTCAAGTTTTCACTCAAAATGGAAAGCTGATATTGTTATTTGTGATGAAATCTTTTATGGCAAATTTAAAAAAAAAAGAAAAATAACAGCATCTACGTTGACGGTCTCACTGAAGAATCCATCCCAACTAAAATATTTACTACTTTGTGCTATAGTTTGATCATGGTCTTTTCCAGCGTAAAGTTCTGGGCATTTTGACCAAAAACAGATTAGTTTGGAAAATATAGATTCCCATCTAGAACCAGAAGTGAGTTAGCCTAGCCGTGCTAGACCCATGTTTCTGAAGGCACAAGGGTCTAGGGCCGCTCGACAGGGAGGGAGGCGGGCTAAAAGGTTGTCTATCAAATCACTCTGCAGCAATTGGGTAGGTATACAACCAATCAGTGCAACGAATAGGCTGACGTAGTTCCTAGAGCGCCGGCGGATTGTGGCTAAGTCCCATTAGCTTCCCAACCAGCGGAGCCAACTGGTATATTAAGGATTTGCCATGTCCCGTCAGCATAAGTCCAAATACGTCTTTCTTCTCAATGAAACACTTCAGTGCCGTCCTTTGTTGATCTTTCAAGATGAATTTTAGCTTCAAATCTTTAAGGGCTGTGGCCAAAACCGAGTCGAAAGATAACTGTTTATTGTGCGCCGGTTGTTTCTGTCAGAATCATCGCGCCTCTGTCGTCACTTCGTTACGCCCGCCTTCTGACTCTACACTTCATGGTGATTGGTCCGGCCAGTTTTAGGAGAATCCAGCCTTGAGTCTTATGGAGGGTAACTAGACCCACCCTGGCAGAGAATTAAATTTGTTGCCATGGGTTATCTAGCGCGGCTAGGCTAGAACTGAGTCAGATCTGAACAGGAATAATGACAAACACTGGTTCTGTGAGACTGCATGTACAAGCTCTACTTTAGAAAGCTGCATCTGTGGAAGCACACTGTATGCAGAACTTGCTTTGGACTGAGTGAAAACCTCCTGTTTCTCTCCCATTTCTAAACTTTGCATCAGATCATACTGCACTACGAGGCCTGCAAGTGGAAAAATGCAGAGTCAGTGAGGAAAGAAACAACAGTCCCGTTTACCTGTATTGGTATAACAAAGCCCTCGCGCAAATGCAGGTTGATCTTATCTAGAGGTGCTTGGAGTTTAACCTCTTCGCCTTTACTGCGCATAGAGATTCCCTGGGAAGTACAGAAACACACATGGCCATGTAAGTACCCTGTTTAAATTTCATCTAATACTGTTTATTATTTTTAATATGAGTCTTACCGTGTAGTAGTCATACCACAGACCCTCTGGGAAATAACCAACCACATAATCGACTCCAGGATCCAACACTGGCGTCACTAATAAACTCTTCCCCCACAGGAACTGTTTATCAATCCCATAGGTTTTTACATCACTCGTGAACCTTTTAAGCACAGAGAGATACAAAACAGGTCAAGATCCCCCAACATCAGCCAAAATACCTCATCAAAAATAATCATTTACTTGTAAAACAAACCAGGATCATGCTTTTAGAGCTGTACTTACTCAAACATTAGCGGTCGTGCAACAGTGTGTCCATGTACATGTGCGTGATGGAAGAGAGTGTAGAGGACAGGGAAGAGAGAATAACGCAGCAGCAGAGCCTGTTTCATCGCTGTACGAGCCATAGGGCTGAAAGCTGTCGGGTCTTGAGGCTGTAAAAACATTTCAGCAGCACACAGTCTCAAAACCAAAGTAACATTTCTAAAACATGTGAAGGAAACACAAAACCAAGAAATTAAAGACCACATTTAGTCACCTCATTTAAGAGTCTAAAATCATTTTAAACATAGAACTGATAATTCAGTTTTATAAATGAATCTGAGGAAATATCAGCAATGGCCCTTTATGTCTGGGCCGAGTGTTGGTGTTTGTGCTTGATGGACAGCAGCTGTAAGGGTGCCAGTGTCGGTGTTACACCATAGAGCAGTTACAAATTATCCAGCAGACACTGTGCTGTTAGTGAGATTGAAGACTGAGCAGCAGATCAGCATCAAATCTGATTTTGGGAACTAAAGTCATGTGCATTCTCTGATTGGTCACACGCCTATCACGACTTTCCACAAGAAAGCAGAAACATTCTTCTTGATAACCTTATTTCAATACAGATAACACGTTAGGATAAAGGGGTTGTTAACTTTGTTGTCTCTGTTAAGGAAATCTCTGCTCTTACATTTTGCTACTGCTTCACTTCCTTTGTAATATTTTCAACAACTACAGGAACCAATCCCTTCTTTTACCAACATTTGCATGCCTGTAAATGATCGTGTGATTCACATGTATCACTATTAACTATATTAAGTGCTTGCAATCTTTCTGAAACTGTGCTAAAATGCTCATCTAGATCCTTTATGTTCAAAACGTTTTAAAATGAAAACTTATTAGTGTGGCTGTAGCTTCAACATGACCATTTCCCCTGCAGCTCAAAAAAACTACTGTTCCTACTGAGTGCAACATATGAATGGCTGTATCTACATAAGGTCATACAGTAAAATGTCTCCCTTTCTTCCTTTTGTAAAGATTGGTATGCTGTAGAAATGTATCTTTAGTTGAACACTCCTACCTTCATGTCGATGGCATTGTGGTTTCGTGTGAAGGGATAAAAAGCTCCTAGCTGGGTCCAGCGGACACATAGTTCCTCCTCCGGTTCCTCACTGAAGCCACAGACATCTGCTCCCACCAGTGGGATGCCCAGAAGGTTAAAGGTCAACATACCTGAGAAGAAAGAAAGAAGTGGAACATCTAACATGTAAAACCAATCAAACTAGTTCACACACAGCTTTCTCAAACCTAAAATGACACATAAATTCTGGTGTTACTATTCTCAGTACACAGCAGGACTGCAGCAGCAGATCTTCACATAAGTCATCTTTACAACATACGTCACAGCATCCGTGTAAATGCATGTCAACCCGCTGCACATCACATCTGCTGAACCTCAAACCTGCTATAGAAGTGTAAAGGTCTTTCCACAGGCTCCTGTTGTCTCCCAACCAGTGACCAGAGTACATCCCCTGACTGGGGAAGGTGGAGCGAGAGATCAGAAAAGGTCTCTTTGCCACAATTCGCTTCAGAGCACTGGACAGACAAACAGACAGGAAGAAAAAAAAACAGCAGACAGACGATTTATAGAACTGTTCACGTAGTGCTTCCAGGATTTCATCTCTGTGGTGTTTAGTATTACAGACACAGACCTTGCAGAGGCTTTAGCTTCCATGAGTCCATAGAGACTGTGCATATTGTAATGTATGGACATCTTCTGCTGTGCAGTGGCACACACAGTTTTGGCTCTCAGCAAACCGCCCAGTACGCCTGAAAGGTACAGTTTTACAGTATGACAATCACCTTTTATTGTATTTGCATGTTTATGTTTCATTTATTCACTGATTTGTACTTGAAATGAATGTCTCCCACCTGGAGTGTAAGGAGGATTTTCAAGACTGTTTGATGGACAGCCATTGGTCGATCCATCCAGGAAGTTTGAGGGCTCATTCATATCCTAAAACCACAGGACATAATGTCAGGTATCATGAAAGAGGCATGTTTTACAGTGTCTCCTATTCTCATACTTACAATCCATAATCCATCAAATGGCACCTTCTCGTGGAACTTCTGCAGGTTGTCGTACCACCATTCATGAGTCACTTCATCGGAGAAATCAGGGTATGCTGTCAGACCAGGCCACACCTGAAAGAGCAGATAGAGAATTTCATTTTAAATGCATGCTTGATGTTTTCTTTGGTGTTCCACGGAGGCACTGGAGCTGTGGCTCTCTCACTTCTCAACTGATTGGCTTATCCACAGTCCAGAACTGATCAAGCAGAACTGCAGTTGGACTGTAGGTAAGGCAGGTGCAGGTGTGTCACAGAACTACTTTCATGTAGCACACTGGAAGAAAGCATGTCTGACAGAGTGGATGGAAATAATGGAATACCCATGCTATCACCGTATTACCTCTGGTGCTGCCCTGTTTATTGTTGTTATCATGATAGTAATTGTGTTATTGGGTAAACGTCATCATGTGTGTGACTGTGACTCAAATGCCACTGGTTTATACCAAATCTCACGCTTTAGCTAATGTACAAGGGGCGAAAAAGTTACAAGTATGTACCTATAAAAAGCAAAAATCACTGAAATCTGGCAGCTACCCTCTTTGAAGCAGCCTCCTTGTACAGCCATACAACCCTATGAGTGCTCCTGCCACATTTGGAACATTCTGGAAGACTTGTTGCCACTTGCAGGGGCACATTTGCAATTTTACCATGGACTTAAAACTAGCGCAGAAGTCAAACATCAAATTCTAATATAACCTTCATGTGGAGGATCAATACTTGTGGTGACAGTTGGATCCAGAGCTTCAACCCAAAGAATAAACAGCAGTGGAAGAGCTAGCAGTGTCCAAGACTGAGGAAGGCCCATCGGGTCAGCAGAGACATGATGTCACTTGTTCAATATTCACGGGATTGTGCACCATGACTTCGTCAATGCAGGAAAGACGGTCAACATCCAGTTCCACTATAATGTCCAGAAGTGTCCGAGCGAGAACATTTGGTTCAAACAATCTGAACTTTGGCGTTTGACATCGTGCCAACGGGTGGTTAGCTACAGCATGTTGAAAAGACCGCACGAACACAAATGACACTTTCCACCTGCCCTACTTACTGGATTTAGCTAACTGTGACTTCTTCATCTTCCAAAAACAAAATTTAAGTTGAAGGGTCACCATTTCTTCACAACAGAGGAGATCCAATGCATGTTCTGGATGATGCTTGACGTGCCTACAGAATAGGACTTCCAGGGAATGTTTCAAACATACTAGTAATGCTGAGAGTGTTGTGTCACTACAACAGACGACTACATCAAAGGGCAAACGGGATGGAAGCCAAATTTATATCAGGTGGATTTTTGCTTTTTGTAGGTGCACGTTTTTTATTGTACCTTGTAATTGCTTTACTCTCAGTAATCAGAAAAATATGACCGCTCATTTCTGACCTTCCCAATCAGTGTTTTCCCATCGGCATCTTTAATAAAAACTCCTCTCTTCAGTCCTTCATCGAATGGCCAGTACGAGCCCTCAGGCTGTGTGCTGCTGATAGCTGGGTCCTGTAAGTACAGAAACAGTAGTTACACATCTGCCAAATCACACACAAAGCATATGACAGCAAATGCAATCTCCTGTGTACCATCATTACGACATAGCGCTGGTTATGAGCATGCAGGTCCTTGACCAGGTCAGGTAGTGTGTCAAACTTGGTTAAATCGTAAGTGAAGTCCATACTTTTGTCCATGTAGTCAATGTCATTCCACTGGACATCCTGCAATCGAACACACACAGGCAGCCTTAACAAATAGTGGCTGTGCTTCTGGGTTGGGTTGGTCATTACAAACTCATGCTTTGCACCCAACCTTTGTTCGAACCCACATAAACGGTGAAAAAAATAAAGTTTTAGATTCTCAAACCAAATATGTTGGTGAACTGAATATGAAATAATGCACGGGGCATGTTGAGTATTTGTATGTGATGATACATTCATAAAAAACACAGCACCTTTAGCTTGAATATAAAAAATACACTATTGAAAGTACAAACATAAAAATCTGCAGTCAAAAGATAAAAACCCAACAATCCATAAAAAGCTTGTGTGTGAGTGTTTCTCAGCATAATTATTATGCAGATTTGCTCTAGAAGAGCCTTCCTTAGGAAATTAGACTCAACCACAACATCTGCTTTTAAATCTCTACTTAAATGTATTTTTTTATAGATCTGCCTTGACCTAGTTTTAAATTTGTTTAAATTACTTTCTATTGTGGTTTGCATATTGATAGTTTTTGTTGAAATTTTCTCTTTTCCTATGCACCATATTTGCCCCTTTGAATGTGAACCATTCAGGTGACTCATTGCCAAAAGAACACAGAAAATACAGACATAACAAACAAAACAAAAATTACCTGAGGTATCCCGTAATTCCTCAAACTCTTGACAACCTCCCAGGTATTATTACTAGTGCTGTAACCCCAGCGACAGAGATGGTATCCTAAAGCCCAGTAGATGGGCATCGCTGGGCGTCCTGCGTCGAGAGATGGATGAAGAAAAAAGGCAGAAATTGTCACCAAAAGAAAAATGGAGGAACTCAGCTTGACAGAGGAAATAGTTTGTAGAGCATCTGTCAATCAAACTGTTGACCCAGATTAGATAAGGAGAAGACACTCATGTATACATAGTTCACATGTGTTTTGTCAAGTGTTTTGATTCTGTTTTTTATTCGCCCATTTAGAAAGGATATTGATCTTGTTTCTTTTACTGGTCGGTGCGAAGTCAGTGAAGGAAGGTAATTCTGCAGTTATAATTCGGCCTCAGCTCTCAACCACCACACAGAGTCACAACCAAAACGTCAATAGATTTATTATTGCAGAGGCAGTCACTCTGATAAAACCACACAGAACTCGTATTTGTAGATATGTAGAGTTTCCTTCACTCTTGACATAAATCAGTCACTGTCCTTGTAAAAGTAAGTCTGCTTTGATGCAAATTCCACCTTAATGCTGATTGGTCTGGAATGATATTTAATCTGACTCAAAGCTAACCGAGTGTGGGTGGGTTAGGAGAGGCTGTAGGAGGGCAGACCAAAAGTGGGCCTATATGTCCAGCTATTTAAAGAAGGTATGAGTTATGATTTGGTATTTCTGTCAGAGCCATGCAGCTACAGTACATGTTCACATATCTGCATCTCATTCACTGCGACTGACCTATAACTTCCAAATACTGTTCAATCACTGAACCAGGATTGGGACCAAGGAAGACATAAAAATCAAGGATTCCACCGATGGTACGCCACGTGAGAGCTGGGGAGGGCTGGAGAACAACATCTGGCAATGCAGAAAAGACAGAGGTGAAACAGTAATCGGACTGAGCAAGCTAAGACCAGGAACATTTAGCAACAGTTCTGGAGCAAAGCTGAAAACAAAGGAACACAGTAACTACATGGTAAAGAAAGAAGGTGAATATTCATGCTTATGAATTACATTCCTCCTCTGTGGAGGAATATATGTCAGGAGCCAGTGTAACATCTGAGCTAGAGATGCTATTCCAAAATATAATATACCTACTGCACATGAACTACATGTTCAAACACTGGGAAGTCACACTGCATTTCTGCTTTCATAACATTGCTTAATTTCGACAGTCAGCGTCATCTGAACTTTTGCGAAATCATGCTGTCACGAGCATGAAATGAGCATTTATGCTGCTGCTGAAATTTCTGTACACAGTAAAACCTGAAGTGAAAGTATCAAGGCGACTTGGAGACTGACCCATAGCATTGCTGTTCAGCAGGAAGAAGCCGTGTGCATTCCCTCCGTCCTCCATCGCCAGGTAAAATGGATGGACCCCATACAGGTTTGTCTTTTCCTACGTTGTAGAAAGGAACAACAAGGACATTTCAATACATTTTATGTGTTTATCTGCACATAAGTAAGCATTTCCAATCAAACCTTCAGGCCTTTGTCACCGAAGACTCTCTGACATGTTGGAGCAAGAAAAGCACACATGTAAAGCAAACAATGGCTCAGGTTCAGTAAGTGTATCACTAAGTTATTCCAGTAAACCCACACAGGCAGTTGTGTCTCCTCCAGTTTAATATATCAACTTTAACATAGCTGAGTCAATGATATAGGCATCACCATGCGTGTCAGACAATAAAAACTATAAAATGAAATACAGTTTACAGTTTTATTTGAAAATGCTATATAGCAAAAATACAGCATTATTATTCACAATCATAATAAGGGTAGCTATAATATATGTTGTGGCAATTATCAACCCATTTAACATTGCATTGTTGAAGGTTAGCCCTCTGGAGCCTTACGTTGGATCTCTTAATATAGAAAAAAAATTATAAATTTAGTCCTCCGACATAAAACGAACCCTTGTGTGTTGCTGTATTGCTACAAATGTAAAGGAAAGTAACAACATAGTGCTTCGCTGGTCATTCACAACAGAAGAGGATCTGTGGTTAAAATGCTATATATTGATAAGCATCATTACCGTGGGGGGCACGTCTCTGGCCCACATGGTGAGTGTGTTCCAGCTGAAGTCATGCAGGAAGGTGGAGCGGTGTTCCCCCAGGCCGTAAACGAACTCACTGGGTAGGGAGGTGGAGAACTGTAGGAACTGATCCGCATAGAAGAGAGGAGCTACAGCGGTGTTCAGACTAAACGGAAACAGTTAGACGAGTATTAATAATTCTGTGCGGGTTCATTTTACAACTGAATATAGCTTAGCGACGTTCCAGAGCAAAGCTCAGACTTCAGCTGTGATTCTCTTGTCCCGGTGAAAAACCCCAGACAACGGCCAGACCTCACCATTGCTGGCATTCATTGGTATAAAGCAAACAGCAGTGCATCCACACTCACTCTAAAGGCATCTGATTGAGAATTTTGCCACAAAATCTGAGATGCTATTCTTGTTCAAGCAGCTGCTCTAAAGTCTGTACAGTCAATGAGAGCGAGAGAGGAGCTGGACCTGGAAGGAAGCAGGATATCAACAACATTGTTTCTATGATTTGATTTGATTTACTTTCTTCAATGGTATTTAGTAAATTCTGATCTTTTGCTTGAGCCAACATAAGTGTCGATTAAAGTCTTCTGAGGGGATAAACTCAACTCTTGTACTTAATCAGTTCTACAGAACGAGCACCACAATGTCAGCCAAACATGGGATGAGACAGATGGCTGTATAGTTAGAGCCATTCAATGATTTACAGGTTTTAATATTCTGACTTTTACAAGCCTAGTAATTAATGCGTGATGCCAGTGGTGGAAGAATGCCAAAATCAGTACCACATCATAAAGTTAATCTATTTCATTACTGTACCATATAATCGGGATTTCCGAAGTCTGAGCTTGGCATTATGCAATCAAACGTTTCCTCATTCAAGTCAAACTTACAGCACTGCTCCTGTAGATTTCCTCTTCACGACGAGACTGAACGGCTGCTTTGAAATCTCTACGACGTAATCAGGGTTTTCTGCCTTCTTGGTGGCGGGGGGGACAGCGATCGGAACCTCAAATCGTGAACTTGAAGGGTCAGTTATCTAGATTGAGAAGAGTTTGTGGACAAATTAACCAAGAGACTGAAGAATTTAGCACTGGATGCAATAGAAATGTTATCATCTATAGCAGTACGTTTCTCCCCTGTTGGCTCCACCAGAAAGTTGGCACCGATAATGTTTTCCTTGAAACCTTGGTGCACAAGACTACAGCCTTAAGTAGTAAATTTGTTGTTTGTTCACATGTGCTTGATCTGATTCCTTTATTATTTTTGCAACTAATGGTGTAGGTCTGTGTCTGATTCATAATGTTTTGCTTCTTTTCATATTAGAAAAGAAAAAACGCAAAACAAGAACAAAGAGAACGTTGTTTTTAGAGATGACGCCCATTTCTCCACATTTTACTCTAATTAGGTTTCTTGCAGTCTCATGATGTGACTCAGGTTTTCCATGAGATAGATCATCTCAACTGTCAACATTCACTGATCCAGAATCAGCAGGCTAACTTTGACCCTGTTCCACATTACAACCATTTTACAAATCACAATTTATATTGTAATCTGTGACTGTATAGTGCTAATTAAAAAGTTATGTACTGAAATATACACAGGAACATTAAATCTCCATATTCTTTTCAAAGTTGTGCCAGAATTTATTTATTTTGGGGCATGTCCAGTTATAGGACTGAATCAGCATATACAGATCTATATTCACTCCAAAACACAATATTTATTCTTTACCTACGGTGTGGGGGGTGTTGTTGTTTTTGTGCAATTAACTCATAATGAAGACTCTCCATGGACAATCAACTACTCAAGTGACTTAGACTTGCATTCTGTCCAAAGGCCAGCAGGAGACGACTCCTCCGGGTGCAAAACAATGATCCCTACTTCTCACTTGATCTGCTGCCTCCGTTATCACATTTTCCTAATGACTTTACAGTCTCAATCACTAATTTTAAATCTCCTTCAATATAGTATGATGCTCATTACAGTAAATACGAACCTGTTATAGGAAAATCAACAATAATCAGAGTGTGCTTTAAGCGGATCTACTGTGTGAATAACAGATGATGCAGAAAAAAAAATCTTTCACAGGCCTGTCATTTCATGAGGCTTAAATATCTGATGATAACTATTATCACAAACTGCATCAGACAGTTGTTGTTGTGGTTACTGTGGCAACCTTTGACGTATGAAGTATCAGAATGTAACTGAGTTGCTGAGTCAATATTGACTGGTCACAACTGGTTCAGCAGATCGAGAATTCTGTTTAGAGACTGTCAGCTGACAGCAATTCCAAAGACGACCGATCATCAACTCTTCAAAACTTGATAGAGCACTCAGCAACCACAGGATCCTCTAAGTGATTAAAAAGGATCTGAAAATGAAGAAACTTTCAGCTTGCAGTTTCCACTGTCCAAAATGTCTTTTAAAAAAAAAAGGGCAGTTCAAGTCAGGACAAAATCTTGAGGGGCAAAAAACTTTCAGACAAAACTGCAAGCCACAACAGGCACAACAACAAAACAAAACCTCCATATATCTAAAAAGAAAGTTTATAGGTGACACACGAATGGTTCCACTGTGCAGCACTAACAGGGTCAACCAAAGAAAACCGAAGATCACCACAAACGTTGTTGTTTTAAGCAAAGCAACATTTTGATAAACCACAGTCATTTTTGGAAACCAGTACTGCAGACAGAAGAAGGTAAAGTTTAGTTATCTGGCCACAATCACTGGCACCTGAAACACTGAACAAACCTGAAAACTTGTTCAGTCAGTCATGAAAGTGAATCTGAAGGGGCTTCTAGGACCAGGCTATGATCAAAAACAAGTCTTAGTCCGCTGACTGAAAAGTGGTGGGTGGATCTTACAAAATACCCATCGACTCACATTAAAAAGCAAAGAAAATATGTTATTTGCTCAAAGACTGAGAAGATGACATACACAACTGTAAGGATTAAATATATATATATATATACATATATATATATATATATACGACTAAATGCTAACGTGAGAACTCAACTCACCCTGACTCGCAGTCGTGTATCTGTCTCATAACGGATCTCTGCCTCCACAGTGAGGATGTCTCCAGGGTAATATGTCTTCACGTCCTTTACAAGTTTACCTTTCTGTCCCAGCACCGTGTCATTTAGAGACACAAGTGAGTACGAAGGGAAATCCTGAGAGTAGAAACACCAAGGAACCCCATTTTTCCCTGATGGGCGGGTGGCAGATGAGGAAGGAGGGGATACGGGGATAAAGCAGCAGTTCCTCGCCTCACACAACTCTCGGGTCACCACCACACTTCTTTCAGGGTAACAATCAAACCTCCATTCAGCGGGAGTTCGGCTGCAAGCGTCACGGCGGGCAGCAGCTGCAGCGTCATCTACTCCTGTTTGTACTTTAGAGTCAGGCGTTTGTCCCGAGGCTGGCGGCGGCGGTTTGTGTGGCTGCTGGTTGGAGGAACCATGCAGCCAGAACACGGTGCCCATGAGCCAACCTCCACAGAGGAGCAGCAGCAGGCAGCCGATCACCAGGAGACCCGTGGTAACGGAGCATGGTGGCCGACGGGGAAGTAAAGAGGCCTCCTCTGGCTCCGGCACCTTAAAACGCAGCAAATAAATTTTAAAAAATGAACAAGTAATGACAAACCTGCAGTTAAAATGATGTGTCTCTGACGCTGTTAGTCAAAATTGAACATCATAAAGTCAGTAGAAAAAGTACACAGTTTCGGCAGCAGTAATTATGGAGGGAGACCAATTTGTGCAGTTTTAAATCTGGCAGCAAAAAAATCTGAAGTAGAAAGACAAGCACACACAAACAGATATAAACTCACCGCAACTTCCTCTTGAACAGGACGAACCTCTGACAAAACACCACTGGAAAACTGGACATCTTCAGGGTTCAGCCGCTTGTACGACACCATGGTGATAATGTGTCTGTCGGAGTGAGTGACTGAGGCAGATATAGCAGATCAAAGTTCAGTACAGTGATAATTGTCATTTCCTGCAGCTGGAGGAGGAAGTGTTCATAAGAAACACTGAGATAATTAAATTTATTATTTTCCCTGTCAACATGATAACCACATGACAACAATGAGACACGTGTTAACAGAACCTGACACATTTAGGGACACATGAAGCAGACAAAAGCTATCACAGATGTGCTAATACACCATCATACAGCAATTCAGTATGTTTTAGGACTATAAGTGGAAATGCTGTATTCTTTGACTGCGGCAAATATAGCCTGTATCTTCAGGTTACTACATATTTTATTAACTGCAGTCATTAATTTGAATTGAACATACATTTGACTTGTGACTTTGGCTTATATTCTCCATATAATCACCCAGGCTAAGCTATTATGAACGTCCACACTACTAAGACGTTTCGCCCTAAACAACAGTCTGTTGCGGCTAACTTTAGCTAGCACTGCGAACAAAATAACTTATGAATGTCAAAGTTCAGTAATGAAACATTCGGCCATTAAACCACTAGACTAAATACAATTAGAGGATTGATTAGCTAAACTCGGGTAATTATAGTAATGAGAGACGAAGAACTAGTAGCCCTAAGCAAGGACAATGGACAATAGTACGTTAATGTAGCAAATACAGCGTATATTAGCATTAGCTAACTTTAGCAGCAGTGTAACTTTAGCTAACGTGAGCTAACGTCCATGGTCAGGAGTGTTAATGTCAGCGTTGCTCACCTGGTTATCCTTTGGCCTTTAAAGACACAGCATCCACAGCAGACTATCCAATTGCTCCTTTAAACAGATACTAGTTTAGCTAACTCTATCGTACCCCTGATAACCTCAACGGTGTGCACGGTGTGGTCTGTTTATCACTGCGTCGCATTCAGGACACCTCGGCATTCCTACAACTGTTGTTTGAGGACCTCTCAGACTGGAGAAGTCCACTGATGACTCATGTAGAGGCGGTCTGAAGGGTCCTCCTCTTGGAATGTTCAGACAACAGTTCATTTCTTGCATTCTGGTGAAATGATTTTATCATTATTAATTTATGCTTTTTCTGATTTAGTTTGTGGTGGAAAAAGAATTCTGGCACCAGGTAATAATTAAAAATATAATGTATTGATTATTATATAGATTATTTTACGTTTCCTTCAATAGATTCAGTGTTGTATGAGCTCATGAAGAATTTTTTCATAGTGAAAATGTGCCCCCTAAAAATCTACACCAATGCATAGACAACATGCTGACATGTCATATTTTTTACCACAATGGTATGCTAATGTACTGATTTATGTTGACTTAGTGTTGTTTTTTTAATTAAAGGCAAGGATTGCTTGGTTTTTACACTGCTCCCTTCAGGGCATAGACAAAAAGTAGTCAATTGAGCTACAACAGGTAGAGAGAGGAGGTAAATTATAGATTAAATCAGCATTTAGATGACTTCATGTAAATTTCTGGATGTCAGTTATATATCTGAACAAAATTAGAATCCATAACCAGCAGTGTATAATGACAGTATAGATACTTAACTTCATTAATGTTTTATTAATTGTTCATTTTGATATTTTGTCACTGACAAAAGTCAGCCTCACTTAACTTCAAGAGCTCAAAAGTTCAAGATATTAACTAGATTTTGCTCAAATACTGGTTGAAATTATCTTTAATAATTTGGGAGATGTCACTGTATATATATTCTATATCTAAACCAATCAGCCACAACATTATGACCACTAGCAGGCAAATAACATCGATCCTCTTGTGTTAATGCAGTGTTCTGCTGGGAAACCTTGAGTCGTGACATTCATGTGGATGTTTGACATGTACCTAAACACTGCACGTCAAGCAACCCCCCCAACTCTTCATGGCAGCACAATGCACACCGACACACTGCAAAAACTGCTCAGGAGTGGCCCGGGGAACGCAACAGAGCTAAGATGTTTACCTGGGTTCCACATTCCTCAGATCCAAATCTTACTGAGCATCTTTAGGATGTGCCAGGATAAGCCTGATCTAGGTAGGTCCCACCCTGCAACCCAAAGGATCCACAGAATTCACTGCCACAGGGCATCCCCAGAGGTCCTGTGTCCACGCCCCACTGGGTCAGAGAAGTTTTAGCAGCATTAAGGACACCAGCACAATATTAGGCAGGTGGTCATAATGTTCTGCTTGATCGGTGTATGCTTGTCAAGTTGTCCAGTTAATCTTTGACAGATTTCTAACTAAGTTCCTAAAACCTCGAGCAAATAAAGTCTTTAGTATGTTTATTGTTCAGTATAACATGTCCCATACAATCAGAGGCAGCACTGGAACACAGTTACCGTCCGCATGGCTTCATATTATAAACTTTTTATGTCATAGCCTCCAAGAGTGACTCTTTTATTCACAACAGTTACTTGGCCTTTCAGACTTGTAAAAATCAGGTGAACCTGATTCATGACTTGCTTCTTAAATAACTGCTGAACAAAACAGAGATCTAAACTTTTTCACCAGTAATGTGCAGTGGTTTGTATATCATGATTTCATATTTATTACTGGCTAAATTTCCCAAAGAATGAATTCCAGTGTCACTTGATTCTTAACCTGCTTCAATGGCCACTATAACATCCGATAAAAATAACACTTTTCTTCAATTCAATTTCCACATACACCATTAATTTGATGACAATTACTGCATGATAAAAGTGAAATCACAGACCTTAGATGAGTCATTTGTAGTACCCTAAATGTGAGTGTAATATTCCAATGCATCTAACAAAGAGTGGTAAATCAGAGTAACTATGTCCAAAACAGTTTCCAAGACTTTACAAAAGTTGTGTATGTATTTAACAATTGTTTGGTTGTTTGTTTGAAACTACAAGAAACTGTTCATTGCTGAATATCGCCTGGTGTGTGTCTGTTTATGAAATTAGTTTGCACTGTTCTGGTAGTTTAATACTTTAACATTACTACTTTTAGAGTGAATCATCGCATAAGTTTAACAGTGGTCTATTCACAGAGGTAGTCCCTTACTTTCTCCTCATTCAGTTCATTTTTTACTGCCTAAATTCTTGTAACAATACTACTGGTACATATATGATTACATAAATACATCAGTCATTTTTGTTTGTTATACACATATTAATTGGAGAGTTATCGTCACTCTGCGAGAAATCATCGTTCTTCACACTGACTACAGACTCCTCCTCAGTCTGAATCTGCTCATGCTTTCGTTTATGGAGCCTCAGGCTTTGAGAGCGGCTGAAGCCTCTCCCACAGATGTCGCAGCAGTACGGCCTCTCTCCTGTATGAAGTCTGAAATGGTTCTTGAGACTTGAGGCTCGTGTGAAACTCTTTTCACACTCGGGACAGTCGAACTTCTCTCCAAAGTGAATTTTTTCATGTTCTCTCAAGCGGCCAGACTGGTTGAAGCTCCTATCACAAACAGAGCAGTGGTAGGGCCTCTCTCCTGTGTGGGTGAGCCGATGTCTGTTCATGGCCCCTGAGTGTGCAAAGCTCTTGCCACAGTCTGGGCAAGAGAACGGTTTCTCTCCCGTGTGAACTTTATAGTGACCTTTGAGTTGACCTTTCTGGGTGAACTGTTTCCCACACAGAGTGCACTGGTATGGTTTCTCCCCCGAGTGAATTCGCATGTGGATCTGAAGAGCAGACATCTTGTGACAGTCTCTTCCACACAGCCCACAGCAGTAAGAGCTCTTTGTCACATTGTTGTTGCACTGTTCCTGCTCTGGTGATGCTGGAGGACTATCTTTTTCACTGTCTGCAATGTGATCAGGATCTTCTCCCGGCACTGCAGAAATATGGTAAGAGTTGAAAAATGTTATGTAGTAACACTGACAACAAAAACAATGATAGACCTTGGATACTGTGATAAAGACAGGCAGGTAAAACAAGTGATTGAAAGATCAACCATTTAAATGAACATTGTGCTGTTTAGGGTCTGACTTTATAAAACCTGTAAAATTTATTGAAAAAGTATCGATGGCATCGAATTCAAAATAAGCTTATACGTTTTTTAAAAAATGTACCCACTCCAAACGCTAACCTAGGAAACATAAGGAGATGCAGCCAGTTTCTTGCTCAGGGGCTTCCATGTGGAGGGAAATGTTTAACAAAACACCCTAAAAAAACACCCGTCCAGCTTAAAGGGGAACTTTGGATTTTTCAACCTGGGGTCTGTTTTCATATGTCTTTTCATACATGTGAGTGATGGAGAAATGAATTTTCGACATAGCTCCAGTATTTAGCCAGGCAGGCAGCTTAGCAGCTCAGCTAGCAGCTCAGCTAGCGAAAAGTATGGGGCAACTTGCCCCCCCCCGCGTCAAAGTCCACCCCAACGTGCTTTTTTCCCCCAACACTGACCGGCTCGGATAGTCTCAACGAGTGTCCCACAACATACTAGAGATGAGAAGTGAACAAAAACCTCCACATTACTTGGCGATCGCTATTGTTGTGGTCTGTATCCAAATCTCAGGATGCTAGAAAGCAAATCTCGTTCCAAAATCGCGAAATTTGGTAAAAAAAGCACGTTAGGGCGGACTTTGACGCGGGGGGGGGGGCAAGTCGCCCCATACTTTTCGCTAGCTGAGCTGCTAAGCTGCCTGCCTGGCTAAATACTGGAGCTATGTCGAAAATTCATTTCTCCATCACTCACATGTATGAAAAGACATATGAAAACAGACCCCAGGTTGAAAAAAACCGAAGTTCCCCTTTAATGTGAATATAATAGTAGTCTCAGTCAACCAGAAAAATGAAACAATAAAATTTTATTGTTCTAAGGAGAGGAGCAGAGTGGTCTTGAATCATGAAGAAACACATGTACCCAGTTCAGGAAATTTTAAAACCTTGTTCTGTTACACAATGAAAGCAGATCTCAGGTAGAGATCACAGCAGCAGCACATTCAACAGTATGTTGAATGTTATAATCAACATTAACATCTAATATCATATATTTTTTCTTACTGTTGATAGGTTCCTCTTCTTCCTCTTTTACAGTAATCCTAATTTCTGAGTTAGTTTCCTGATGTCGTGCTTCAGTTTCGTCTGGCATACTACAATCCTCTCCACCAGACACCAGGTCCGGAGTTTCTTCTGCTGGGGACAACACAACACATAAATGTCAACAATCACCATCCAAGGTATTCATGCTCTTTATAACGTATAAGTGGGGAAAACGCGAATTTCATGCTTATGTACCACACAAAGGCTCCTCCTCTTCCTCCTCTTTTACGATTACATTCATATGTGGACTGGAAGTAGTGTCCTCTGGCTGGGACACTGGTTCTCTGTGGTTATTTTCACACAAAGCAGCTTTGTCACAGTTAAAGCCGTCTGAGGGATGGGTCTCAGCTGCACGAGCCAAACTCTGGTTGTCAGACACCTATAAACAGAGTTTCATAAAAACAATTCAAGGTAACAATGCAAAAAACCCAAAAAACAACAGATTCTACTTTGGCTCTGCTGTGCGTTGTAACTACCTCAGAGTTGATGCTGTTGGCCAGATCTCGCTGGGATGGTTCACCAACTCCAGCTTGAACTAGGCCTGAGACAACATCTGTAATTGGTTCATTCTTGCTTTGAGTGCATGATCGCTTGTGGTTTCTGAGAGTTCCTGCCAGTGAGAAGTGCCTCCCACAGTCCGTGCATGTGTACGGCTTTTCTCCAGTGTGAATTCTGGTGTGCCTCCGAAGCTCTCCGGGAGCAACAAAAGACTTGTCACACTGTGTGCAGCTGTACGGTTTTTCTCCAGTGTGAGTTCGCATGTGTGTAGTCAGAGTCCACTGCTGTGCAAATGTTTCCCACAGTCAGAGCAGTGGTAAGGCGTAATGCCAGTATGGAGACGCTCATGTCTCACCAGTGTACCCGATAAGGCAAAACGTTTTTCACAGATGAGCACTGGAAAGGCCTCTCTCCAGTGTGAGTCCTCTGATGATCTCTCAGCTCGGCTGCAGAGTTACAGCTCTTGTCACAATCAGAACAAGGAAATTTCTTTCTCGTAAAGCCGGCAACAACCTCGGAATGCATCGCCTCCAAGTGCGTTTTCAGGTGCCAGTGACGAGAAAAGCTCTTCAGACAGATGGAGCAGTGGTACGGCCTCTCACCTGTGTGAGTCCGCCGGTGTAGCCGGAGCTCCCCCTGACTGGCAAATCTTTTCTCACAGAAAGTGCATGGGAAGGGCTTTTCTCCAGTATGGACCCGTTCATGGATCATGAGAAGCCCCTTTTCTGGAAATCTCTTCTCACACATGGAGCAGGGAAGGGCCTCTCTCCCGAGTGAGTACGTAAGTGGCGCTGAAGTTTAGAGGCATAAGGGAAGTCTTTCCCACATACTGAGCAGCTGTGAAGAGATGGTGGTTTTTCATTCTCACTTGGATCAAATGTCTTTGAGGGAGCCTCTGCGGGTATAATGCCAGGGATAGCATTCACTCCTGTGTGAACAAAGAGAAAAGAACATCAACTTAATTTGTAAAACCCAAAGGTTACGATAATACTTTCTAATCAGGGTACAGTCTGAGCGAGGGCTGAACAAGCAATCTAAAAACACATGAAATGACCTTAACTGGGAGAAACATTAAACACTAAAGTGATCATTCCTGAAATTTTTAAAATTACACACTCTGAATTTCCCTTCGGGGATAAATAAAGTGATTCTATTCTATTCTGTACAAAACAATCTGTATCTATAGGCATTTCTTCAACAAGCTATTTTTTCCATAGTTTATTCTGAATTTGTTTTCTTTTCATTCAAAATGGGCACTACAATGGCACTACATTATGCAGCCCATCTGGCTGAAGGTTTTAACTGCCATGTCACTGTTTTCAAACCCATGCCATCTCATTGTGTAACAGTCATCCTTTGATAATATTTCATACAGTAATGCTCCATCACAGTTTAATCTAGTTCATTTATTACACAGTGAATACTGAACACAGCCTGACTATGTGAAAAAATAACATTGCAAATGAAATTGCTATACTTGTCAGAAAAATGGCAAAAAGACATTTTCTCCAAACTGTTTAGCTCCTGTCTGTTCTCTCTAGTAAGCTGATTTCTTACTGTCATGTAAACAAGTAACCTGCTTATTATAATCATTGTTACAGAATAGAGATACAGAACTGGCCTGCTGTTCTTGTTTGTGAATCCAGTGACACAGGTTCAATTTAAATATTGTCAACAGACTAATTTTCCCAGGTCTAATGTTAACACAATTATATCTACTTTTGCCAAAGTTACTGACTGCGATTTCAAAATCATTACTGATGCAGGTTTAAGTTCAAATCACTAATAATATTTACAAGCAACCACATTCATATGTTATAAAGAAAAATAGAAACATATGTCTGCACATTGTTGAGATGCATCATGCAGCATTATACAGGAAGGTAGATGTCATTTGCATATACAGAACACACCTGAAGAAAAAATCTAAATGTCAATAGCTAAAAATAACAGTGTTCTCAAAGCTAGTATTTACCGCACGGTTGTCATATTTCGCTGCTTTTCAGTGTGCAGGGCTTTTACTTTTCCTGTCACTCCTGCCAATATTTGTTGTTACATTTCAGATATTTTTTACTCACTGAGATCTGAGAAATCCACTTCTTCACCATCAGAGTTGATCAGGCCGCCTATTTCTTGCTGATCTTCTTCGGCGAGGATCACAGCTGGCCCAAAGTCCTCTGGGTTTTCAGAGCCCATCTCTCAAATACACAATCTTGTAGAGGTGAAAAATTGAGTTGTCAGTAAACAGACATTCAAATGATTTATAGCAAATTACTTGAATATGCAATGCATAGCCAAGCATGGACCAAAGCCTGATATATATCACAGACAACTGAGCAACCACTGCTGTTGCTGACTTTTTCCAAATATAAGCAAAGAAGTCCTCCAGTTCTGCATTTATAAGGTCCACTAAAAAAATGACAACTGTGTTTGGGTCATACTACAAGAGGCAACCGCATGCATTTAACTGTTCGTTCAGTCACAGGCTCAATACTACATATTTGATCTAATGCTGTCCTTTAACCCTCGTGTTGTCCTGCGGGTCAAAATTGACCCGTTTTAAAGTTTGAAAATGTGGGAAGAAAATATATATTTTCACAGTGAAACCTCTGGTTTCCATATTTTCAACATTTTTGGGAGATCTTTGAACATTTATTGGTGGAAAAAGGAAATGTTAAAAATGTTTCTTTAAGAACATTCACAAAAGAAATCAACCAAAATCCAGCGAAATTCGCTGGATGAGTTTAATCACACTAGCTGAATCTGTCAGGCTTTCCCTGCTAATGTCTCTCTTAATGTTCTAGATTTCGATTCATTTCCTTAAGAAAAGCAGTAAAACTTTAATTACAAAATGGCAAATCACTACACTTATTACAAGCTTTCAATATAATGTCTCTAATCATTATGCGTGAATTTCAAAATTAGCATGTGGATATGCTAAATAATGATGTACAAGTCAATCATAGCCGAATTACAGATGGGCTGCAAACACAGGCACAGTGCTGTGTATTCAGATTACCCCACATATATTCTGAGTTGTTATTAGCATTAAAGGTTTATCAGAATTATTTCAAACCAGTGTGACAAACTGGTGGTAGACGATGACACACATAAATGTGCAGTCCCTAATGAGCCATCCAGCATATTTGATTAGTATGTTTTAACCCAGGTATGCTGTCTCTCGTGGTATTTCAAATAGGTAATTATCAATTTCCAGGGATTCACTCAGTGGCTGTGTTCTGTCTTTTTATTCCTCTCTGGTTCAGTCACATCCCAGTGCCTCCACCCTGAAGACATCCACGGTCCTGCTCAAGGACACTTCAGCAGGGCGGATGCTTTGTTGTGAGAGGAGGTGAAGCTTGCCGGGCCTTTAAAGCTCAACTTCAGTGTTACTTAAAACTGTGTCGTAATGAACTTAAGGAGCTATGTTACGCTGCAGCAAGAGTCCCGGTCGTTTACTGCGCTATTAAGCGGTTTGAAGGTGAAGCACTCCGGGAACCCTCTTGTCATGCGTCTGCAGAGTGGCCCGATTAGCTCAGTAGCATTAGCCTGGAGGGACTCATTCCGCTCCATCCATTCAAGTCTCACATTTAATTGTGATTTAACTTCGGCAGCGACCTAACCGACTAACCTGTTGGCGTGTATAGTATCATCACAGCATCCCACCACTTCAGGGGCAAACTCACCCTGCAGTACAGACAGCATTTGACCTCTGAGTGAGATGGCTCAGCGGAGAGGCGGCGGCGGTGACCAGCGCTCTGGTCAACGACCACCTCTACCTTTAAGACTGTTATTAGCCTGCTAGCCCCTGACATGGCGTTCACGAGCTATACTGATATTAGCAATTAGCAGACGACTACTCCCCCTAAGCAAGAGGCGATATTCAGCAACAACAAACAACAGTGCGGATAGATTCGCCAGACCAGCCACTGTTAAAAAGATAATTTTTCTGCAAAACTAAGCTCAGCTCTGAGTAACACTCGCTAACCGAGCTAGCTAACGCTTCACAACAGACAATAGAGATTTTTGACCAACCTCAGCATAGATTCTCCCTCAGGTATAAAGTAGTCGCTCGACAGAAGTTTATTGAAACGATTTGGCAATGTTTCTACTATATGTCCCTCAGGTTCATGCTCAGTATGTTCACTAAACGTGTCAAACGACTGTCAGCTAACTAATGACTTAAGTTAAATGCGCGTTTGGGTCTGATGACACCTTTTAGCTTTAGCTGCTAGCTTACAGCAGTGCCCAACCTCCGGCTGCCTTTTAAATCACAATAAAAGCTCCAATAACACAACTTACTGCAGTGCTGTTTTCTTTTCTTTTGGTCAACACGCATACAATGTCACGTAAAATCATCATATATATATATATATATATATATATATATATATATATATATATATATATATAGAGAGAGAGAGAGAGAGAGAGAGGCTACTCAGAAAACATTGAATCTAAATATAACAATAATGACAGAGAAATGGTAATAATATATGTGATTTAATTCAGCTATACTATAAGGCAATCATAAGATAGAACAATGTCTACATTGTTTTAAAATACTCTTATTTAGAATAAAAATATAACACATAGGCAAGAAGTAAGTTTAACTGCACAAATTTTAACAGAATACAAGTTTTTTCATGTAACACAAAATGTAAAAACGTGAAAAGGGGCAGGTAGGAATCATACAAGAATCAACGTCATTTTGATCATAATAAACTTGATATTTATGTATAACAACTTGATTGTCAGATTTTGTCGATATTTACCGGTGATTTAAATATCTGAAAACACATACATAAATGATTTTTATTTTATTTTAAAGGGAATCTTCATTCAAAGTCCCAGACTTACTCTCTCATGTAATACCAAAAACAAGTTGTTTTTTTGTTCAAACTAATAGATAATCTATATTTACTTAATTCGCAAAGACACTGATTAATAAAGTCATCTAAGTCTAATATGACTCCCATGTAAACGAAGAAAAAGGTGTATATGGTACCTAACAGAAGTAGTTAGCCAACTTGGAAGTTTTCTCTATGTATTGCTTGTCAACGCTGAATAACATCCATTTATTCATTATCTATACACCGTTTAATCCTCATTAGGGTCTCAGGGGGCTGGAGTCTATCCCAGCTGACGAAAACGGGTTGCCAGTCTATTGTAGGGCCATAGACTGAGACAAACAAGCACGCTACGTTGAATAACAGTCAAATAAATGTGCAAAAAAGCACTTTCAAAAGTGAAAGTAGGATTTTACTAAGTTATATCAAATAATTATGTTATTATGTGATAACATGATAATTCTCTGCGTTCACTGGACTCTGTCGAATCATTTAAAAAAGCCCTCAAAACTCATTTATTTATTCAAGCCTTTGGTTGACTGTTTTATGAGGACACTGATTGATCACTGAGTTGTACCTGTTTTTCTACTTGTGACTGTACATATTTAATTATTGATACTGTTCTTGTTTTTATTGTAAATGTAAAGTGCCTTGTGACCATGGTCTGAGAAAGGCGCTATACAAATAAAATTTACTTACTTACTAATTAATTGTCCAGTCAACTGATGCTAGAAGTCACACAATTACTCAAATCGAGATCACTAAAGTGCAGTACATTTGTCTCAAGTAACTGTAGAGTGAGACACCTGAATGAAAGGAATATGACATTTGGTTCTCAAAAATTGAGTGAACGTGCAAGAAAGAGAAAAGTGAATGAAGTTCGCCAGCAAGACAACAGCCCAAAGCACACAGCCAAAGCTACACAGAAATGGTTTAAAGCTAAAAAGGTGACTGTACTTGAGTGATTGACTCAGAAAGCAGAGCTTAATCCAATTGCAAATTTGTGGCTGAATTTGAAAAATGGTTGTTCACTGAGGACTCCCTTGCAATCTGATACTTTTAAGAATGGGTTAAACTGCAGTGTCCTGATGTTCAAGCCCAACTGAGACTTGTCCACACGCACCGTAATTGCAGCCAAAGGTGTACTTAGGAACTGTTACTTACAGGTGTAAGTAAATCCCATCATTTAAATTGCAATATAATAATTGCTTAAACAGTCACAAATAATGCTTAGTCACCTCTGCTTTTCCTGCTGTAGCCCGTCACATTTTCTATTAAAAAAAAGTTCCTTAATTATAAGAAGGCTGTTACCATGCAAAGTACCATGAGATCATAACATTTAACATGTTATTTCAGTGCCTTTGTGACTACTGCAGTATGTCAAACACGTATTGTACAAAAGGGATGTGAAATTAATGTTGTATGTTGATTGTGACTTTTAAAGAGTTGCATTAGAAAAAAAGTGTGATGATTATTTCTACTTAAATTATGCATGGACTTCCTAATAATGGTTTAAGTAACACTGACACATTGCTATCCAATACGTAAGAAACCTTATATTTGGCTATTAATATACAAAATCATAATCTGTAACAAAAACAAGCATAATCGTACATTTACAGTAATGCTGAATTTGTGTATCCAGGAAGAAGGTTTAGTTTTTTTTCTTTTGTAGGATACCAATTAATATTGTAATCAGTGCTTACTTTGGTAAGAGTTTCCAAGTTTAGGTAAATAGAAACAACATTCACAAACGCAAATATTGAATACAAAACACACAAACAATTAATATGATTTATTTGCTTAAATACTCTGGTCTAATATACATAACAGTGGAGCTGACTGTACACAACTTACTATATGTGATTAATGCTGCATTGTCCAATCACATCAGTATTTAGCAAGATATTTCACATAGAAATTGATGAGTACATTATAATAATGGCCTAGATGATGTCACTGATTGTTTACCACTAACAGCTGCTGTTTTGGTCTCCCCAGAGGCTTTGTTGACAGCTTGGGCTTTTTATCATGAGTCTTCAGGTGCTTCTGATAATTCTGAGAGTAAAAAAAACATTTCCCACATTTCTCACATGAATAGGGTTTCTCTCCAGTGTGAACTCGCAGGTGAACTTTGAGGGCATAAGCTCTGGAGTAACTTTTACCACAGATTGAGCACAGGTGAGGACGCTCTCCTGTGTGGGTCTTGAGGTGTTCCTTCAGGTTGACGGATTGTAAAAATGCCCTCCCACATTGATCACAGTGGAAGTTCTTTTCTCCGCTGTGGGTTAACTCGTGTTTTTTGAGCAAAACTGCTGTGACGCAACTCTTTCCACACTCTGAACAGATGTAAGGGGTTTCCCCTGAGTGGACGTGTTGATGGATTTTAAGATACGATTCATTTTTGAATGTTTTGTCACAGTCAGGACAAGCGTAAGGTTTCTTGTGACTCCCCCGGTGTTCCTCTAGCAGATGCTTCTCAGGGAAGTCCATTCCACACTCTCCACACAAATATACTGTTAAAGGAGATTCTTTAATCGGACTTTTCTCCTTAACTAATGTCCAGTTTGTTAGCTCTCCTGGTAGAAAAAAAGAGATTCATTGTCAGACGATTCTCTATTGTTACATGAGCACAAACTTTAAAAAAACAAACAAACCTCAAAATCAAGTCATACTAATCAAACTGCTGCAATCATGAATTTGCAAGGGGAAAGTAAAACCGTGGTCATTTTTTTGAAGAAGCTGTCATAGCTTATTTGCTGCTGGAGCTAAGCTGACTTTTTTGTAATCCTGAGAACAAAACGCCAGCCAAGGCACGAACAACGGTGTAGACTTAGACAGACTTTAACAATCCCCAGAGGCAAATTCTGTTGTTACAGCAGTTGGGTATTTTAACAACAAGGGGGCAGACAAACAACAACAAGATGACACAGAACATGAGATCAGGTACACAGAAAATAATAATAATAAAAAAAACTTGTAGAGGTACTTATCTGATTGGCACTAGCTGGTTAGCAAGTTAACACTTCCTCACTAATTCTGCAAATAGTTCACACATTCCCAAAGAATCAAACCTTTTTGCATAGTGACATCTATAAAATGTTTCCGTGAGTGAGCCCATGGCAGTTCTAAACACAACAGCACTTTTGAGCATAAAGAGACACCACTGGAAATCCAAGATCAGATCTTAATTTATCTTTCACTTATTAAGAGAAGATGTCACAAACATCTCACTGAAAAAGGCAAAGGTACATGAAGACAACAGGAACTCTTACCTCTGTGAGTTTTCATGTGTGTTTTGAGGTTTCCACTCTGAGTGAATCCTCGTCCACATATGAAGCATTTAAAAGGTCTTTTTCCTGAGTGAATCACAAGGTGCCGTTTTAGGGCTTGGTTGCAAGGGAACACTTTTCCACAGGTCGAACAGTTGTAGATCTTCTTTGGTCTTCGAAAACACTGGGATTGTTCTGGTTCCACAGATGCCTTTTCCTGAGGCTTATGATGGGAGCTGCTGGGTATGCTGGCAACTTCTGGACTTCTCAGTGTTTCACCTTGACAAAAAGACAAACAAAAAAAGAGTATAAGCTCGTGTTAATATGCCAAAGCATTTAATGAGAAAGGATCTGCTTTACTTGATGTATTATTTTTTTAGAGATTTTATTTTCTAGTTAAAATATTTCTACATGAAGGTAGACAGAAACAAGCTAATCTTTAAAATCATATAATGCATGATTTCAGATGTCTTTGATGGCTAACAGAAGATGAAACACTAAAGGAATTGTGTACACACAATAGAGAGACCACTTTACATGATGGACTAATTTGTGATTCCTTGTGATCCTGAGAGCTTTGTTGTCAGGTGCAAAAGCTCCCGGTAGAGTCCCAAGGCATACTGATCCCAGAGAAGGGTCAAGACTCAAAAAGATTTACAGAGTCAATTAAATCTGTAGAAAATGAGCTGCAGCACCTCAACCAGAGATGGGAAACCAGAGCACCTGTCTGGAGGCAAATTTAAAAGGGGAGCTCACTGGCAGTTGTCTGAAGGCTGGACATGGACACATGGAACTCAACCAGACAACATGAAGCTGCCACCCTGTGAGCTCTCACCTGCAAGGATAGGTGTTAGGGTCAGGTGCTTTGTAAGCTAGGCCATATGCAAAGGCAGGTACCTTGGCTCTGGACATTGTTAAGCTGTGTTGGCTCAAACTAAAACGTATTGCATTTATTGCTAAAATTTATTGCAGGGTGCTGGGAAGGAGATTCAATCTTACAGTCAGGTATCAGAACCATTACTGCAAGTCATCTGGTCCTTGTATAACCAAAATGAGAGCTGTGTTCATATTCTTGGCACAAAGTGCCTTGCTTCCAACATGTTTATCATATTTCTGGACGGGATCTCAAGGCACAATGAGGTTGAGGAGGACATCCATGTCTTTTTGACTTGATCTGCATTCCTCAGCTACTTTCATGAGCTACTAAGATCATGGGTACAAGTGCCCATAACAAGTTTCCTCTGCTGGGAGGCTGGACTCAGGTAATGGAGTAGAGTCACTGCTCCTTTGCGTTAAAAGAAGTCAGCTAAAGACCCTTGGGCAGATCCAGAACTTGCTGTACAGTTGACATACTTTATCTGGAGACGCCTTTAGATCCCAAAGGCGAAACAATAACATGTTGCTCTAGAGAAGTATGTCTGCCATGCTCTACAAAAACTGTTAGCACTGTGATAGGACTCTAGACAAATGGAAGTAAATGGATGGGCGGTTGCATAGATGTAGCCTAAGGACTACTGATAAAAAAAAAAAGCTTTAACTTTATCTGCTGCCGCAACTGTATGGTTGTGTGCCCTCTGTAAATAAAGAATAAAAAAGTAAAATGACACTTACCATTTGATTCTAACTCATCTGTAGGTACTGTGTTGGGATCCTGCTCCTGTGGTTCAGGTCTGTGTTCTTCATGGTAATTTGCCTCGGCACCCCTCTTTCTCGGATGTTTCAAACAGTCATGGTCAGTGATAGTCGCAAGTTCATCTGTGCTTTTATCCTCTGTCTGGACTTCAATCTTTTCTGTCACTGGCTGTTGCTCTTTCCACTCTTTGTCCACAGCATCATGCACAGTTTCATCTTTACTGACGGACTGAAGAGCACCCGGGCATATTTTGGGTTTAATAGCACCAGTAATGGTACCAGTTCCAGTTCTGTAGGAATAATAATAAACAAAAACAATTAAAAAAGAAACTAACTTAACTTATAAACAAAACTTTTGGTTGAGATCTTACCGAACACATGAAGGAGGAATGTAGTCTTCATCATCACTGTCATCATTGTAACCATCCTCCTCTGTTGTTTGCCCATCCTCTGAAGTTGAAATATCTCCTAAATCCTCAACTGGAGCCCATGTCTTGTCCTCTGTCCAGTCAATACTATGCAGAAGGCCAAAAATATGAGATAGTGACATTCAGCAATCAAAGCTGACATTATATTTGTGTGCATTTAACTTACACAGAGTTTTGGATGTGACTGAAGTCATCTTCACTGATGTCATCACGCATGTCTGGTGATGACGGACTAAAGACATAAAAAAAGGGATGGAAATGTAAATTTCTGAGACAAACATATTCCAGTTTTGTTTGGACAAAGGTAAACATGTAATCTATTCATATTCATCTGCACTGAGTGTAACAATCAATGACTAGGTCAATTTAAATTAACATACCTTGTATCTAAAACTTCAACTGCAATTTCATTCACCTCACTGAAACCCATTCCCTCATCATCTCTGCAGAAAAGCAATTTATAGAAGTCAAACTAAAATCCAGAGAAACTATTACTGGTTACAAATGTATCACACACTGATGGTAGTACACAAGAAGCAAATCATCAGCTCTATACACGACATACGGTACCAACATGCCTCAGATTTTCAGTTGTGTTTATCTTTATAGAGGAAATCACTGATCGAGCAAGAAGTCAGATTAATTCTGAATTACATGTCATAGCTGTTGAGCCACAGTCAATTTAGCATATAGCAATGGACACAAACATGTTCTTACCCACTGTGTTTGGTTGGTGTCAGTATTGTAGCCAAGAAGTCTGACTGATATCTGCAAGACATAAACACGCAGCAAGTAATTTGTCAGTCTGTTCTGAAATTGATTAAACTGATGTCATATCTTCAAAACATGTCAGCTGCATGTGCACAGAATTCAAAGTAACAACTAACACTAGCAAAGAATTACATAACAAGGAGAAAACATCTTCACACAACAAAGAGTTGCTTTAGCTGCCCTGTGCTTGTAAAATATTCACTGTGTTTCGTTTGCTTAATATACAGAACCATCTTTTTCATTTTGTTAAGTGGTTTACAGTTTTTCTCAGTCGCTTTGGTACATTTCTCGAATAATCCTCAACATTTGCAAAACAGTAAGTGCATTTCTCAAAACAGTTCGTAGAAATAGCAAAACACCTTTGGTTACTTGCAAATGCCAGTCTCTTGCTCAAAATCCTTATTTTGTCTCTCAAAAGTAAATATCTGAGTCAATGAACATGTCAGTGGCATTAGAATGACAAGTCCTTGTGTCTTTTTATATGGATAAGACAGTCAGATTGTTTAGTCATGCTGTCATTAAAGCAGTGTACTGTGGAGGGATGTTCTGATGTAAACTATGGCTAAAGCTTTGATGACAATGACTGTAAACTGTAAATTACACCTTAGCGCATGTGGGAGATTACATATTATGACAACTTGTTCAACTATTTTGCATGTAAGACTAAAGCGATAAACTAATGTCTAAATGTTGTGGGGGGTGAGACTATTCAGCAGAGACCTACTATAATGTATTTGATCAACATGACATAAGCAGTTGATAATGTAGGAAACAGCAGAGAATTGTACAGAATCATTCGCATGGATGTACCAAAACATTTGCAACTTGTTCAAAGAAATGCAAAACTGCTTTTTTGATGTGCACAAGTGACACAGTGATGTGAAGATTGAACAAGTAGCTTTGAGAATTTCAATTGTGAGCTGAGAAATGTACCAAAACGACTGAGAAAAATTGTAATAGAAACCTGGATTTCTTCTGAAGTTGCACGACTGACTTGAACAATAAGCTCTCTTTTTAGTGTACGTTTGTCATGTTTGGTCTTTCCAGTTTTGCTTTTTAAAATCCAGTGCTGTTTCATACAAAATATAAGGAGCTTAAATGAACTAGCCATTTCTCGGCTAAACAGAAAAACAGTCAATGGATTAATCGTTAATAGCAACCCTTGATCAAGGCCACAGCTGTGAAAGCTCCACGTTACTGTTGTGAAATGTAAACAGTGGTGACCACAGAGACACACACTATTATTATTACACTATCACCCAGCATACTCTCTTTGGAAACAATCAGTCGCTTACTGTAGTGCATAGGTGTATGCTAACACAAACTATAATGACTATGGCGCCCACTAATTTAAAAAAAAAAAAAACACTGCTTAAATTAAAAACCGTTTCGCCTTAACTGTAAGCTAACTTCAGTGTAGCCCTAGCATTGGGAACAAGCTAACGGTTAGCCCAACAGCTTCGTTACAGTAACATAGCATAGTGACAACGGAGTAATACCACAACCCTGGACATTTTACCTATCTAGGTACATGTTTCGCGAATCAAATCACCCAGATACCAAGCACAGATCATCACCTGTCCAGCAGGAATGAGGCGAAGTCCGCATCGGTTTTGAATCCTTTCAGGTCCCGTAGCTTCCTCCACCTCGGAAAAGCCCCTCCGATGTTTATTCTGGTTCTGGCTCGGTCAGACTCCTTCTTTATAGCTGGCTTTTCACAGATGCCCTTATGTTTACGTCTCTTTGCCGTGTAGGCTGCTGTCAGCAGAGAAGGCACAGACAGTTTGTTCATTGTGGTGGTTTCTTGTCATCGTGTTTACAAACTTTCCCTGAAGCTGCGCGCTGAAGATTTTGAGCCTGACTGAGCGAGAACCTGCAGGAGATGGTACGGGAAGTCAAAGGGGATAAAATGATAATTTTCAAAAGCGTTTATTAAAAAACAAACGCAACCTTCAAATGATAATGATCCTATCCCTGTGGTTTTCCTAGCTACTAAATTTGAAGCGTTTGCTAGTTTAATTTACAACATATTTATCAGCTCTTCATATAATTTCACATCTAATATCACAGATGATGGATTTTTGGTCCTAACAAACCTCTGGCCAACAGTTGCATTTAAAGCAATTAACATGGCTAATTTTGCAGGCAATGTGGCATTTCAGATAGTTTTGTTCCGTATGAAACAAAGAGAACAATATTTTTTCTTGGAACAAAATCTTTTAGTGCCAAATGTCAAGTTCAGAAATTAAATTTTTGGTAACTGATGAATACATTTTAAATGCTGAAGCCTCCATTAAAAGTCAGAACTTTTAAATAAACATTATTACTCACATTATGTGTCTTTCCTTATTAAGCACATAATAATTTGTCGGTTTTAGAGGGATCAGCGTATGTGTGTGTGGGTTTAAGACATTTAAACTTCATGCAATCGTTATCCTTCAGGTTTTTTTTTTTAACACACTTAAGTAACACTGACATTGTCATGACAATCCAACACTTAATTACTAATATTTTCTTCCTTGTATCTGCAGCTGTAATCGTACAGTGTTATGTAATAATATACAAAAATTGAAGGCTCTATATCACATAATTAGAAGCAGCAACTAGGTTACAGCAGGGTTTTGTTGATGCTTTGCTGTTTTGCCGAGAATGCACTTATAACTGTCCCTCTGTAAGACACTCATTTATACTGTAATCTGTAAATTAATGCTGGTCAAAGGTAAAGTTTACGTGAAGCATCGATACAAAACACACAATTATTATGATTTATTCATTCAAATACTCTAGCCTAAAATACATAACAGTGGAGCTGACTGTACACAACATATCACATGTGATGAACATCCTATTGCTTGTTCCATCTCTTGAGTCATTTAAGAGTTATTTTATTTCACATAATCAATGCATAAAACAAAATAAATTTACTTTACATCTTTTCAGACTGCTTTAAAACTTCTAGATGACATTACTGATAATTTACCACTATCTGCTGCTGTTTTGGTCTCCCTGTAGACTTTAGTGGAGGCTTGAGCTTCAAATGAGTCTTCAAATGCACATGATAATTCTGAGAGTAAAAAAAACACTTCCCACATTTCTCACAAGAGTACGGTTTCTCTCCAGTGTGAACTCGCAGGTGAACTTTCAGCGTGTGTGCTCTAGAATAACTTTTACCACAGATTGAGCACAGATGAGGACGCTCTCCTGTGTGGGTCTTGAGGTGCATTTTCAGGTGAGAGGATTGAGAAAACGCTCTCCAGCACCGACCACAGTGGAAGTTCTTTTCTCCGGTGTGCGTTAGTTCGTGTTTTTTGAGCAAAACTGCTGTAACACAACTTTTTCCACACTCTGAACAGATGTAAGGGGTTTCTCCTGAGTGGACACGTTGATGAATTTTAAAATAAGATTCGTTTTTGAATGACTTGTCACAGTCAGGACATGCGTAAGGTTTCTTGTGACTCCCCCGGTGTTCCTCTAGCAGATGCTTCTCAGGGAAGTCCATTCCACACTCTCCACACAAATGAACTGTTACAGGAGATTCTTTAGCTGGACTTTTCTCTTTAACTAATGTCCAGTTTGTTAGCTCTCCTGTGAGGAAAAACAAAAATATTTATGGATGGACAGTTGTCTGCTGTTGGGGCTCTATAGCACAAGCAATTACAACAAACGTTTAAAAAAAATATCCGTTTAAAATCCAGTCATTCCAATCGAAACACTGCAAACATAGATTTGCAAGAGGAAACTAAAACCATGGTAATTTTTCAACAAAGCTGTCAAAGCTTACTAGCTGCTGGTATTTAACCTGCTTCACAAAAGACATGGTTGCTGACAATTGTACAGTACATGCAAATAACAAATGTACATGATTAAGTGCTATTCGATTAATTGCAGTTAGTAATTACAATAATTTCAGATATATTATACCCGTTAACTGTGGCTGTCCTGTTGATAAACTTGGTTTGGTCAATTTGTAAAAAGTGTCTGCCGGCTGTCCAATCTAGCTACCTGAGGCTCATGCTAACACTACACTAGGATTTTCAATCACTAACTCACACCTAGGAACCGACTGGACTGTGAAAGTTGCTGTAACAGTATTTGTTGTTTGTATTTGATGTGGACAAAATCTGCTCATGAAATTTGCATCAGTTGTGCAATCCATGCAACCACTGAGACCTTTATCTCCTTTCAGAAATTCTAATTTTGAACAAAATGAGAACAAAATGCCAAATGAAGAACACACAGCACTGTCCAGAGAAACTGACCTGCACTTCAGACCATATGAATTCAGTAGTTGAAATATAATGCCAAATATATACAATTTAAAGAAATAAACATTTTTAAAAACCGAGGAGCTCTTACCTCTGTGAACTTTCATGTGTGTTTTAAGATTTCCACTCTGGGTGAATCCTCTTCCACATATAAAGCATTTGAAAGGTCTTTTTCCTGAGTGAATCACGAGGTGTCGTTTCAGGGCTTGGTTACGAGGGAACACTTTTCCACATGTCGGACATTTGTAGGTCTTGTGTGGCCTGTGAAACCCCTGAGAGTGTTTTGGCTCCTCAGACAGTAAAGTGTTGTGTTGTGTTTCAGGGCTGTGTTCTTCATGGTGTCTCCTGTTCAGGCGCTGAAGAGACAACAGGTTTTAAATTCTCAGCATGTGTCTAGGTATACGATTAACCACCATAATGATACTTCCTCAAAAATGACCTGTTTTAACAAATGTGAAGGCAGTTTTCATCTTTCTTAAACAAAACAACAATTGAAGTCTGATGTTACTGCATTAGTGATTATACTATTTATAGACCATTAGGCTAATCCTCAAAAATCTCCAACAAATAAAAATGACAGCAGCAGTCATTTAATGTTACATTTTCATTAATTCCTTGCTCTTGAATATGAAAATGCACGGGGAAATTTAGCTTATTCCAGTTATTATCAATTTCTAGTAATTTTTTAATATGGTTTTTGACATAACCGTACAGAAGACACTGATGAGACTAAGAATGATGTTTATGCATCTCTGACTGCTATGTCCCCGGGAAAGCACTGAAACCACAGGCCTAGTGACACTCTTCTGCTCTTCAGTTAGATGCATGTGGGTTTTGGCCGAGTACATTAGATACTAAAGCACCAATCAATGTAAAATGTATGAACATGTGGCAAGTGAATTTCAACACGTACAGGACACAGGCTCTCACCTGGTGGTGGTTCTCAGATGGATTATCTTCCTGGTTCCCAAGCTGATTGTGAGGCATGCTTTCTGTATAAACAAATCAGAATCAGCAAAATATTACAGCCACTACCACAGTTAGACCAAAAATAGTTATTACTTCAGTGATTAGATAGATAGATAGATAGATAGATAGTAAATAAAAAATGATGAAATAAAATTCAAAGACGCACGAAATAAAAACACGAAATAAAAAACGCGAAGGGGAGCCATGCACCACTGAGACTGATGATTTTTGATCCTCCTCGCCTACTGTAGCAAAACACTCGCTTCAAAACGGAGGAAGACGAGGTTGAGGAATTAGCTGATGCTACTTCGTCAAATAAATCGATTGTGGCTTCCTATGTAAACGACGAGAGAACGGTGAGAAGATTGCGGATAAAACAAAAACCGTGTGCAAAACATGCCGCTACAGTTCGCCGTATACTACGGCGAGTACAATTAGTTCACAGTTCAGACATTTATAGGTCTAGACTGCAGCTCCGAGGACTGCTATTTGTTTTCCTTTTCATTCAAGAATGTAGTTATCCTGATTATTACAACAACAAAGCACTTTTTTTTTTAGATTTTATGTTTGCATTTGCACTGTAGTTTAAATAAGGGGGGAAAAAAATCTATTTTGTTTTTTTCAAAGAGCATTTATTTTGTACTGATGCAGCATTATTTTTTGTATGTCTGCATAAGGAAGAACATAAAGAAAATAAGATTTTTTCATAACTTCCTACTGTTGGGGATTTTCTTTCATCTTTATTTCATATCGTGAGTATTTCGCATCGTGAGCCCTGTTTCGTATCGTTTCATGAGTTGATCATTTCGTTACACCCCTAATAGATAGATAGATAGATAGATTAATAGATAGATAGATAGATTAATAGATAGATAGATAAATAGATAGATAGATAGATAGATAGATAGATAGATAGATAGATAGATAGATAGATAGATAGATAGATAGATAGATAGATATTTTATTAATCCCAAGGGAAATTCAAGATTAAATGACTTTTGAAACATTTCATCAAATGAGATTTGCCATTACTGCTAACAGAAAACTTTCAGAAATTGTCTGAAGTACACAGTAAAATACCAGCTCAACCCTTAATTACATTGTACTATGTTGGATTATTTTGACTATAGCTCCGTGAGCGGTTTCAAACAGTCATGGTAAATAAAGTTGCAAGATTATTGACATAATCATTCACTCACTCTGGACTTCTGGAGTATTCCTTGTCTCTGGTATTTGCTCTTTCAGCTCTGCATCTACAGCGTCACACACAGTTTCATTCTTGCCGATGGACTGAATAACATCTATTTTAGTTTTAACAGCACCACCAGCTCTGTAGGAATAAAGAAAGATATTAGAAAAGAAACTGACTTTCACGGAACAGAACGTTTGGTTGAGAACTTGCCGAACACATGAAGGGGGGATGTAATCTTCATCATCGCTGTCATCATTGTAACCATCCTCCTCTGTTGTTTCCTCTTCCTCTGAGGTTGAAATATCTTCTAATTCCTCTACTGGAGCCCATGTCTCGTCCTCTGCCCACTCAATTCTATGTAGAAGGTCAAATATATTAGACAGTGATACTCAACATATCAAAGCTCACACAAAACGTCAGTATATAACTTACTCTGGGTGTTGAATATGATTGACGTCATCTTTACCGGTGTCATCATGCACGTCCAGCAATGACGGACTAAAAACATAAAGTGTAGAAATGTAAATTTCTTAAAATAACATATTCCAGTTTTGTTTGGAAAAAAGTAAACCTACAAGCAAATTATATCCATCTGAACTAAGTGTCATTGTCCACAAACATTTCTATTAAAAACGACATACCTTCTATCCAAAACCTCGACAGCAATGCCGTGCATTTCACTTAAACCCGTACGCTCATCATCTCTGCAGAAAAGGAATTTATGGAGGTCAAACTAAAATCCAGAAAGGTTATTCTTGATTACAAATTGACATAATAATAAACTGCATATGTTATCAATATGCTTCAGTCTTTGGTTGTGGTTGAACTGCTAAGGCTGTTCAACCACAAACATTTTCTTACCTCTTAGGTTTGTCTGGTGTCAGTGCTGCAGCCAAAGAACTTGCCTGGTATCTGCAAAAACAAACAAACCTCCAGTACAAAATTTGTCAATCTATCTATCTATATATACACTACAGGCTTGCACAGACTTGGAGAACCTGCAGCTGAGATAAATTAAATTAAAGCACAGTGATTTTATCTGAATATTTTGCCATTTTAAACTGGGAAAGCTACAAATTAGTGATGTGAAATATCAATATTGTTGGCCACTATGACATACATTAAGCCAGTGGAAATGCATATTTTAGTCATTTAAAATAATCTACAGCAATTTTCTATTTAGAATAAGTACTATACACTTGTTTCAGTGTTTAGGCTTTTAATAATAGTGCAAACTGTTCAATAAAACATCGACGATGAGGACACAATTAAATATAAGGACAAGAATACTATCCTCCAACTGGCAGTGACAGATTTACATTTAAGGGTAAAGGTAGGGTTAATTCTCCAGCTTTGGCACCTCTTTAAAGCTAATTTATAGCTCTACACCGATCCTTTGCTGTTGTGAGCATTTAAATCATGTATGCTGTCATGTCTACATCTGTCTGTAATTACAACATTAAAAATCTGACTGCCTGACAGGTGTCTGAACTACTGTATTTCATTATTTATATAGGGTAAACTCACCAAACATTTTGAGGGTTTTGTTTATTTGTTTTCAGATTTGACCGATGACTTGTTTCAGGCAGTTTTTGTGTCAGAAATGCAGTTCTGTCTGTCTTCACATTTATTCAGATAGGAGTCTGGTTCTGTTGGTCCGAATGGGTCGTTACAAAGATGGCTGCCGACTGATGAGACTTGCCTACAAGGACTTTGGCTTCACATATTAGGATATTTTCAACGTTTTTCCAATAGAACAACGAAAACCACCAGTCTTAGCATTTAAACAAGCTAACGTTAGCCCTACTGCACAGCATATGAGCTACCGGTTGTTATGGTAACCGTCGACATCTTAGCTATGTAATGACACTTTCATAAATCTAACATCACCATCCAGAGGTCGTCACCTGTCCAGCAGGAATGTCGCTATCTCGGCATCGGTTTTGAATCCTTTCAGGTCCCGTAGCTTCCTCCACCTCCGAAAAGCCCCTCCGATGTTTATCCTAGTCCGGGTTCCGTCCGGTTCTTTTGTCTTAGCTCGGTTTTCTGAGACGGTCTCCTGCTGTTCACTTGTCTCCGCCGTGTAGGCTGCTGTCAGCAGAGGAGGAACAGGCAGTTTGTTCATTGTGGTGGTTTCTTGTCATCGTGTTCAAACTTTCCCTGAATCTGCGCGCTGAAGATTTTGAGCCTGACTGAGCGAGAACCTGCAGGAGACGGTACGGGAAGTCAGAGGGGACAAAACTCTGCTTTTTCTCAAACTCATTACCTAATGTAAGTTACTTAACCCTCCTGCCGTCTTCATTTAGGGGCACCAAAAATATAGTTCAGTTGTCTGAAAAAATATTCTAAAATTCAGCAAAAAAAAAAAAAAAAACCCAAATCAATAAATGTATGAAAATTTGCAAAAACCGTCAGGAAGAAAATTCCAATAATTCCTTAAAAGTTTCCCTTTAAAGTTTTATTTTTATTTTTTTTTAAATGGTGAAAATTCTTCTAAATATTTTCAAAAAACAAGTAAAAATCTAGCCAAAAATCATAAAAATATGTAAAACGATTACATATATATCAGTAAAAGTTCTAACATTTTCTTTAAGAACACTCACAAAAAAATCAACCAAAATTCTGTGTAATTCGCTGGATTTTGGTTGAAATAAGGTCTGACCAAAGCAGCGAGCACATGTCAGGTAATTGGAATGGGTTTTAAAGTTGAGTTTGTTTGGTTTTTCTAAATTATACTGCAAACTCTCAAAGGTCAAGTTTAAAGTCTAAACAAAATTTCTGGTAGATACTTGTAGTCAACCAAATTTTCACTGACAACTCATTCCTTTTAATTTCACTGACATAGCCGGGCCGCAACTATACAGACTAGAAGATGATGAATCCTACTGTCCTAGGAAATCCCTGATGTCGCCATTATGATTACTTTTAAAATTAAAATATCTTACCCACACTTGGGCAGAGAAACTTGCAGACCCCAGAGGATGACTTGTAGTTGCTCCAGTCTGCCACCATAATCTGGTCACTCTGTTTTGTTCAATGATTTGTTTCATGATTGTAAAAACTTGCAAAACTAAGGATGTGCCATTAGCTGAACTTTGTTTAGTGATGTGTGGCTATATAAACTAGAACAGTGAATGTGGTAAACATTAGTCCAAATATCAACATGCTATCATCATATGTTATCGTGCTGATGTTAGCATTTAGCTCAAAGGCAGTCATGTCATTGCCTCAATTGTGATTAAACATTGGAATACAACATATAGAATATAAAAGATAACATATATGTTGACTACACCCACATAAGTGTTTGTTTTGAACACGCTGAGCATTCAGATAGAAGTGGAGATACAGAATATACTGCAGTGGTTCAAGCCAATTGCAGCCAACCCACCATTTATTAACAGCAATCTGTGAGGTGACAAAATGTATGGATTTTATAGTCACAGGACTTTAGGAAAAAGTTTATGACTGGTGGAGCTTTGGAAGCAGGATGCTGATATACAGGTAAGCTACCATGATACCAACTGTCAAAAGGTTGGTTTGAAAGAGGAAATCCTAACTACGAATTAATGTAAGGATGTGTTGTCTCAAATGCAGAAAAAAACTCCAGATGTGTTTCTGAAAAATGTCTGTATTCCATCAACCATGTTTTTGAAATTACAAGGATATAGTGCATATTTTTTTTTAACATTAAGTACTGGTATTTGGCATGCATGATACAAAGGCACTCAAATTGAACAGATGGGCTACTAGAGAAGAGTAAACATGAAAACATGTGTACAAAACATGGATACAAGAAAGACAACACAGTAAGCTTCCAAATTAGTCTTGGATACCCACACTGAATCTGTAGTGTATATTTTCGACACAGTAATCTTCTCTGCTGTATGTTGGAGGAATGGAAGGAAGAAGAACAATTTACTGCAATATTTTCAAACACAGTTAACAAGAAAAACGCATCAATAGAGTAACTGTTAGATGTCCAGCCTGGCCTGCTGTTTAGGTCTACCGAGCTGTCTGGTGGGTCCGATGCGTTTTCCAGCATGTGTGCGCTGATGCTGCCGCAGACCCTGGCGATAAATGAAGCTCTTCCCACATTCTCCACACTCATAGGGTCTCTCTCCAGTGTGAAGCCTGTGGTGCACCTTCAGTTCCTCGGCTCTGGAGTAGCCTTTCCCACAGACGCTACAAATGAAAGGTCTGTCTTTAATGTGGGTCTGATAATGTGCTGTTAGGTAGGAGTTAATGCGAAAAGTCTTCCCACAGATGGAACATGCAAACGGCCTCTCCCCAGAGTGCTGCATCTCATGCAGCTTTAGGGAGGACGCTGTGTGGAAACCTCTACCGCACTGAGAGCAGAGGAATGGTTTCTCCCCGGTGTGGATGCGCTGGTGGATTTGTATGTAGCTTTCGTTGATGAATTTCTTGCCACAGTCAGGGCATGAAAAGGGCTTCTCTTTGACGTGGGTTTTCATGTGTTCTTCCAGCTTTTCTTTTTCGTTGAACTGGATGCCACATCGGCGACAGAAAAGCAGCTGTGATGCGCTTTGTTCGACTGAGTCGGATTCAGAGACTGTCTGAGTGTGACTGGTAACGTGGTGTGCTTGTAAAGCTGACTGACTCTCACAGTCTTTTCCACATTCCAGGCACCGGAGGGACGATCGAATCCTTGACTCCCCTGGCAGAGACTTCAAGTATTCCGACAGTTCTGACGCTATTGGATTTACCTCGTCGTCAAAATCCACAGCGCCCTTGCGACCTACATAGAAAAAAAAAACATACAACCCATGTTTTACTCTTTCTCCTTTTCAGGTTAGACAATATTTGCAGTGCCTAGGAGATAAATTTTGCATCACTTATGACATAACAGTAAAGGCACTGTGAAGTGAATAACAATAATTGTCTCGTTGGGATGCAATTTTCTGCTGGGACACCTAAACACTGTTGCCGACAAAGTATGCCACCCAATGGCAGCTACCTCCCTAACGGACAATGCACTACGTCACACCTCAAAACTAATCAGGAATGGTTCAAGGAACAGAGTGCTCAAGGCACTGACCCAGCCTTAACACTCTCCAGATCCCAATCCAATTGAGCAATAAAACAAGCCTCATCTACAGGAGCCCTGCTCTGCAACCCACATAGCCTGAAGGATACCAGTGTCCCAGTACCATAGGATACTCCCAGGAGTCCTGCCATCATACCACAAAAATTCAGAGTCATTTTGGTGGCAAGAGGTTTGAATGTTGCGGCTGATCGGTGTATATATAATAATAATAATAATAATAAAACATTTTCTTTGGCAGCGCCTTTCACAATATCCAAGGTCACTTTACAGAGGATAAAACTCTGCTTTTTTCTCAAACTCAAACTATATATAAAAGAGTAAAAACATGTCATCCAGAGCCAAATCAGTTCTAGGCAAAATGAAGTTCTGTGGAAACAAGAGTTGCATTGGGTTTTAGCAACATACAGAATGCATACTTAGGCTAAATCATTGCTGGCTTTTGGCAATTTGCTGGCACCAAGATACATATCTATCTATCTATCTATCTATCTATCTATCTATCTATCTATCTATCAGCTCTCACCTAAGTGCACTTTGTAGTGCGTTTTGAGATTTCCCTTCTGGTTAAAACCCCGACCACAGATGGAGCAGCAGTATGGTTTCTCTCCTGTGTGGATCAGCTCGTGCCTCTCTAGTTTGTAGGCATGAGGGAATTCTTTGCCACACACTGAACAGTGGTACTCGATCTTCTCTTTGGGCTTCTTCAGCAGCTCAGGAGGTATTTCTATTGGTACACGAACCATCTTTCTTCCAGGCCGCTTCTTGCCTGTGGAGGGAAAAGAAATGACAAAGTCAGGCTGTTGGTCTAATGCTTGCCAAATGAGCATGTAGACTTAATAAAATCCAATCACAAACCAACAGGTTCTGTGTCATTATCTGCAGTAACTCAGCCCACTTCATAAAACAGACTTAACTGACAAACTCAATCTTTGAAGATGAGAGCAATTCAGATCGGTCTTAGACCCACTCGACAGATACCCATGTTAGCAATGTCTACATAAAGAAAACTGCAAAAACACTTTAGACTTCCAGATGTAGACCATATGGAAACAAAGAAACTAAGATTTGGACAAACATATGTACTGTATTCATATTTTATTATTTTGGCCACTGATCCCACCCTTCAATTTACTTTTTACTTTATACAAATTAATGTGTCACAATCATTTCCTCCCCCGAAGACATTTCTATCAGCATGTCTCCATCTAAAAAGCTGATATTAAAATTATTATTTATTCTTATTTTTTGCTGATAGGTCAAACAGTTTGGACTGGAACCGCAGGTCTGAAACCACTGGAAAATTCCAACATCATTACTTTCACGGTGACCTGACTTGCTGTTAGTGATTATTAATGGAAAATACCGGGCGACTAAGAGTTTTCAAAGTGTTAACACAAAAACAATGGAAGGCAGTTTAAACATAGTCACTTTTTCTTTGCTTTGGTCAACAAGCGGTCATGATTTTTCCAAGCATTAGCAGCAGCTGTGCTCTGAGCTGATTATACACTCTATTTGTTCCTACCAGGTGAAGAGCCTGTGTTTCCTCCTTCTTCCTCAGCGGATGGTTTGGTATCTTTCCGTCTTCTATAAGGTCGCTTTGCTGTACAATGAACAAAAAACAACTTTACTTGGAGGCTTATGTGTGGAGTCAAACATTTTAGCAACCACAAATTAGTTCTGCTCATCATTGGTGCTGATGTTTGTGTCTGTATTGTTCATAATATGGTAGAACAGAAGTAAGATACTAAAACCTATTTTTTTATGTGGTCTTCCACATAATGAACAAGCATATTCAAAGATCTTGCCTTTGCTGGTGATCCGTACAAAGTGTGATGGCAACCACAAAAACTTGTCTCATGCACTTTTTTCCCTAATGAACGCTCATTGTTGATCTTTTTTTTAACTCATCCACTAGCAAAAACACACCTAAATGAATCTCTTTCTTGCTTAGAAAATATGCAATGAACCAGGGTCAATGAGCAGGATTGGAATCAGCTAAATGAAACAATACTCAGCCTAATGTTTTGTTTTCTTACCAGCAACACGCCGGACACTTTTTGGGCTTAATTCTTCTGGTTCCATAACGGTGCGTAAATTTCTCTTTCTTCGGGTCCGCCTTGACACTTTAAGATAAAAAAGGCAAATTATCATGAAACAGCATCCTGCAAAATGCTCATTCCAGATGCATAAAAATGCATTAAACCGATCGACACTCACTTCCTGGATTAGTGTCCAAGTCTTCCTCAGACAACAGTGGAGTTTGAGAAATCTTTCTTCGTCCTCTTCTCTTTGCTTTTAAAAGTAGAAAGAAATGTAATGTGTTACATAGATGCTTAAAATCAGAATAAAATGAAACAGTTCAAACAGCTCTCATTACGTTTCTTCTGAATCCTCCACGTGTACTACTTCAATCAATACTGTGAATGTACTGTGCATCGCAATGAATTGGAAAATTCCTCGAAGCGTCCAGTCACCCACCAGCATTTGCAGGAGCATCTTTCTCCGAGTTGTCCGGAGATACCACTGGAATCTTCTTCTTTCTTCTCAGTCTCCTTTCTGCCATCACAGGCAAAAAGACAACCTCAATATGCAATCATAATGGTTCTTCAACACTTCACATTTTTCTCTTCACTTGTCTTTACCACAATACAAGGGCGAGGCAGGTGTCATCTTTACTGCTTTCTCTTTTTCCTCCCCTTCCTCCCTTTCTTCATCTTCCCCTATAGACACAACTTCCATGATGAGCGTTGGGCTACTGCTGCCCCTCTGGTTTGGCCCTTGCAGCTGAGACTCAGACAGGATGACACCCTGCGATCGAAATTATTAACAACCATCAGAAACACAGCTTCAACAGAGACAGGAATTAAGCCTGTCAACGGAGTAGAAAAATAAATGCCTTTTATAATTGTAGCTATAGGATGTAATCCAAACTATTCAGTGGCAGTAAGGTGCTGTTTTTCTTTATCTGTGTGCGGTAGGGGGCAGAACACAGTATCACTGTGCTGCCGTTAGACCTGAAGGCAAGAGTGATTTAGTAATCATGTCTACTTATCCATCCTGAATGCAGACTGAGGAGTCTCTCTGGTGACTCAGGTCTGGCTCACCACTGTAATGTGAATCCTTTGTATTTGTTTCTTTATATCACTAAATAAAATAGCTAAATTATACCTTAAAACAGGTTACCTTGCTAGGTTGAGGACCCTCTGTGCAATCAGAGCCTTGGTCAGGACTGTCTCCTGTAAAAATCAAGATAGCTGGCTTAGGTTCAAAATGTACTTTACCTTCTTTATTCAGTCTAGATGAAGACGAACGTCAGTGTAATGATAAAGTAAATTCATAATATATTAGTGCTGTAAGCTGTGACACCACAGAATTTTTCCGAAAATCAAGAAGTTATTGTTTTGAAAATATTGTACATGTATTTAGTTGCAAATTCCCAGAGCACATCTTGTATTTTTACTGCTACCTCGAATATTTGTACAAATAAACTGCACAATTCACATGAGAAAAGAAAAAGGACCCCTCAGAAAACAAACGTGTCCTGTTTGTGTAAGCTGCGGGTATGTAATAAAAGTGCTCTTCTGAATTACTCACTGGCATCCCATTCAACCACTTCTCCATCAGAGTTGATTAAACCTCCAATTTCTTCATCCTGTTCCTCTTCTCCGCCCTCCTCCCCTGCCCGCAGTCTGACGGTCAGGTGGAGTGTTTGGTCATTTAAGTTTGCAGATGCTACTTTGAGTCCGTGTGGTATCTGGTGCTTACGGTCAGGTGAATCCTAAACAGAAAAAACAAAGAGCCGAGAAGCATTTTATGTATCTTTGCTGTGTCTTAACCCACAAAGCAAACGGCACAAGAAGAAGTGAAATAAAAACTGAAAATATCAGTTATATATACACGACTGTTCAAGAGTATGGGGTCACTCAGACAATTTCATGTTTTTCATGAAAACTCACACTTTTATCCATGTGCTAACATAACTGCACAAGGGTTTTCTAATCATCAATAAGCTTTTCAACACCATTAGCATTTAGCATGTAGCATTAGAACACAGGAGTGATGGTTGCTGGAAATGTTCCTCTGTACCCCTATGGAGATATTCCATTAAAAATCATCTGTTTCCAGTTTACCACATTAACAACGTCTAGACTGGATTTCTAATTCATTTAATGTTATCTCCATTGCAAAAAATGCTCTTCTTTAAAAAATTAAGGACATTTCTAAGTGATCCCAAACTTTTGAACGGTAGTGTATATATTTTAAAATATAAATATTTTCATAATTTTATCTTCCATCTGACACTTTTCCAGTGATTGAGTGTTGCAGGATTCACCCAACACTTTCGACTGCACCATCAAAACCTTGTAAATTTATCATTTCAGCCTTATTAATGGCACCTCTTCATCAGGGGGTACACATTTCTAAAAATTTCATCCTCAGAATAACGGATTCTAAAACAGCAAAAAACAAGGTACAAACAAAATATCCTTATGCTATTCTCATTGGCGTTCACTGAGCCAAGCGAGGTCACACACATTCAATCGGTGCATGTCATCACTGATGTGATTTAAAATTCCACGTCACTGCATGATCATCAGCAGGACCTGTGTTACATCTATCTTCGTGACCACTAGTTGAGAGCAAACATCACATTCTGTGTCAGTCAGCAGTCTGGATGATCCATCCTTCATGTCAAGGACCATCACTGGTAACAAGATGAGCGTCTGTGGCTACCACTTGGAGAAGAAACAGCAGTTTGAACAGTCTTCGAGACCGTGCACCAGACACATGCTTGCTGTTTTCTTCAGCACTTCATAGGGTTGTGTACTGTGAACACATCCTCCAGGACCAGACTGCACCTCGTTGATTATGGACAGGTTTTTTTGGCCGTAATAATGCAAATGTCACTCTCCACCAGCCTTACTCATGAGATTTGGCTCAATACAACGCCGTCCTTCTTCTCACAAAGAAATTCAAGCTGACGGATGGCCTTTTTGACACAGTGGTGGAGATTCATGGCTCTCTGCAGATGGTGCTTAACAAGCTTGCAGAACATGACTTCCAGGCAGCGGTCCACATGCGGCAGGAGCACTGGGAGCTGTTGATCATTGCACAAGGAGACTTTTTCAAATGGTTATGACAGCTACACTGAAATCAGGTACAATTTTTGCTTTTTAGACACACAGTCAAGAATCTTTATGAACGCACCAAGAAGTCTCACTGTGGAACTTCTAGTACCGCAGTCAAAAATTAGCAAAAAAAGAAAACACTTTATCAAAGTCAGTAGGGGCAAAAAGAGGATCACTTTGTTATTCATAGAATTATAGCTGCCAATGATGTTGCATCAGAGCAGCGCTGTACAGTGACATAAATAAAGAATGCTCTCTGTGGAGCTACATAATTTTAAGTGGTCTATGACAAATATGAGGTAAGTCAAGGTAATGTGACAGTCATGAAGATATTGTAGCCTATAGTAAGTGCTGTTACACTGTTGGATGCAGCAAAGGGTAAGCTATCTGAGGTAAAGTATGTTTCTAGCAACTATTTCTGCACATGGCACATACAACAGGGCTGTAAATTAAGTTGCTATTATGGACAAAATAACCTGTTTATGGGAAAACTGGTGAATGCCACAAATTCTTTAAAATCACATTTACAAACCATTTTCAATAGTGTCTCAAAACAATATTCAGGTTTCCATGTGAATACTCAAACAGGCTTAGGTTGCTCTAATTACTTCCCTGTTCATACTGGACAAAAAAAAGATGTCTTATTAAAGCACTTACAAATTAAATCCACCTGTGCAAAAATGCAATGCCTGACAAAATTCCCTCTTTTTTTTGTTACTATTCCTCTGATGGAGCTAAACAGACAAACACTATGCAAAACAAAAATGGAGTTCTACATTAAACTGTATTAACTTAGTAAGATATCCCTTTGTTGTCTAATTCAAACTGCTGAAGAACAGAAAAACTTTTTCCACTCACACTGAAAACACAGCAGGACAGGATCTCTTAATTGCCACTATGAACAAAAGGGATAATTACAGCAAGAAAATCTGCTTCTGTGTTGATATGGTCAGCTCACTATTGTTTTGACACAGACCAGTGTGACACTACTAAAATGAATTCACAAACAACCGACGAACAAAACAATCCACAACTGGAAAAGTACGAAAGCTATCATGAGAAAGATTTTTTTCTTTGTGAAGTTCATAACATTACATAATTAATTACAAAATATATATCAACATACGGTTTGGTAAGGTGGTGATCTTTTGGTCTGATTTAATTCTGCTTCTGTGTGCAAAGATGTGCTCTCATCTTGGGCAGAGTATTCCTCCCTTGCATTGCTGCTCTGATGAGATTTAATGTTCGTTTTGTGACTGGGGGTCAGGTCACGTACTGGACAGGAGAAGGGTTTCTCTCTTGTGTTATTGCACTGATGCGCAGTCATATTTCCCAGCGTCTTGCCACGTACACAGGAAATCTTAGGTTTTTCGTCAGAGCCCGTGAGCATGTGTCCCTGCCGCCCTTCTCTGGCAGTAGAGCTCTGACCGTAGGGAGTGGGGCCACCATCAGACTCCTCTGAGCATTTCTCCACAGGATACACTGTCTGGTGTCTCTTCGCTGCATATGAAACAGAGCGCTCTTTCTCACATGCTTTGAGGTGGGGAAGACAAATGTCTGCAGAGGAGTCTTCTTTTTCTCCCTCTGAGCTGAAGCACTCATCTGTGTTTAATATGAACAGGCAAAACAAAAGAGTGAAAAATCACAAACATGCAACTCTGTGTAAATCATCTAGTAAACGTAATGCTGATATTTAAGATTTTCCACTCACGATTTTCACTCACAGTCCAGCCTTCCTCTTCCTCTTTGATGATTACTCGAATCTCTGGCGTCTCACAGTTATAGTCGGGGCTTGCTGGTGCTTTTTTTGGCTCCTGGTGCGGTGAAGTCTGGTTGCCATAGTTTTCATTTAGACTCAGTGACAGCGGATCTTGGAGCTCAGGGTCCTATTAAAACACAGATGATCAAGGCTGAAAGAAACCTTAAAGATGTGTGGCCACATGTTGGCAACAAAGACGGGAAAAACCTTCAACAACAGTACAAGTTCGATGGCAGAAACAATTCTGAAAACATGTCCTCTAAATCAGGGGTGTCAAACATACAGCCCATGGGCCAAAACCGGCCCACCAGACGGACCAATCCGGCCCATGGTTTTGCAAAATGTAAAAATTACAGAGAAGATATGAAGTGCAAATTATGCATTTGTAAAACTGCATATTTTACATAATTTCAAGACCTTCAAGAACAAGTTGTTTTTGATCATTAAATGTTTAATTTCTCTGTAGATAAATTCTGATCTGTAAGTTGTTATGTGTAAATGATAACCTGAGGCATAATATTGTTGAAATTTTACTTATTTTTCTTAAAAAAAATCAGTTTGTTCATGATGTTTTATAGAAAGACAGCTCCTCAAATGTGAATATTTTCAGAAGTGACTTTTTGCACTAAAACAAAGGAAACATTATGAGTCGTTGTTATTTATAGGTTAATATGTTCTGACTTTACTGGTCCGGCCCACTGGAGATGAAATTGGGCTGAATAATGAAAATAAGTTTGACACCTCTGCTCTATATTCAAGGAATATTACTGAGTGAAGCCCTAGTAACTTAATACACTGACATCCTTGACGTGAGCTTGCAAGGTAAATGGAGAATAAATGAACAGCGGGTGCTGAGACACGTTGCTTTACTCATCTTATCGAGGTAATTTGTGAAAAACTGGGTGTATAATTATCTCCAGTGTTTGCTTGACTGTATTTGTATTTGATGGCCTTCGTAAGTTTTTTTTCTCAATAAAATTTGCTGAATATGTACAGTGTGCAGAGGTTTAATGTGCACATTTACAGCCATTTTGGCACCTGTTTATAATGAGAGACAAAGTGAAGCTTAAAAATGCCTTATACCTCCTGCTTGCTGTTACAACTAAGCCTAAACAGTTTTTAGCCCCTTAGCTGTTCACATTTCAGGTATGTAACAAAATAATGCCATGATGCTAGTTGTTTTTTATTTAGCACATTTACTACTCTTCATTTGGAACCTGAAGCATCATCAAGCCTTTTTCGTGGGAGACATTTTTGACTTGTTACGGCAGAAAAAGCACAAGTGAAATAAGTTCTGCTAACAGTAGCTCAGTTCCATTAAAAGTCCCTGTAAGTCATGACAATGAGCTACACAGCACCACAGCAGGACCCCTATACAAGCTCACTTAAACAGAAATCCGTCATTATTATTCAACATCTCTGATTTTCCTGCTATGTCAAAAGATCTCCTGTGAAAAAATCTTTTAAACTCTGTGCTGGTATGAGCATTCATTTGCAAATCTTAATAAAAGGTCTGGGTTAGGTAATCCATCGCAATTAGTATCAAATCAGTTTTTATGATATGAATGATAGTTATTGTATGATAATAATGTAATGGAAAAATTCTAACTTGTATTACCTGTTCTACGAGAGGTTAAAGATAGAATTTAGAGCTATATTCCCATGTCAGAACAAAGAGAAACTATCCAGAACAGACAGAACTCACCTAAACAACATAAATGGTTGTATTTATACAGCGCTTTTATCCAAAGCGCTTTACATGATACATCACATTCACACATTCACACACTGATGGTGGAAGCTGCCATGCAAGGCGCTAACCACGACCCACCAGGAGCAATTAGGGGTTCGGTGTCTTGCTCAGGGACACCTTGACATGAGCACGACGGGCCGAGGATCAAACCGGCAACTTTCCAGTTACAAGACGGCCACTCTACCCACTGATCCATACCGCCGCATCAACATAATACAAGAGTGTAAATACTGCCATTCCTCTTATTCAGGGAGCTCTTCTACCATAACCTGGTGTTGTGTGAGATTCTGTGCATTGCCTGAATAAAGGGACGCTGACTTCAAGATGTCTCTTCTGTGAGTTTGATTTTTTTTTCACCCACACAATCACAGACTAACCAAAAAAGTCTGCAAGTTGATTCTCTGCAGCTGCTACATTGAGAGATGTCCTAGAACACAGTGTAATTCAGCAGCACAACAAACTACAGTCAGAATCGCAGTGAGTTAAATCAGCACATCTCTGGTAAATGTTACTAAGATGTACCAAATAAAGAGGGAACTGTCGTAGCAATGCACTAAAGATGCAAAAACACAAGTAAAGGCTTTTGACACAATTAGGGTTAGCTCTTCAAAATGACTAGAATCCATTTCACAAATATGTAATTACATTTGAGAGTAGAACTTAAACAATTACTTGTTTCATAAAATTGGCACATCTGTCAAAATATGCTGCCTTTTGCTTTTTTATGTTATTGTAATTTAAAAAGTAGGCTATTTGAAGACAGAAGCACCCTAGGGTTTCAGGCATTGTAACTGATGATAATCCTTAAAACCAAGTCAGAACAACATTTGTTATTTGTATAATAATGTTCTGTATCTCATTATTCAGATTCAGAACTTCTCTTACTCACCTGAGTAATGAACTATACAGCATATTCAAACAATGCACAAAACTTTACTTTTGCTGATATCCATTATGCAAATATTTTCCCACTCATTTTGGCTGACTGCTGATACCAATGTGTGAATTATATGTTCCATCTAATTGCAGAGAACATCAAGCCTCTCCTGCACAAGGTTACTCCTGGTTAATAACAGACTGTTGAGGGATGACTACTCACAGCAGTAAGCACGATTGCTGAGCCTGAAGTGTCTGCTGTTTGACTGAAATGTATGCATTTTCTGTCATGTCTGACTGTTTGAAAAAATATCTAATACAGCTGAATAAATTCCATTTGTTCCTCTTCTCGTATCTAATTATTTCGGAGCAGGTATTTTTTGCTTTGCTGCGGGCTAAAACCTCTGTGGGGGCGGTCAAAATTTCCTCTATGCAGGACAAACCCTGCGTTGTGGTATTAACATATTAATATGACTACTCTGTTCGACATGACCTACTTGGAGATGTAGACATAAAAAAACAATGCTTTACAAATGTACACACTCACAAAGCAAAGTGAGAAAATATTCAGCTTGAAAAACATCCATCCATCTTATCTATACACCGCTTAATCCTCATTAGGGTCATGGGGGGCTGGACTCTATCCCAGCTGACTTAGGGTGAAGGCTGGGGATACCCTAGACAGGTAACAGTCTATCACAGGGCTACACATAGAGACAAACAATTACACTCACATTCACACCCATGCACAATTTAGGATTACTAATTAACCTGAGTATGTTTTTGGACTGTGGGAGGAAGCTGGAGTACCCAGAGAAAACCCACGCATGCACAGGGAGAACATGCAAACTCCAAGCAGAAACAGGAAACTGAGGATCTTCTCGCTGCAAGGTAAAAGTGCTAAGCATCAAGCCACTGTGCAGCCCTGCTTGTAAAACATGTCATTTATTTTCTGTAACATTTTCAAAAAAAAAAAGTAAACTTTTAGCCTGACAGGCATTATTTCCTAATCAATGCTAATTTTAAAGCCTTTATCAGCCGATACTGTTAATGATGCTGATATTAACGTGCATCTTTAGTATTTTCTATGCAGTCAGTTTTAAGTATTACAGTGACACTGTCTTTGTACAGCTTACTTAAATATTAGTTAGAATATGGTCATTTAGTCCTGAGGCTGGACCTAGTCTTTTACATTCGAGTTCTTTTTCACTATAGTGAGTAATATTTAAGGTTTATACAGACTACTTGTCATAAGGTAACATTTGTCATGTGCTGTCATCGGGGTTTATTATGAATTTGAAGCTATCCATTTCTGTACACAAACGATTGAGATTTAATACTAGCGGTACTAATCTCTAATGTAGGGAAGCATAAACGTTACAGTATGTTTACATACACTTTTCTATTTTGTTCAGTTAGTTTACATTTTACGTGACACCACCAGCAATCTGTCTGATATTTTCTTCACTCATACACAGAAGAAGTACCACTTTATGCGAGTCAGTCAGGCCACTAAATTAACCATTAAGTTGTATGTACGTTAATGGATGCAGCGCTGGTTAGTTTAATAACAGTCGCCACTTGCTAACTAGCTAGTTTTCGAGTTATTATGAGAGTATTGGTTTTGATGTTTGAGCATAAGGAGTTTAATACTTTAAATATGTCACGGCAGTCAACCCACACCTATCGAGGCTTTTCTGATTTGCCTGCAGGTTAACGAGCTGCATCCACCTAGCTGGTTAACTGTAACAGTTAAGCTACATCCACAATCCCATCAAACGACAGCCAGCTGTGCAGCCTCAACAGCAGCGACGTCGTCTACGTTACCTCAAACATACTGCGAGGTGTCTGTCGGGTTTGAAGGATGTCATAAGAAAACTAGGATGAGCGGTAAACGTGGGTAAGTTGTGGCGTTATTCCGGATGAGAGCAGCTGTCATGAACTAACCCTACAGTCCAGGCTAGCTAACGGTGTTGCGCCACCACTTCTTCTTCTTTTTTTTTAAACAGCCGTCCTTTTTTTTTCTTCTTCTTCGACGTTTTATGGTATTTGTAGTCATTACCGCCGCATTACTACCACCTTCTGGTTGTAGTTTTCCTCAATGTAGAATTATAATTGTAATTCTGAATATGTATAATGAAAATCTGAATATATGGAATGAAACTTGGGGCAATCAAATTACCGTTATATATATTCAGACTTTCCATATATTCAGACAAGGCAATGCACCCTGTCATGTCCAAGACAATTCAAAGTGCTTTACATAAAACATTAAGAACATTACAGTGAGGTGCAGATAGCTAAAAGATACTGTGTAGATTTCTTGCAGAGGCACATTAGAAAATAAATGCTTTTAATTTGGATTTAAGAGTGTCTACATTCGGTGAAAGTTTAATCTCCACGGGGAGTTTGTTACAGTTGTTTGCAGCATAACAGCTAAATGCTGCTTCTCCGTGTTTAGTCCAAACTCTGGCCTGGACTAGCTGACCTGAGTCCTTGGATCTAAGAGCCCTGCTAGGTTTGTATTTTCTGAACAGATCACAGATGTATTCTGGGCCTAAACCGTTCTGGGATTTGTAAAAGATATTTACATATAATAAAAAACAAATATTGACAAGTAAATTTGATGTATTTTTGCAATAGTGGGTTTTTACAGGGTTAGACTTCACCCCAGAGGGAAGTTATTCTTTTGTAGTTAAATGCATTCTATTACATTATACTACATTATATTGTATTTGCTCATTTTTTTCTGTGTTTGGGTTTGGTTAAGTTTAAAAGCAACATAAACTGACTTGAGTAAATGTACTTTGTTAATCTGTAGTCACTGTGCAATGTGGTCCCTCAGTATGTGTGTTCAGGTGGAGATTCAGGAGCAGCCAGGTCTCTGAGTCTACGTGTAACTTAATAGGTAACTGTTTGATTGTTATCGTGGTGATTAATAAGGAGTCGAACATCAGACACGATCACAGCTGGACTTTGAACTGAGACAGCTTTGAAAAACCGTACGGCTGAACTCATAAGTTCCAGAAATTCTGGCATCAGCTGTTCCTCTTCCTCACCTTGGACAGGTGAGACCAGAGCGCGACCAGTGACGACGTCATCTGACGTCTGTGTGCGTGAGGGGGTTCCACTCTAGTCCACAAGAGTCATGGCTACAGCTACTCAGAAACAAACATTTGTGTGCTGCGTGGACGCTGTCATTTAACAGAGGCTCGTTAACCGGAGAGTCATGTCACCGTCCAGCTGGTCCGCTGTCGGAGGACGATTCTGAGTCGAGCAGGAACCGGGTCAGTTTACTGAACGACGCTGATAAGCAGTTACGTTATTAAGGTAGCAACGGTAACTACTAGCTAACGTTAAGTTCCCGCTGGCAGGCTAACTATCAAAACAGTCCTAAAGCAAGGAAGAGCTCGTTTTGGTGTCAGTAACGCCAGTATACTGTTCCTGCTGCATCACGGAAGAGCAGTAAATGTTGTTGTTGCTGTCTGAGCTTGGAGCTAACGACTAGCTAGCCGGTTACAGAGTAAAGCTAACGAACAGATCAGCATGTGACCGTTGCTATCAAAGTATTCAAGATATCACTCTCTAAACTATTTTTTTTTTTTTTTCTGTGTCAGGTTTTGGATATGGGCAGCCCACGATTTTTTTTTTTTTTTTTTTTTAGCAACTTGTGCTACAAATGCTATCATGACACGCCTCCTCTTTACTTGAACTAAATTAAAAATGAATGTGACTTGGTGCTGAGTTTAGATGTCTGCCTGCTAATTACTTTATAAATAACACTTCAAATGGCTTAGTTACATCCCGTGTCAGTTAATGCAACTCAGTGTTAAAGAAGCTTTAGCTGTACTTCCTTGAGCATGGTTCATTTACAGTATGTTTTTATTCTGGTCATTTTAAAGTGCTTGCAGTGTAAATCGAGATTAATGCAGTAATTAGTTCAATTATTTACTAGGGAATGTCAGTCATACATCACCCTTAAGTTGTCAGATCCATCACAGGAAACATTAAATCTGCATTAATTTTTTAAAACATTATCTTTGCGTACTAAAGTAGTGCAAGCTTTTCAAATCAAATAGAAATGGCAACCACTTCGTTTCTCCTTTCTACCAGTGTAAGAATCGTATGCTTTTTTTATAAACTGGGTTTGGAATGACACATGGAAATTTACCCTTTTTGACATGTTCTAGATTAAGCTCATAGCTTAACAATCAAAAACGGAGCATTTGCAGCCCCAACTGCAATACCAATCAATGAGAAAGCATAATGTGGCCTGATGTTACACAAGCCAGGAAAGTTTCGAAAGTTTGCTGATGCTATCATAGTGCAAAGAAATGTATGGCAGCAGATACATTCCTATAAAAAAGTCTTTAACACGACAGTATGGCTTGAAAGATTGAGTAGTTGTAAAGTAAGAAGCTTGACAAAAGCTTCATACAGGTATGGTGCTCAAATTATTCGTCTCTATGAAGGTTTGGCATATTTTGCTTATGCTTTTAAATTATATCACTTGTGGCCTTTGGTCCTAATGAGCCCTGCTTCTCTTCCATTTCAGACATGGATATGCTACAACATATGGAGTGGGATTCAGTAGATGACGACCTGGGAGAATTAATGGATGAGCCCCCCTACTTATCTGAATCTCCTCAGTCACAGTCGACAGCGAGTAGCATTTCAGAACATGAATTTTCGTGTCACTGTTGCTATGACATCTTGGTCAACCCCACCACTTTAACGTGTGGCCATAACTTCTGCCGCCACTGTCTGGCTCTGTGGTGGGAGTCCTCACACAAGAACGAATGTCCAGAGTGCCGGGAGAAGTGGGAAGGCTTTCCTAAAATCAACATACTGCTGAGGTATGCTTCTCACATCCATGCAATATCAGGGGTTGAATGTTTGATTTCCTGGCAACTGCATTAACTTTTTCAACAGAGATCCACTGACAACCTCTACGTTGGGTATCATTTGAAACCTTGGGATTCTAGTGACGTATGTTTTTGTGATACCTGTATGCTGGTACAGAACAGGACCTTAGTTTGTGGGAATTTAAAACAGTTTTTCTCTCTTTACATGTAACAAGGGTTTTCTATTGTTGGATGTTGCCACAATTTGCTGCTCTAGAACTTGAGGTGAACCAAGTATATCTTCAAGTATATCTTTGACTCCTCCACTTACAGTAGATCTTTTAATACAGTGCTAACTGCATGATAAAATTCTAAAAGCTGAATCAACACTCTTTGTTTGCTGATCGTCACACAACTCAGCTGCGTTCCTTGGCAGAGTAATAAATAAAGTGTTTGGAATATCTTTGTACACATTTACTGACATCATTCTCTTATTACACAGTCAGTTCATAGTCCACACATTGTTTTAGTATGAAAATAAACATCTTTGACTATTTTCCCTTGCCTGGAAAATTTGCATTTACCAAAGGGGGGAAATTTCTCAAAATTTGCAAAGTTTGATTAACCTCTTAAAACTTACTGGGCCTTCTGAAAGTTCTTCTGCTGCTTTTTAAATGACATCAGCCCAATCTGACTCATCATTTAAAGCAGAAAGCTTCACAGTTCAAATCATGTAAACCTGATTTTAGGATAACAATCCGACAGCTCTCTTTGTCATGTATGTACACAGCAAAATATTAGTATAATGCTTTTTTGTCATCTATAGGGCCATGTATTTGTCACCATTCACTGCATGTTTTTGTCCATCCATGAAAATAACCCCAAGCTCTTGGCTGTTTTTCAGCAAGAAGGGGGATGGATGTCATGGCTGAACAGTTATCTGATTTCAAATTAGAATATTAATTTGAAATTAGTGATGATTGTAATAACGATTAGTAAATTGCATGGCTCTAATTTGAATCCTCATTATACAGTGTGTCTGACCCAGAGTTTAAACTGTTGTGTCCATGGTTTTCCAAGTCCGTGCCTTTCTCCTTGTGTGACAGTCACAGTAGTGATGGTATCTGGTATGTAGTCATGCTCCAAGACATGTTAGACATCTGTTACAAGGCAAGCTTTGAATAAAAGTTTGACTTAAAAAGAATCGTATCACATTATCTGTCAGAAAAGTTGCATTAGTTATTTTTCTCTCGTCTTGGTGAATGTTAAGGAGTAAACAGAACAATGAATGCCTACAGGATGTACCACACAGAGACTTGTTCCTCACAGTTTATGAAGTGTGAAGGAGAAATGTTACCAGAATCCAAAATCAAACTTATCTGACTGTGACTGTGGAAGGACAATTTCACTCTATGTGCTCTTAGAGAAGTTGGCACGAAACAGCTTGAGCTACCACAAGTCAGCTGATGCCAGAGGAAAAACCGAGGAACATAACTACACCTTCACCACGTTATTTTTTATGTTGTTGTTGTGCCTTTACTTTCGTTTTATGTGTTCACAAGATCCCTTTTTTTTGTAGGGATGCAACTGACAAGCTTTTCAGTGAGGTGGTACAGCGGAGGAGAGCAGAAATCCAGGCCAACCCCAAAATCTCCCGAAGCTTGCTGGCCTTCCAGAGGTACTTTAATTTGTGATACAAGTTGTTTTGGTGTAGAACTCTGACAGACTGTGCCAGCTTAGTGAACACTGAAAAAATAGTACTTCACAAATGTAACACTGACAGACACACATTGGACAATTTAAGCAAAAAATGTAAACAAATTTGATGCACCAGAACCAAAGATATCATCTTTTATTATCCTACATTTCTTCCTCATCCAATCCTGGCACCTTTATTGAACCATTGTCAATTCAACATGACAGCCAACATGTCAGAGATTCAGGTGTGTTTTACTAGTAGTCGTAGAAGCTAGTGAGTCCTCTGGCCTCTAATTAAGAGGAAGCGGCTCCACACGCTTGCTACGCTCCAAACCAACAGATTCTTTTCATCACTCGAGGCAGACTTTTGATGCATAAACTTACTGGAATTCCTCACTGACAATGAAGATCTTGTCTTTGCTAATTTGCCTCATGCTGGAACTATGTTTAGTTGTATTTGATCTCTTTGTATCGGGGCAAATGTGGCTGCTTTCACATAAATCTCATCTTTATCGTAATCCTTCCTCTTCTCAGATATGGTGACAACTTGGGTCGATCTCGGACAAACCAGCACAAAGGAGCAGGCTTCTTCTTCTCTGGAGTCTTAAGTGCGCTCACATGTGTGGCTGTAAGTACACAACAGCAGTAAATAAGAACTCCTGCAGTAAAAGAACCTCAAATAACAACTGATGGTTCAGTATCAAGCTGCCTTCCTGACCTGCCTTTTGGTTGTCAGCGATTTTCCTATTGCCTTCTGCATACTCATTTACCTCATGACCTCTGTAAATGTGCCCTAGAAGAAAAGCACTTTTAACCTGAATCATTATAAGGTGATCCCTTTATGTGTGTTGTCCTGTTGTCCTACTCAAATCCTAAAGAGATTTTAACAATCATATGTAACATCTAAAGGTGTAAAGTAGTGACTGAAGGGGTCAGTTGTTCATATGATGTAAGCAGACCATGTTTATTTTTTTCCCATGTGGCACTAGGGAGCAACAGTACTGTGTATCTTGCCACGTAGCAGCAGATTTAAGTCTGTTTGTGTGTGCTGCTGGGGGCATGTAAATAGAGTACAGCAGGGTTCTGTTTGTGACCTGAGTTCATGAATGGATATCATTATTGAGTAGATCCACTTTTAAGCGGCTTAGCCTTGGTCTGTGTGCAAAGCATCAGTTTATTTTGGATGCTTTTGGGTTTGCATTTTCCTTGGCTCATGCAGTTTGCATGGAAAAACAACAGTGCTTACAAACTGAGATGGATCTAGTTTTAATATTAGTGCATGAGGTAAACTTAAAGCCACAGAGAGGCTGCATAGACAGGCAAATAACCGACACACTCGCCAGTAGGTTGCTTAATTTTGTCTGGTGAAATAGCAAGAGTCCAAAACTTTTGCTTCTGCTTTGATTGGTTTTAATGGAAGATTAATAGCTCACCAGTAATCATGTTGTTAATTGCGGTCACAAAACTATTTGTTGTCCACTGTCCAGCAACAGCTGTCACCACTCAAAGCTGACACCTACTGGACTAATAAATGCCCTGCATATGCTTCACTTCAGATATGCCTTCTACAGTTAGTAATAGGTAAATGATAATTTATCAAAAGCAGTCATCATGAGGGGAGAAACATTGAACATAAAGCCCAGAATCAAATTACACAGACACTAAGTTTGATTTGATTAGCATTTATATTAAAAACAGTTAATGTGACGTCACATGCTCAGCTGACTCTTGCAAGTCTGAGTCCTGCTGTCTGCACTCTTAGTTTCACACATCTCTTGCCATGGATTTTCAGAGCTCCAAAGATGGTTTAGTTTTCCTGTTTACAGCTTAGTTGTTTCACCAGAAAACACACTTACTCCCTGTAGGTGAATAAAACAACTCAAACACATTGTACACATTATTCACCATGGTTTAGTTACTGTTTTTGAACTTTTGTGCCATCATGGTGTGAGATGGACACTTGCTGAGCCTGACATGACAACTAGCTGTGCACAGGGTAAGATGTCCTGCATGGCAGTCATACTTAGAAATCCATCTCTGCATTGACCTTGTCACATTATCAAAGAGAGATTTTGCTTAACTTGTTAGAAAGGAGGACACATTAACATGCAGTAACTGTGATGGAAATGGAGAGAAAGGTGGTGTACCTGCACATCTAATGCACATGGGGACATCTAGTGATGATGAATGTTTATTACAATACACAGTTACCAGCTGTAGTTTAAACACCAGCTGTAAAATGCAACCGTGTGACTAGTTTGGACCACTGTGGTCTATTCAAACCTGTTAGTCTCCTACTTACCACAACAGCAGATTGTGAACTAAATGTTTTCTTTCTTTGCATCCAAATGCAAATGTGGCATAACGCAAATAGCATACTGTACTGTTTGTTGATGTTGTTATTGTATATTTCCAGGTGATGGTGCTGGTGTATCACTGGAGCTATGGTGTGGTTGAACAACATGACCTGTTGATCAGTAAACCTGTAGCTCGCTGGACACCGGAGGAGGTTGTGTCCTGGCTGGAACAGTTGGGGCCCTGGGCCCAGCTATACAGAGAACCCTTCCAGCAGGAGAACGTCAATGGAAGGTAGAGAAAATATTTTTACAATTGTACAATTTCATTTAGCAGACGCTTTTATCCAAAGCGACGTACATCTGAAAGTAGATACGATAAATGCAAGGATCTAGTCAGAAGAAAACAAGCTGGACAAGTGCCATAAAAAAGGTTCAAGTGTGTAGTATTGAACTTTTGCTTCTGTCCTGATACAATGACATGCAGACATTTCATCTCAGAAAGTTAAAATCATGCTACATGTTTATCTGAGTGATCTTAGCAGTTGGACGACTGTATGTAGTACTTGTACATTTCTCTTTCACCACTTTGTGGCTTATCTTATATATTTCTAGATATGGTGTTAATTTACTTTTCTTGCTTCAGGCTCCTGTTGATGCTGGGGGATGAGGAGTTGTTGAAAGCTCCTTACAGCATAGAAAACCAAGCTCACAGACGAGCTGTTCTGGCTGAACTGGACAGAGTTAAAGCCCTGGGGGTCAAACCTCCACAGAACCTCTGGGAATACAAAGTAAGCAACCTGCTTAAACAGGATTTTTAAAAAAAAATGCCTTGGTTGATTTACTTCATTTGCAGGCGTTCAGTACTTTAGATGCTCCTATTGTGTTACTTAATGTTGTACCATTTTCTTTTAGTGTTCTTTCATTTACAAAAAAGTATTCCCCAGCTGCAGTTTTAAGAACTAAGTTTCTAGTTTGATTGTTTGTCATATTTGTTATATTCACAATGAAATGACTGCCTACTGTTTGTGTCACTCTCTGCCAGGCGGCTAACGCTGGGAAGTCTCTGTTCCTGCTGTACGCACTGAAGCGCTCCCCACGTCTCACAATCCTTTATTTGTATTTATTTGATTACTCTGAGACTTTCCTGCCCTTCCTGCACACCTGCTGTCCAGCCATCGCACACATTGACCAGGAAGTGGAGAGCAGATTCCTTGAGACACAGGTGACACTTCACAAAAAGTTAACTTGCAGCTATCGTTAAATTCAGCGTAGTTGGTCAAACATAAAACAGCTCGCATATTTATTTGCACATGATGATTTGATTGCTGTTAAAATACTAGATTAAGGTAGTACTGTGAGCATTAAGATGGCTCAATATTGTAAAGTATCATACCAAAATAATACAAGAAGAGAATTCATTGTGAAAGCTGTTGAAATCAGTTTGCTTCATTTTCAAACGAGACCACATCAAAACCACATCTGTTGAGGTTGCAGATTTTTTTTCTACAATGGTGGATTTGCCTCCAAAGTATAACTTTCATATTTCTGTATTTCATTGTGATCTGTTTTAATGCTTTAAAAGAGCTTGTCTTTTGTTTTTGTCATGCTCCTGTGTTTGTTAGGTGAACCCCAGCTGGCGTCAGTGGGCAGAGTTCCTCGTAAAATACTGCCTGCTTCCATACCAGCTGATTGCAGAGTTTGCTTGGGACTGGTTGGCTGTCCACTACTGGACATCCCGCTTCATTATTGTTAATGCTATGCTGCTGTCTGTGCTGGAAGGCTGCGCCCTGTGGAGGCTTTGGACAAGAGCCAGGATCAGGTACACTCGGTGGGAGGGCTGGATGCTTTCGTCCTATTCTTTTTTTTTATTTAACTTTTATTTATACGGGTAATCTCATTGAGACACGAGGTCTCATTCTCATGAGACACTTGTTCTCAAATAACACAACAAAACGGCAAAAAACACTAAGGAACCTGTACTAGACAATATAACACTAAGATATAGACAGGTTCATGACTAAACTCAAACATAGACATCAAAATGGATGTGCAAAGCGCGAAGTAAAAACACTACGACTAAGAACAAGTCCTACAAGATGTTGCCATAGTATTGGAAACGTTTGAAGTCCTCCAGGGGAATCAAATTGGGCAGCTTCAGACTCTGCTGTAGTGAGTTCCACGCAGAGAGAAAAACCTATTTTGCTGAGCTCTGTGCAGTCTGAGGGAACAGTGAAAGTAATGATGTCCTGGGAACGTAGACTATGGCTCAACTGTTTACGTGGCCTGTAGGAGGATAAATATGTGGGCGGCAGACCAAGGATGGATTTGTAAGTGAAATGATGCCAGTGGAGAAGTCTGTGTGTGGACAGTGATGACCAGTTAACCAGGGAGTACAAAGTGCAGTGGCGTGTGAGATTCATCAAGGGGCATCAACAAGCTGTCTCCTGGCATGTAAAGAAAAACAGGATTTGAAACTCAATTTTACTTTGGGTTTTAAGACAGAGGCTTTCAGCAATTGTGATGCTCAGTTATTTGTAAGATGCCACTAACTCAACAGGGGTGCCTTCTGTGGTTATAATACCAGAGAGAACTTCTGGCACCTTTTTTTTTATTTTTTATTTTTTACCAAAAAACAATGCAACTTTTGTTTTGTCAGCATTGAACGCTAGTCTAAGGTGTAACAGATGTGACTGAATGATGTCAAATGCTGACTGAAGATGTTCAAATACAAGGACAGCAGTGTTCACGCAACAGTAAATGATTGTATCATCAGCATAAAGATGAACAGATGCGTTTATGTTTTGACCCACATTGTTGACATTAATAGTAAAGAGAGTGGGTCTTAATACAGAACCTTGTGGAACACCTTTTGTGACATCAAGAAAGCTGGAGGAGCGACCACTGAGCTGCACACATTTCTTACGATTGGTGAAAATCATCCAACAGCTTGGTCTGATAGGAAACTCCGACAAAATATCGTGGTTACACAGACACTCAACTTCACGTGTTAACTTTGCCATTAACAACAGTATACCATTAGTCATAATTCTCACTGTAACTTCGGAGGCACTCAAATGCTGGCAAACTGTCAGTTAGAAAACAATTAAATATAGTAGCTAAATGTCAGTAAGATTTCAATGCATTCACTCTCAAGTGCTAAAGTCCCTCTACGGCCATTAAAACCCATCTCTTTGTATCAAAGTTACATTTTTAGAATTATAATAATATTTAATTGCCTGTTTATTCAAAATCACTTGCAGTACTTTTGCTAACATGCAGCCTATTGTATGTTTTAAGAATGCCACGTTTGCTGTGTTGCGTTCTGTCTGTAACTGTTTTTGTAAACTGCCTTTCTGTAGGACTCTGCCGCATAAGATGTGGAACCACTTGTGGAAGATGCTCTCTCAGGGATTCGCCTTCGCCCTCCTGTGGCCTTTTGTCCCGCAGTTTGTGTGCAACTGTCTCTTCTACTGGGCTCTCTACTTCAGCCCCATCATTAATATAGACCTGGTGGTGCAGCAGCTGATGCATCCTGAAACGCAGGCGCTCTAACGGACTGCATGTGCCTGGTTGCTGCTGTACAGTTCACAGCAAAAAATCAAAATAATCAGGAGTCCAGTTGCTGAAGAGAACTGTTCATTTTCAGCCGTAAACTCATGTGAGACTGTCTTTGTTTGCTGCCGGACAGTAAGTTTTCACGCTTCCTGTCTAGCCGTGTGGAACAAGAGAGGCACCGAGCTACCGAAGGAGAAACGAAACCATCGAGGTGAGCGGCAGTAAAATACCTGGGATGTTACTGAGATGAACTGATGACAGTAGTGATCTCTCTGCGTCCCCAGTGCATTCACAAACCACAATGCCTAAACGATTCTGGGGGCAGTTATGCAAATGATAAGTTTTGTTTAAACACTGGTGTTGGTAAAGATCTGCCTCATAAAGAATTCCTCGTAGCTTTGTAGCACTGATATAACTGTAGCCTGCTGCCCCGTGAAAGGTGAGTTCTTTATGCATCTGCAGGCTTAGCTCCTCAAGGTGGAGCAAAACAAGCATGGAAGCATTTGTTTGACTTCTGTTATCAAATATCTTTTTTGGCATGTAACCCACAATTAGGGTAAATGAACAACTGCTGCCTCAGAAGTATAAGTTTGAATGAAGCAGTTGTATGATAGTATATAAAGCTTCATAATTCTGATGCACTCTTGGCTTCTTCAGTGTGGCTCTGGCTGTGACTGTGATCTCAGTGCTATAGAGCTGTTTGGAAATTCACTGTGAGGTTTGAAAACATGATTGAGACAAGTCAAATGTTGGGGTTTGTAGCTCTGTGTTCTGTTGGACCCTCAGGCTTCAGCTGTTCAAAGGGGGAACAAAGAGGCTGTGTGTTGGATCAAATGTGTATCACTGAAGTTTGTTCCAGAGGGTTCCAGCATTTGCTATGATGAGATATGTGGCACTTAGATTTGAATTGCGTCTTATGTTCTTAAATTTTGTTGCTATTCTAATACAGGTCTTTTCGCATTTTAATAAGGAGCTGTTTTTTACCTGCTTGTACTGCTGACAGTTATTGTGTTGCACATTTTTTTATTGCCCAGATACGTTCTGTTCGCAGTATAATTTTCCATTTTATGGGTGAACCAAGCTAATTAAAGACTAGATTTGTTTTTACATTCTTCATTTGCACTTAACAATTCTACACTGTGATTTCGTTCTTCCATGTTCTCTAATAAAGAAAAATAAAGATTTTTAAATAAGGTTTTACTGTTGCTTGTTTTGTTTTTTGTTTTTTTTTCCATGGGGCAAGAAATAACTGGAAAGCTAAATTAGAACAAATAAAATTACATTTGAAATGTTATAATCTGAATTTAAGAAATAGTAATGTTGGACAAGAAACTATGGCGGTCCGTTTGACTCCAGGGGGTAAAATTCACATGTAACAACAACAGGACAAGAAACACGCTAAAGAGAAGAAGAGGAAGTACATAGAAATATTTGAAATAAAATGTACAATAAAAAACAAAATATATGAAATTATAGAAAGCTGTTGCAGGTACATTATAGCAATAGCAAGTTCATATCAAAATATCACTCTTCTTTCTTCCCTCTGTTGTCTTTTGACCACACCTGAGCCATGCTACACTTTGTCTAAATGATCACTGTATGCAAAACTCTGCAATCAGATCTGTGAAAATGACAATAAATACTACTGATTTCATAGGTTTGTTTGGGCTGCTGTGTTCTACAGATTGAATTGTGTATATAGTTAAACTTCACATTATCCTATATGCTTTACATACATGTATTTTGTTTTTTTTTTTTACACATGGTCTGAACTAAATGCAAATCTTCGTATATGCTCTTCATTGTGTATTTTTCAAAACGATTTCTTGTTTTCTCAAGTGCTTTGTAGACATGGAGATTCTATACCTTGATTTTGGGCCTCAAAACTCATTTTTTTCCATAGTAACTGATCTTCATAGCATTAGTGAAGGATTTGTTAATTACAGCTTTTAATACCTTTATAAATGTTGTCATATCAGTAAATGTGACTGATTTTATCTATATACTTTAAATTACAATTTGTTGTCCCGTATTTGTGTCTCGACTAATCAGGGTCACCACAGACTGCATAAGAAAGGGTTAGGGTTAAACAGTCCATGGGGCAAACCTGGCACTTTGAACACTGTCACATGTAGAAAGATGTTATTTAAATAAAGTTTTGTTGATTACTTTGAAATGACCGCCCCCTAGTGTTCAGCAGTCGTCATGACAGCAGCGGCTGTCGCCATAACAACGTAGAGACTGTCTCAAAAGAGCGCACATGATTCAATACGAGACAAGAACCAGATACATTTTCTAAGGACAAAATAAATTACACTAACCATCTATAATGACTTCATTAGTTTTTAATGTTGGTACAGCTAAATATTGTTGGTATTTTTAACCTTGTTTACCGTGAAAGCATTTAACGTACCGCACGTTATTTCCCTCTGCCAGCACTTTGCATTCGGCCCCTGAGGTCATTGTTGCGGAAGTGAAAAGTCTACGTGGGGAAGAAAGGTTGGTCTGACCGCGTTTAAACACTTTACACACCAGCGGCACCGATGTCCAATCCAGGTTAGCTCCGTCCCCCGTCGAACCAATTTTCCTCCCCGACCCCTCCTCCCCCCTGTTGGGCAAATGGACGCGTTGAGCGGCAACCGGGGCGTATAAATGGGACGGAGAGCCGAAGACAGGCGGTAATGCTGCGCCGGGTGCGGCAGTCTCTCCGGCAGGTGCTGTTTCTGATGGCCCGGAGACCGGACCTTCTCTGTGGGGCTATCGTGCTCGGCGTCCTGCTCGTACTGGCTGTCAAGTTCACATGCAGGTAAACGAGACCAGCGATGTGAGCAGGCAAACATGAAACTCGTGGGGAATTTTGTAGCATTATTAAGTCGTAAATTAGCCGCTGCTTATTAGCTACAGTAGTTACAAACAGGGTTTGCGTTATGTTGTGCGGCTGGTCTGAAACTGACGTGTACTGTAGGACAAGAGGATTAACTGGTCAAACAGACAAGGATCTGTCAGAAGGGATTGTGTGGGTTATTCCTTCACCTTGGCTTTTTATTGAGGGTTGACAGTGAAGACAACAACACAATCAGTCAACTGCTTGGACAATCGATTAGTCGGTTTTGAAACAAAAATAAACCAAACCCTCCTTAGCCCTGCTTCTCATTTACTAGAATTTTGTGCTTTTCTTTGTCTTCTGTGAAAGCAGTTTGACTATCGTTAATTCTAGTGGAAAGTATCAGTTTCATTACCCTATTTCTGACATTTTCTGAAAGTGACTGATCCGACAGATATATTGATGAGGGAAGTAATCACAGTTGCAGTCTTGATTAAAATCAACAATTTCCGGCAATGAATTCACCTGTAAACAGCTGATTCCAGCCACATCCTGCTTCTTGTTGAAGCAGGATGCAAAGGGAAGAAGCATTGAAATGTTGAAAATGAGTTAATTAATAATCAAGAACTGTTTTATTAATCAGGTAGTTGTGAATGTCAAACAAACCTACTATAGTACTCATGGTCTGAAGTTCTCTAATAGGTGAATTGTGCTTAATCTGTTGGTGGGCTTTTTGACTCAGTGAACCCAGCTGGAGAGAATAGTACCAGAAACATCGAAACTTGACACAAACTGCAGTCAAATGCTGTCAAGCACATCTGTGTTCTCATCCTGTTTAGTCACTTTGGTAGTTTTGTTCCTGCTGTAACAACTTCAGCGCAAACAGCAAACATTTCTTTTTAGCCCATTAGGGGTGAATGAAATGCATTAAACCGCCATGTACTGTATATACTTTAATATTGTGATTGTTGTTTTCTAAGTCTTAATTTCAGAGTATCTGCTAAGTGCTACTCCTGTACCGCTACTCCTTTTTATACATTTAGCAATTTTGACAGATATTGTGATACAAGTTATTATTTTAGTGGAAATGTTTTGGGTTTTTTTGCATTTCTTTTCCAGCTTGTATGATTGGTAGCATTAGGTCAGCTTTACTGTATGCCGTCTCACGTTGTAATCTGTCATCTCTTGCACTCACTGTCTTTATTCATTTCTCTCATTAGCCGTGCTAAGAATGTGGTGGTACCAGCTCGGCCTCCGGTGCGGTTCTTCGCTGCTGATGCCCCAGTAGTGGACCTTTACTTGGGTCAGCTGGACCAGGTGAGATCCAGAGAGCAGAGCAGGTGCTCATAGTTTACTTGAAGCAGCGACCTCTTCTCTGCCTGTGGATGTTTTTGTGTTGTTCTGCATTATCATATTTCTGGAGCTCTGTGAGTCACGTACTGACCAATTTGTCAAAGCGTTTCATCTATAAGCATTAGTACCTGGTAGCAACAAATTCAAGGTAATGCTTGAAAGAATTCCAATGTAGTATGCTGGTTAAGTCTATATCATCAGCAACATCAACGTTTTCTCTGCAGGTGGAGCGTCTCAGGAGTGTGGCCGAGGTGTCTCTTATTTTCTTCTATGCACCGTGGTGTGCTCACTCTATGGCTGCTCGGCAAGAAGTGCAGCAGGTGGCTAAGAAGCTGGCCAAACAGGTACAAGACATGTGAAGACACAACCACCACCAGGGTTGTTTGAATACCAAATAACAGCCTCTAACAGCTGATCAGAAAGCCACTAAGGAGGCGTCAGAGATCCAGGGCTTCTTCCATGGACACAGTAAACATTAGGAGAGTAAATATTGCTTCCAGGACTCCGTGAAACAGCTTGTTTTCTAAGTGCTTCACATTAAAGTGGTATTAGTAGTCTGAATATAAAGTAGACAAAAACTGACAAACAGCAGCAGAGAGCTTCACTGTTATTGTATAATTTATAGAACTTTATTAAAACTCCCAAATCAAATCAACCCTTAAACACACAGTAAAAAACGTTATTAACTAGAAAGAGTCTGACTGCTGGGATATCACAGTCACAGATACAAATGTTTGACCCTAACCTTAACCCTCTTTGCATAGCAAACGAGACAGAATAAAGATCTCGCACATGACTGAGAACACCACATGTTCTTGCTGCGGTCTAGAAATAGTTTTGTTTGTTCAGCTCTGGTTCTTTCTGTATCTCACAAACACAGGTGCAGTTTGTGGCTGTTAACTGCTGGTGGAGTCAGGGGAAATGCAGGAGGTTGAACCGCTTCTATCAGTACCCCATCATCCATCTGTTTTACAGGAGGTAAGACACAGACGCATGCCTTCACTTCGGGTTCGTAATGTTCCTTTCAGAGTGATTTGTTTTAAACGGGAACAGCAGATAGGGAGGAGGTGAGGAGGATTGCGACAGACAGTGGTGGCTGGTAGTTGAAGAAGAGCATAAAGCATAAAATTGTAAATCTGAGTAAACTGGAGGGGGTCTTTGGAATGCTCCACCAGAGGAAAGTCTGGAAAAATCAGCCCTTAAATGATGCCTTCTGGTGGATTTTGAAGAGACATGTACATGGGAGAAGTTGTCCTTCACTGCTTTCAGGCAGAAAGGCTTTCTTTATGTTAATGTTACCAATGTTGTTAATGTGACCAAATGGTTCGCTTAAAAAACAATCAAACTGTGACTAAAAAAACGACTGATTTATTTACATCTGCTAATAATTAGTCAACTGGTTCTATTATGGACTTTTAACTTACCATAGGGCTCAAAACTGTTCCTTCCACTAAATGATAACAATGATTTTACACTTGTTTCCTAAGTTGTGCCTCTGTTTTTTTTTATCAAGATAACCAGTGATCTGCCATCTTTATTTAATTTGGAAACAGGCACAACAAATTGGAAATCTGAGTTTAGTGCAAGTGGAAGTTAGTTTACTCAGTAGACAGAATATTTGTTCATCTGGATAATTAGATGAGCTTTCTGTCAGATCTTTATGAAAACATTTATTCACCGACTGAAAATATGGTCATTAAAAGGGTGTAAGTGAGCTGCTGACGTCTCCTAATGGATCCACTGTTTATGTTTTCTGCAGGTTTGGACCAATTGAGTACAAAGGTCCGTTTGTGGCTCCATATGTGGAAAGCTTCATCCTCAGAGTCCTCACACCGCTGACTTACCTCCCATCAAGAGCGCAGCTGGAGGAGTTCCTCTCCGATCACGAGGTATCATTTAGTTTTATCTAGACCTTTTGATGGAGACCTGGCAGAGAACCACCTGCTAAGTTGATGTAATACTGTGTGTACTGGTTGATTTTTGTCCTCCAGCGAGCTTAAGATGTGCAGTTTGCTTTTTAAGCTGTCTGATAGAAATATACAGATTATTTTTCTTGGTTGAACTGTGATCCGTTCTTACATCTTTATCCAGGCTTTTTTTTGACTGCACATATATTTCCAAATATTGCAACTGGTTGTGTCTTGCGTATTTCTAGTCTCGAGTGGTGGGCTTCTTCCAGTTTCACTCCTCTCCTCAGCCTCCCGGATACATCACATATCTGTCCTCTGCCCTGCAGGCCCTAAAAAAGGGTAAGAAGTGATCATATAGATGTGTGGAAAGATCAGAAATTTTTAAACAGGTCTAGTATGAAAGACATGGTTAAAATGAATGAAAATTTGTGTTGTGGTAAAGGTGAAGTGGTTGATAAGATAAGATGATCCTTTATTACTCCCCATGTCAGGGGAAATTTCTCGTGTTACAGCAGCAATATACAGTAAATATAATAATTATAATAAAAAATATACAAGCATGAAGGATGAAAATGAATAAATAGAATATTATTACTTGATAAATAAATGACATCAGCAAAAAGTGACTTGTGAAATAAAATGTAAAAGTGCATTTGAAGATAGAGAGGCCAGACAGTTTTCAGTCTTTAGTCCTGAGTGTCTCTGTTTTTTCTGGGACAGATTTCCGTGGTGTTGTGCGTTTTGGGGTTGTGACCAACAAGCAGGTGGCAGAGTCCATCTCGCTAAGAGAAGATGAAGCCGTTTACCTCCACAGAAGATTTAACTCTTCTTTGGTAAGCAGAGTCACCAGGCCATTATAGACAGAACATAAAGCATGAAAAATGCAATCAATTGCTGAATGCTTTTTATGCTTATTATGGACGTGTACTAATCCTGCACTTGTGCTCTGTTTTTATTTTGTGTGTGTGTGTGTGTTTTTGGGCGGTCAGATTTTCCCTAGAAGAGAGCGTAACTTCACATCAGAGGCCATCTGTAGTTGGGTGTTTGAACACCATGAGACCGTCCTCCAGTGGCTGCAGCCTCCAGGAACAAAGTCTCGCCTGCTGGAACAGGAGCTGACTAAAGGCCCTGCACTGCTGCTATTCCTGCCACACAATCCACTGGGCTCCCAGCCGAGCCCGCTACTACAGCAGGTGAAGAGGGGGAGGTCACATTAGTCCAACCTCAGATAACAGGCTTAAGTAAACAGAGTTGTTAGAAGAACATATTTAAATTGGATGTTTTCTGTCCTTTTGTCAAAGATATTGGTGCCTTTATTATGCTCTGTTTATCCCACCGTACCTTTATTTTTATGTAAAACTGAAGTTCTGTGTTGATTGCTGGTGATTCAAAGTGCAACAGCAACGATTCAGAGACACATTACTGCACCGCCCTTGGTTTAGTCTTCACTTACTGGCTAGAAGTTAATTCCAGAAAATAATCCCAGATTTTATTAAACCTATAGTTTAACTTTATCTTCTTCTGGCAGTGAAGGAATTACATCAACGCTGTCAGGACTTTTGCTCCTAGCTGCAGTTGGCACTACCTGATAAACAGCCACAGCTGGAGCTTACTCCGTCTTGGCTGCTATGATTTCTCCTCCTCTCTGCTCTGACAGACCGATCAGAGCCGGTTGATGTAAAATGCATCACAACCAGTGTGTGAGCCTGAGTGTCACGACAGAAACAAGATTAAAAACGTCAGTATGCTGCGAATTATAGAGAGATGCCAACGGGCTTAATCAGCATTGTGTGAACTGATTACATTGATTTATAGCAGCAAGTAGCACACTCCAGCTTTACATTCAAGAATAAATCAGATCTAGCCCTCACATACATCTGTGAATTGCTGATGCTATATGAGCTGGACTGCAGTCTGAGGTTCTCCATGAACCGGTTTCCTTCACTGTGAAGAAAAGACTCCACAGCTTTGAAATTCCTCTCTGAAGGAGCTTGCTTTCAGTGGGGATATTTCCTCAGAAAGACAGTCTCCTGCCTGCTAATACGTGCTGTCTATTGTGATTTTTTTCTTCCGTCTCTGCATTAGTATAATTTAATTTGACCTTTGTTGTGTACATATTCTTTTCTTGTCTTGTGAAGCGTTGTGTAACAGCACCAAGTTCTACACAAAGGATATTATCATTATTTTTATCCCTTTTTCTGCCTTTCAGGTTGCAGACGTTGCTGTGCGTTATCATTCCTGTGACAGCAGTAACCACTCGACCTTGGACGGTGTCACTTCCCACTCACTGTGCTGCCAGTCCGTTGCTCTCCCCGAGTCGAGCACAAACGTGTGTGAGGTGTGCCTGAGCTCATCACGGCCGAGCCTCACCGCCTCGTCTGTTCGCTGCTCGTTCCCTTCCACGTCTCAGGGCGGAGACGTGTTTCAGAATTATCTCAGACACTGCTGCCTCCACCAGCTACTTTCCCCCATCTCCATCGATACTGCAACCTCAATGGGCTGTAGCAATTTTCTGAACAGTTACAGCCCGTTTAGTCAATACAGTGCCTGCTGCAGGAAAGTGGAACCTCAGCTCAACGAATCACAAGCCAAAGAGGAGCCTGAAATGCAAAGAGTTCCCCTAACGCCTCCTCCTACCCCGATCCCTCCATCCTCTGCCTCTGAGCAGGAGGGAGACGGCATCACAGGACTCTGGTGTCAGACCAACAGGACACTCAGGTTTTACGTGCTGGACGTTGCTCTGAACTGGCCTCTGGCTGTGAGGCTCGGAGCATCAGGAAACAGAAGTGCTTCTCTTCACCGGGAGGCTGGTGCACAAGGTGGTGGCAGCGGTGATGGGTCATTTGCAGCTATTGTGAACCTGAAGGATGAGGTTCATTATGTTCTCCACCGCAGCCCGGCAGCCACACTGACAGAGTCTCTGGGTAAGACGAGGACAGACATTCAGTCATACTGCATGCTTGATTGTGTTTGTTACTGTTTTGGCTGAAGTAAAGGTGTTTATAACTGTTCCAAATGGCAAACGCATGAAGGTGGGCCATCACAGAGGAGGTATTTTCAAATAATCTCTTCCTTGAAAGTGTTCATAGCGTGGCACTCAACTGCACTCGCAAAAATAGTAGAGAAAAAGAGTAAAATGTTCACACACCTGACCAGCCACAGCATAAAGTAGACAAGCCTGTTGAATTTATATATCAAAAAGTCACAATAATTATTACCTCCGCCGAGGTTATGTGACACCCGGCGTTCGTCTGTCTGTTAGCAAGATAACTCAAAAACGCCTGCTCAGATTCACATGAAATTTTGAGGGGATGTAGACTATGGTAAGAGGAAGAGCTGATTTAATTTTGGTGGCAATCCAGAAAGGATCCTGGATTCTGGATCACTTTGAATTTTTTAGTATGTTTTAGTATGTGGTCCAAAAGATGACAGAAACATCATAGGTTAGTATGTCGTCCAACAGATTGGAGCAAGTTGTCCAGATAGCTCAACTGGTTAAGAAGGTGATTTGTAAACAGAACTGTGTCAGAGACGCAGGTTTGATTCCAGCTCATGATCCTTTACTGCATGGGTTTCCTGTTTTCCTCTGTGGGAATATCAATATCCTTGGCGGAGGTCTGCGCTCTCTGAGTGCTTTTCTAGTTGTTGGATGCAGCTCCTCTGGTTCAGACAGAGGTGGTTTCAGATACAGTTTTATGATGAGATAAGATCAACATTATTCATCCTGGAGAAAATAGTTTTGCCAGACTACAAAGGTTAGTGAAACATACACAATTACACAGAGGTTAGTAGTCAAGTAGAAATAAAAAAAAGAATGCTAAGTACAAAACTCCAAGTGTCTAAGTGAGTGAATTGTCTAAGTGGATGCCAAGGAATAGTGTCTTTTTTCTTGATAAATAAAATGACATACTGTAATTACAAAATGTAAACCGTAAACTAAATATCAAGAAACGGATAACCTGAAAGTAAACAGATGTATTACTCAGAAATATTGCATCTGACAGTGATGATATTGATAGTGAGACTATTGCAGGAGATATAGAAAAGTCTGGTAATATTGCACATGAAATTGAATAGGTCCATTGATTATGTATAACTCCTGCAGAAGGGGCAGGAATGATACGGTCTGAATGCCACAGGTAGGAAAAAAGACTTCCTGTGGCGTTTTGTGGTGCATCTCAGTGGGCTCACTTTACCACTGAAGGTGCTCTGACAGGATGTCCCTGGAGCATGCAGGGTGTCAGAGGTGTTGTCCAGGAGGCTGCTTAGAAAAAAAAGTAAAATCTCAATCTCTGATGTCAGGTTAGAGTGTTAAATCGGCAGAATTGCTGCAGCTGCTTTATTCACTATAAAAAAAAGATTAATGCTAAAAATCATCAGCCCAAAGCTGATAATGCATTTACACTTCTTATCTCTCTCAGTGCTTTAAAGGTTCTACTTATCCTTATAGATACATTTATGTGTCTGTTAGAGCTGCAAAAATGATCGCATTGGTGTTCAACTATTCAAATGATTGCTTACTGTTGATAATCAATTATCAGAAAACACGCCATTGGTGTATGAGGGTGTGGAAATGGGAGAATAAGAAAAGCATTTTAACCCCTTAAGCTTCAGTGTACCGCCGGCGGTACACCTACTAATTTGCATAGGAATTTCAAGAATGTCCGACGGCTGCAAACACGATTATACAAACACTATACGCCGATGGAAAGCTTAGATTCTCATGAATCCGCCGGTATAAACCACTTTCAGATGCAATTACCACAGCGGGTGAGAAAAACACATTTGTCCAACAAAAACGAATATTCATCCATCCGTTCTCTATACATGGCTTCAACGCACACAGCGCGACTCACATTTCCGGGTTCATTATTACACACACAAAAAAAGATTCCACAAAAAACGGCCATAATCCAACCTTTTACATCCAGACAACACAAGCCAGTAAACTATTTTGTCCAAAACATGTCCTGAAGTCGGTATAAAATCCCCGAATCGGTCGTTTTCAAGGAAATGCACCTCGCGATACCCGTCCAATATTCCCTGTATTTTTCGTAATTTTTTTTATTTAAAAATAGAATATTAGCGATTTTTTTGTACTGAAAACGGCTGGAATTGACTGAAGCTTAAAGGGTTAAAGTGCTTTTGAACCGAAGGTTTTAAAGCTGCTACACTACCAGTCAAAAGTTTGGACACACCTTCTCATTCAATGCTTTTTATTTGTTTGTATTATTAATGCTGAAGATGAACACTTTTATTGACAACATAATTCCATATGTGTTCTTTTATAGTTTTGATGTCTTCAGTAGGGCTGCACAGTGGAGCAGTGGTTAGCACTTTTGCCTTGCAGCAAGAAGATCCCTGGTTCGAATCCCGGGGTGGGCCTGGGTTCTTTCTGCATGGAGTTTGCATGTTCTCCCTGTGCATGCGTGGGTTTTCTCCGGGTACTCCGGCTTCCTCCCACAGTCCAAAAATATACTGAGGTTAATTGATTACTCTAAATTGCCCGTAGGTGTGAATGTGAGTGTGATTGTTTGTCTGTATATGTAGCCCTGTGACAGACTGGTGACCTGTCCAGGGTGTCCCCTGCCTTCACCCGAGTCAGCTGAGATAGGCTCCAGCACCCTCTGCAACCCTAATGAGGATAAAGCGGTGTATAGAGGATGGATGGATGTCTTCAGTATTAATCCAGAATGTAGAAAATAATTGAATACAAACCCCTGAATGAGAAGGTGTGTCCAGACTTTTGAATGGTAGCGTGTACAAGTGTAATGTAAGTTTTCACCCTTCAGAACCATTTTCTGTCACTTTGTGTGCCAGACGTGTTTGACCCCAACAGTGATGGTGTTTTTATGGTTTCTGCTCCATTCAGAGGCCTTCATCAGGAACTTCAGTGCTCCGTACAGCGTCTTGCAGAGACACTTGGTTGGAGAGGAGGACAGGAGGGGAGCTGAGCAGGAGGCCAAGCGTCCAGCTGAACACCAGCACTCACCTCCAGGCCTCCTCATCACAGAGCTGACCACCTCCACCTTCCTGCCGGCCGTCATGGACATCCACAAGGTGACAGAAAACTCTGCTTTAGCCTCGTTCTGGCCACTACAAGCTCAACATTAGAACTCTGAATCTTTGTGGAGCGTTCCTCCTCTACTTTGACTTCCGTGCGCCACAGAATCAGAGAAACATCACATTGAATTAAGCCCTGTCCTACTGTTTTGGCAAATAACCTCTCGACGCCTTTTGTCACGAATTCACATCATACCCCTTTCATTCAGACTACAGTCAAGATAGCGTATCCATTCCCCCAGTGCTGGTTTGTGCATATTCAATACGTACCTCGGAACAGTTTGCAAGCTCTGGTTTCTAGTGGGACCTTATTATTATATATCTGTTATTATTATTATGTATTTATGTTCTTTGTGTAATAGATGAATTAACAGTCTCCACTTATTTTAGCAAAACCACACAAAAATGTTTTTTATTTAACTGTAAATAAATTCAGATGTCAAGGGGTTAAAGCACAAGTACAGCTAAATAGAAAATGTCAGTTTGAACTATGATCATGTCTTTGCATATTTTTAAGCTCCAGTCAGAAGCATTTGTAGTGAGAGTATTTACATGAACACTGTTGATGCTTGCTGGTTTTTTTCTCCTGACTTGTAGCTGTAATCTGCTGTCTCCTTGCAGCTGTTGCTCTCCTCTTCAGTTCTGGTTTATCAGTCTTTGCTGGTTGATGTTTAACTTTGCTACTAATTTTCCAGCGCAGAAATGTTGGCATTGAAAGCAGGAGGGTCTACAGAATAGCCACAGACAGTTAACATATAGAATTCAGACAGAAATTTTGAATTTTTACTGACTTTACAGGCCCACTGCTCTGTTTCTGTATTAACTCCAGGTTCTGCTGCATAAAGCTTTCGGGAATTTTCTGGCAAGACTTTGTTCATGACAGTCAGAGTGGTTAGGAAGCTGATTTCCATTGTGGCATGTTGTTTTAGGCCCTTTTGTGTCTAAATAGGGAGGGGGTGGAAGAGGTTAAAACTCTGCAGCAGAACATTTACCTGGTGCTGATCAGGCTTAACCAGCAGCGTGTCGTCTCACTGGATGTTCATTTATTTGTAAAAGTACTGCTCTTTAGGTTTAAAGTATTCCCGTGTTTACACATTAGCTTAAAAAAAGTATGTATTATCATAGGTATTTTCTGTCGACTGTTTATAGAGGCTCTGCACTTAAAATATGTAATATAAAACAGCAGGTCTGTCGGTATCCTTTGGTTCGTGTTGTGACTGCTGTTTCTTGCCTATATTTATCTTAAATGCAATACTAACCTAAATTTGTGTGTCTTAGGACGTGCTGCTGTTTTACTACACTCAGTGGTGTGGATTCTGCTCCGTTCTCAACCACATCGTCATCCAGCTGGCCAGATTATTACAAGGAAACAGCACCATCACTGTGGCCAGGTACACTTTATTTATTTATGTTTACTGTGTCTTTATGTCTGTTTCTGAAGGGATTTAATGCTAGAGGTAATTATACATTGTTAATATTACTATTAGTTACAAAATAAGCTTTCATTCCAACTTCAGTATCACTTCTCTGATCCGCATTTTTAAGTATAATTAAACATAATAACCCTTTTCTCCTGTTTAGGGTGAATGTTGCACGTAATGACCTTCCCTGGGAGTTCATGGTGGATCGCGTTCCCTCAGTTCTTCTCTTTCCCAAATACAGGTGAGAATAATCATGAAGAGATACAAAGACACATAACTGGAGGCCAGCGTTTGAATTTACTGGTGATGCAGCAGGGCATTTGTCAATAAGATCAAGAGTATTCAGAGTTATTCAAGTACTGAAGCTGCAGATTGTATTGATTTGGTTTGGGCTCATATCTCTTAATGAATGCTAATTGTAATTAGGTTTTTAGTTGTTTACATCTTTTATAATGTGTGTCTTTGCCTGTTTTTGGTATTCACATTGTTCTGTATTTATTGATGTTGCTTAGTAACATTTCGTGTTGCCATCTAGGACACGTCTGTCTGGAATTTTACGTGCTTAAATGAATAGACATTAAAGGTGATTTTCTATTACAAACTAATTTTTCACCCTTGTGTTCCTTCTCTTTTAGAAAACATCTTAGCGTGAAGTTTCCTGACAACCTTCCCATCACGTTGCCAAACCTCCTTCGCTTCGTCCTGCAGCATTCCGGCTCTCTGCATTATGCAGACAAACCATCTGTCGAGGCTGAGAGTCCAGGACTCAGCGGCGTCCTCCGTGCAGAGTTTCTGACCCTCCAGCGTGAAGTCCAAGCGCTGCATCACGCCCGCGAACGTCTCTCCCAACAGCTGTCGCAGCTCTGGCGCGACAATCGACGACTGACATTTGACGCTCGCAGCCTGGAGGCGGAGAACGCAGAGCTGCAGCGAGAGCGGCAGAGTTTAGAGGAGCAGCACCGAGAAAAAAGCCGGCAGCTCGAGGAGGCGGTGGGGCGACTGCAGGAGCTGGCAGACGCTTCTGAAAACCTGCTGAATGAGAACACACTGCTCAGGGTCCTGCTGAGGGCGCTGAAGGACAGGACAGAGGCTAGAGAGCAAGCCGAGGTGGAGAGAAAAGAGGCAGAACAGAAAAGAAGCCATATGGCCTCCTGAGCATAAGTCTGCAGGAAATCCTGAGGAGGACGCATAGGAGAGGAGGAGAGAGGAAACTGGGCAGGAAATGAAGGAAGGACTGAAATGGAAGAGGTAAAAACCTGATATGTGGTGATACGGGAGGAAAATGAAGCTGCAATGAGGTGATGGTGTAAAGCCCAAAGGGTAACGACCCAGTGCATTTCCTCATGAGAGGAAATGAGGATGAAAGGGCAGATAATGTGTCGTAAAACCTGCTGCTCAGTCAGGACTGTAAGGAAGGAAACACAGTGAATATGCAGCCAAGAGAAACTGCAGAATACTCCAAAGTGCTGTGATGATGTGAGCTTATCCAATCTTAGAAACACACTAGTTTTGGAATTTCATGCCAAGTGTCAAATTTAAACATCTCAGTTTGGATGCTTTGCTTGCAAAGTTTTAATATTTGTTTAAGTGTGAAGAAATAACCTGAGAAAAGCGACTACATGAACCCTGCAGCCAAATTATGCTCATTTACTGTAAACCTTTATTTAAAAGATGGTTTCTTAAATACATCAGAGTCCTGAGGCACAAACTAATGACGGCTGGATTATAGAACCACCTGTAGCCTACGACAGTGGATCACATGGTCAGTTTAGTTTAATGTCCATTTGTAGAGCACTGGTTTGATTAGTACAATGACAGAGTTTTGTTCTGCTCACTGCTCTCACTTTCATAATTCCAGCCACACTCCTGATTATGTTGTTCCATCTCAAATCATCAGAGGCTTTCTGCTCGACCAGCTGATTTGCTTTAACTGTTGTCATAAATTATGGACTTTTAAAAAAGAGGTATGTGTGAAATATGTGATATTTTAAACACTTTCCAAGATCTATTTGTCCAGTATTGTAGACTGTGAATCAATGGCATGATAAGAAAATGAAGTCAGGCTTTTTCCATTAGCACTTATTAGAGGTATTAGTGTTCAGACACAGCCACAAGTTTGAAAGTGTGAAAGAACATGATGAAAGTGAGTCTACAAGCAATGCCAAATAACAAAAGTTTGTCCTGAAAAGTATTTGATACATCAAGATACATTTGCACAAAGTTCCTGGCAAATCCGAGGTTGTCAAGCAGAAACTGTTGTAAAATTTTGAAGATTTTAGATGGAATAAATAATATGGAAGCATATAAATCATGGAAGAAAGACCACAGTACTTCATGTTATCTGTACTTAAAAGAAAAAGACAAAATGGAACATCTGAAGTGACAGTACTGGTGGAACAAGTGCTGATGAAATGGGCATTATGCTCGTATCTTCAGCACTGGAACATGGAGGATGTTTTGCAGGAACTTTAGAAGAAGACAAATCAGAAATAACTGCCTGGTTTTCTCTACGCTGGAGAGAATTCACAGTCTGCACTCTAATAATTCTAGAGATGGATGCATGGGGATCTGTTTTTTGTTTATTTTTTTGTTTGCGGTTTTTTCTACAGGTTTATTTTTCTAACTTCATGGAAACCTTTGCCGTAGTTTTCTGAAAATCACGTGGTGTTTTGCTGATTTCAATACATTCTCCATACCCCTGGTGATGGACAACATTTAGCTGCATATTAGTTGAATTGTGTTTTTACTGGGGTTTCCAGCTACGTTGGAAAATCTCATAATTAGTAAAATTTCATACACAGCAGTTCTACTGAAAAACATATCTATATCTAATGCGGTCAGCACTGATGTCAGTTTATTCACTGTTTTTCACATTAACTGTAATGAACAACTAGCACCTGATACTTTCTCCATACCAGTGTGTAATTGCCTCCCTCTAATAATGCACTTTAGCTGTACTCTAGCTAATATCTTCAGACATGATGAGTAAGGAGTCCACAGTGTTAGCTGTGCAACATAAATCTCTGCTTTTAAATAAAGTGTTGTAGTGGTGGTGCAGGATTTGGCTGCAGGGACGGAGGGCTACTAATGAAGCTGGGAAGTTATTTAATACTGAAGACGTGACAAATGCTCGTTTGACCTTCGGGTGAGCTCAAGCACTTGAAATAATCAACAAGACTTTTTTTTGTTTGCTTTGAAGAGGAAATAGTTGTTTTGTTAAACGGATCTATTTTTACAGGAATCATTGAATCACTAAAATATTTCTAAGTAACTCTTCAGGTATTAAGAATGAGATGCTGCAATTGTTTACATGTGAAATATTGCACCGTTTTTTTTACTGATTAAACGTCTTTCTTCTTATTGTACTGCACTGTTTCATTGTGGATTGAGCCTCACTTTATTTGGATTCTGGTGCGGATCCTAAAGTTTCCAAAGATGACCACACATGTGAGGAAAAGTCTAGGATCTGTAACGTGATGTTGATGCTCAAGCTACGGATTGTACACTTTAGTTTTCTGATATGTTGAGCCGACTGACGCTGTGTGACCGTGAATTCAGTACAGCAGTGTTCAGCAGATTCCATCTCTAATGTGGAGCAGTAGAAGCATGTGCTGCTAATTTCACTCTGAATGGAGCTTTATTTTAGCCTAGCCATGCCAGATCCCATGTTTCTGACGGCACAAGGGTCGAGGGAAGCTCGACAGGGAGGGAGGCGGGCTAAAAGGTTGTCTATCAAATCCCTCTGCAGCAATTGGGTAGGTGTACAACCAATCAACGCAACGAATAGGCTGACGTGGTTCCGAGAGCACCGGCGGATTGTGGCTAAGTCCCATTAGCTTCCCAACCAGCGGAGCCGCGGAGCCAACTGGTATATTAAGGATTTGCCATATCCCGTCGGCATAAGTCCAAATACGTCTTTCTTCTCAATGAAACACTTCAGTGCCGTCCTTTGTTTATCTTTCAAGTTGAATTTTAGCTTCAAATCTTTAAGGGCTGTGGCCAAAGCCGAGTCGAAAGATAACTGTTTATTGTGCGCCGGTTGTTTCTGTCAGAATCGTCACGCCTCTGTCGTCACTTCGTTACGCCCGCCTTCTGACTCTACACTTCATGGTGATTGGTCCGGCCAGTTTTAGGAGAACCCAGCCTCGAGCCTTATGGAGGGTAACTAGACCCACCCTGGCAGAGAATTGTCTAGCGCGGCTAGGCTAGCTTTATTTGCCTTTAGATAGAGCCATGCACTGCAGATCTCTCAGAAACAGATATTTTATACGTTTTTCTCATATGGTGAATGTTTTTGCATCTTATAAACACTAGGTGCATACAGTTTCTTCTTAATAGCAGCTGTTAAGGCAGATATTAGTGATTTTTTTTTCTTAAAAGAGGCCTGCTCTCATGTCTGAGGGAGTAGTTATTTTGTTTAACAAATTTGTGATGGTAAATTATTCATAAAAGACACAAGAAACATAACACATAATTCAAGTGAATTTTAGCACCAGAGCTGCTTATCCACAAGAAATAAGAAGCTAATTTGCTAATGCAGTCATTTGATGAACCCTCCCGTTGTCTTCATTCACAGGCAGCAAAAAATATTGCTTCCTTGCCTGAAAAAAAATCCCCAAATTCAGAAAAAGAAAATTCACCAAATTTCTGAAAATTTGCAAAACCAACCTAATGGTTCTGCACTTTTAAGGAATTATTATTCCAATAATTTATAATTCCATTTATAATAATTCCAATAATCCAATAAGTTTCCCTTAAAAAATGTTATTTAAAAAAAAAACTCCCAAATTTGGCAAGAAAATTATTGTAAATATTTTCAAAAAATAAGTAAACATCTTCCAAAAAAACCTTGAAAATATCTAAAGTGACTATGTATATATCAGTAAAACTTCTAATATTTTCTTTAGGAACATTCACCAAAAAACGGTTTGATGTCTTAGATTTTTAACATTTCTTTTTTCCACAAAAAAAATCTTCAAAGATTTCCCAAATATGTTGAAAATGTGGACGTCAGAAGTTTCACTGTGAAAATATATTTATTTTTTCCCACATTTTCAAACTTTAAACCGGGTAAGGTTTGACCCACAGGACGACACGAGGATTAATATAAAAAGCCAGCTAGCCCCACATGTTGTGTCTGAATCAGTGGCTTCAGCGTTACACAATGACTGCACAAAACTGGAAGTGTTCATCGGGTTTGGCTCGGTTAGCGAGCATTCAGCGAATCTCATGACTTCTGCTGGAATCCACACAGCTGTCCGGCCACTTTCTCTGAGGAAGCTCACTGCAGGACATTCTGTCTCAAAAACGGCCTTCTGTCACCAAGACGAACTATTTTAAACACACCTAGGTGTAGCCTTGTGGATAAACCGTGCCTGCACTGTAGATAGATTCTGTTCTGCTGGAGAACTGTCCTTTCTGCAGTGACACAAACTGTAAGTACTCTGCCTCATTTAAAGGACTTCAGATTGTTCTGTTAGACTGATTATGCTAGCATTAGGAGGATTTCAGTGTATATTTTTGCTACTAAATACTGAATCTGAATACGCTATGTTGTATATCTGCATGTCAAAAGAAAATTTAATAAAAGAGATAAAAACAGAAATGTGCTCAAATGTTTTTCCAAAAAGCTTGAATGAAGAATTTTGCAAAATGCAGCCTCAGATATTATATACTGTAGATATTCTGTTTTTCGTTTAAATGACGTTAGCTCATTTGTTATATGTATTCAATTATTATTCTGTGAAGATGCATCATACACATTTATAAATCGTATTTATAAATATGCATTTGTCAGTATTTACGATGTCGCCTGTGAATACTGACTATTGCAATTCCTTATTATCGGGTTGTCCAAATAGCTCTCTCAAACATCTACAGTTGATCCAAAACGCTGCTGCGAGAGTACTGACAGGAGTTAGCAAAAGAGATCATATTTCCCCTATACTTGCTTCTCTTCACTGGCTTCCTGTTAAATCCAGAATAGAATTTAAAATCCTTCTTCTGACATATAAAGCTCTTAATAACCAATCTCCATCATATCTTAAAGATCTGATAGTACCTTATTATCCTAGTAGAACTCTTCGCTCTCAAACTGCAGGCTTACTTGTTGTTCCTAGAATTTCTAAAAGTAGAATGGGAGGCAGAGCCTTCAGTTATCAGGCGCCTCTCCTGTGGAACCTGCTCCCAGTTTGGGTTCGGGAGGCAGATACCCTCTCTATTTTTAAGACCAGGCTTAAAGCGTTCCTTTTTGACAAATCTTATAGTTGGGGCTGACTGGGTGACCCACAGAGGTTCGGCTTGTGTCTTCATTGTACAGCTGACCCCCTCTTGGTCGTCCCTTCGTTCTGCCTCTAGTCATGCTGCTATAGGCCTAGGCTGCTGGGGGACTTTTCTTGACGCACTGAGCCCTTCTCTATCTACCTTTACATTTAATATGTATACCGTTATTGCAGTACATTCACTCTGTTTCCCCCTGTGCTATTTCTCCGAGTGTCCCTGGTCCCAGAGCTGGATGCTTCAGATCTGCGGTCGATGTTCCACCAGCTGGTCCAGTCTCCACCATGTCCACTGTGGGATGCTGCTACTGACCTTCCACCAGCCCTCTGCTTCCAATTCCCTTTTTCCACGAGTCAACTCTGCATCGCCTTCAATATACTGTTATGCTAACTTACATACTGTTTGAATTTTACTGCTAGCTATATATGGAGTATGTTTAATGTCAGAGCCGTACATCATAAGAGTAAACTATGAGTCAGTTTTCAATGTTAGCTTATACTTTGTCTGTGTCACATATCCTGTCATGCATGTATTCAAATGTGTGTTGTGTTTTCCTTGCTTTCTCACCCCTCCTTCTTCTCCCATCCCTCCCCCTTGCCCTCTTCTGTCCTTCTCAACCCGCCCGGCCAGCAGGCAGATGGGTCCCCCCTATTTAGAGCCGGGTTCTGCTCGAGGTTTCTTCCCTGTTAAAAGGGTGTTTTTCCTTGCCACTGTCGCCTTTGGGCTTGCTCTGGGGGTCAGGCATATGGGTTCTGTAAAGCGTCTTGAGACGATTTGACTGTAATTGACGCTATATAAATAAAATTGAATTGAATTGAATTGAATTGTAATCTTTGTTATCGATTGTTCACAGGAATCATGGAAACTGCACCAGTGCCTGTTGGTGAGTCTTCCTGTCCATTTGTAAAACTTTCAGACCAAAGGATTGTATGAGAAACACAGTTTTAATTTCCTGTGACTTTACTGAAAGATCATTTTTATTCACCACTCTTTTCATTTTTGTGTTGTCCATGCTTTCCTTTCTGCAGCGATGGTTGGTGCTTTAGCAGACGGTCCCGTTCAGACGGTCTGTCCTAAGTGCCATCAGTCAGTCCTGTCCAAGGTGGACTACTCCTCTGGTCTGCTCACATACCTCTGATGTGGAGGACTCTTCCTCTGTGGGTAAGAAGGACTCCAGCCTCATTAGCTTTATTATATTATTCACTTATATTAAACATGTACACTTTAAAACTGCATACACTCAGAAAAATAAAGCACTAACTGGAGCCAAAAATAATTAGTCGTAGTGACGCCATAGTAGAATCATTTTCCAACCTTTCAGTAAGAGGTTCTTTAAAGAACACTTCAAAAACATTTTAAACACCTTTAAAGGTGCTCCAAAGAACTCAGCAATAACAGCTAAAACTGTTTTCAAATTAGTTCTTTCTTGGTTCAGTAAAGAACCTCTAAAAAGTTTCTTGAATATTTTTTCAAAATAAATGGTTCATGAGCATTTTAAATCCAACTGTTACAAACAGGTTTAAAGACTAGTACGTGAAAGTGTTTGGGTTTTTTATTAACATCCTTTACCTCATTTAGTTACAAACAAATAAGGTATAAATATGGCAGATTCACAGAAACAAAGACACAAAATCAGTCACTTTGAGAGGGAAAATAGACGCCTAAAACCTTCTCTTCACTTGTGGTGCCAAACTACAAATTACAAAACACTGAATGCATCTGACAGTTAAAGAAATAATCATTTTAGAAACTTTTATATATGAACTGTAAGTTTGGGAAATTTGCAGCATCTCTGGACTTTACTTTGTAAACCCGTTATTATTTTTGGGTTCTTGGTCAGACAGAACCACACATTACAAGGTTCCCGTTTGGGGTTTGGGGCACTGTAATGAGCATTTCTCAGTTTTCTGCTCATTTATAGACCAATGGATTAATCAAAGAACCAGAGATCCCTCTGAAAAACCATTTTAGAACCACAATTTTATTGAGAGCAAAAAGAGACTAAATTATTTTGTGAGTCTTATCATGAAGCAAAAAAAGTGAAGGTTTGGACTGGACATCAATGCTGTTGGAGTGGATTATTGTGCTTCCAGTGGTGGTAGGACTATATTTCTGGAAATCTATGATGTGGGGTAAAGATGCTTTAACAGACTCAAGACTGAATATGTGAAGGTTTTTTTTAAAACCGCTAATAGTTGGAAAAAATACAAATATGTTGATGATTCATCCTCTGGGGAACATAAATTTCTCACCACAAATTTTGGAAATTTTTGTTGTAATCCCTATAATAAGATGACCAAAGAGTAGAAGTAACCATCAGACCAACAGGTGTACATCATTATCCCTTAAGTTTGCCAATATCATGGCAAAAAACAACTCATTTTGACAAAAATTTTGTGAAATATTTGTGAGTACAACATCCTGACGTTAGCTGCTGTCCTCTCCAGTTTTGTTTTAGGTTGCTGCCTCGTCCCGTTCTGTGTGAACCGCCTGAAAGATGCCACGCACATCTGTCCCTCCTGCAAGACTGTACTTGGCGTCTATAAACGCTTATAATTGACACTGGAGCTGCAACGATTAACTGATTAATAAATTAGTTCTGAACAGAATTTTGATAATCGATTAAACGTTGTAGCTATTTATAGAATCAAAACAGTCGAGCTTTTGCCGATATCAAGCCTCTGTAAAGGTTAGCATTTGATACTTTTCTGTGTTGTATATGATAATAAACACAACATTTTCTATTTTCTGCAATTTTAAGCTTGATATCTATACAAAAATGGACATAATCTGTGGGTCTGAAAAGTGAAGGTGGCTTAAAACTGAATTGTTTCTAGTGACCAGCAGGGGGCGACTCCTCTGGTTGCAAAAATAAATTCAATTGCATAGAAGTCTATGGGAAAATCATTGTACTTCGCCCTTGATTTGTTACCTCAGTAAACATTTTCCTGATGAATGTATGGTCTCAATCACTGGTTTCATGTCTCACTTTGTAAACGGTGCGCTTTATGACACATTGACAAGTTGCTATCGTATCACAGTGTCCTAAAGTTTTTATTCAAATCGCTGCTTACTCATCACGTCTGGCTAAGTCCATCTTTTCTAAACAGTTTATGATTAACTGACAAAGTTCGTTTCAGCCACAGCTAACATAACACATTTCCACACCAGACAGCTGTGGATGAAGACAGAGTGGAACTGTTGAATTCAGAAAATGTAATTATACTGAATGTCACCCAGTTAAATGTCAGCCCATGCCTCTTAGTCTGTCGCTATTTGCTGCCTTAATAACATGTTCCTTGTTGTTTTGGAGCTAAACTTGTTCTTAGTTTTACTGTACTTGTGAAACAATGTGTCCCCTTTCATTTAAATTTGACTTAACCTGAAACCAAAAGAAAAAAGAGCCTTGATAACCGTGCAGTGATATACAATGTGCATTTATTGTTGATCTCATAGCGCATTTTCGGGGTAAATCTGCATAAAGAAAGTGCTTTCTCAAAATGGATACAGCAGCACAAATACAGCAGAAACTGTCACCTTCATTTTCCCTCATTTTTTAACTTTACAGATTTGAACCTGAAACTGTTGAATCATGTTAACAACCAAAGCGGAAAAAGCAAAAGAAAATCAAATAAATGACCTTAAAAGTAATTGTGGCAAAACCTATTCCTGAAGGATTAAGAAATCGAGAGTTCATTATTTACATCTATTGTGTTATTATTGTACATGATTGATAATGAACAATAAAATATTGCATGTCTTAAATGCTCTTCTCTTTTACATTATTTACTTCTATTAGTGATAAATAAAAACAATATAATTTTATTTTCTGTTCCACTTAAGCATTTTGGATGGTAATCAGCCACGTGAGTCCAGTTTCTTCACATTATAGCGTGTTGAGAAGTGATGAGGAGTGCGAGGAGAACAAGGAGGGAGAAACCAGCGTCTGCACGGATGCGGTTACCATTACCTGAAAGAGAAACACATTTTACAAATCAGTCACACAGCATTTAATGTTTTTGATTGAGAATCCTCTTTCGTTAGTTTCTAATATATTGATCTAATTGTGACCGCAGACGTGTCCTGTGAGGTCACAGTGACTTCTTTGACCATCAAAACCAGTTCTTTCTTGAGTACATGTGAACATTTTTTACCAAATTTGAAGAAATACCCTCAAGTGGACAAACAGACAACCCAGAAACTAGGGCTGGTCGCGAATATCCCGAATATCCGAATATTTGTTTGCGACGGCGGTATCTGGATTTTCAATCTTAATTTTCCATTCATTATCCGCTACTGGCTGGTGACGTTTTTGTTGACCAATTTTCTGCCTACGTTTTAAAATTCAAACCAAATCTGATCAAAACCTGGTGTTTGCCAGGAAGCAACCATTCAACATTATTGTTGCTTCGTTTGTCAGGCTTCTTGTCAGTGACTGATATATTAGACAGACTCCGTGTGTTGTTAATTTTAGCTAGCTAAATCAACAACAGTTGTTATGGACTTGGAACGTTCACAGCCTGGCTCTCAGATCAGCTCAATCTGCTGCACCTGTGAGATTGAGCTCAGCTGTTACCAGCTGGGCGGGGATATAAGGAGGGATCTCCCAACAGCTCGGTTGGTTGGGGGTAGGTGACCTGGAAGGTTTGACACCATCAGTCGGCCTTCTTCTGGAAACCTGATTGTCTTTGTGTCGTGTCAGTGCACAGAACCCAGCACCTCCTTGCTTTTGTTTTGGGGAATGTTTTTCTTTTAAAGGGTTTTATATTTGTTTGGTCTACCACCTTTGGTAGATTTAGTGAAGGATAGTGGTATTCAAACACACACTATCCTCTTTTAGACCACAGAACCCCATTTTCTGTTTGTTTGTGCAGTTTTTTGTTAGTTTCACCCGTGAACAACCTTAGTTTATTTAATTTGTCTGAGACTGGGAGGGGTGAAACGGAACAAAATCTACAGAATATTGATATTATATCTGAATTTTTTGCTCCTGAAAAGTTGGTATCGCCACTGGTCTTAATTCTTTTGGATGTAATAATTGAGTTGTAAAAATCTGATGTCAGGGTGGCGCTAGTGGGAATTATTTAGTTTTCAAGGCTAGTCAGCCAGAAATGCTCACATTTGCTGCTTAAACACATTTGTAATTTGCTCTTTATTCTGTACTGTTTCTGGTTTTGGATGATGGAAATAAAATGACACCATCAAGACAGGTTCTTAAATGGGGTATTTCTATTTTACTAAAGCACCTTAAACATTGTTTTAACTAGTGGAGAAATCCAAAGCTTGACATGCCTGATGTTGCTAAGCTAATCAAGGAAAGACTGCCTGTCTTTTCTAAAGTGCAAAACTATCATTTTATCAACTTCCCATCTTTACAGAGATGCTTTTTTTTTTTTGCTTCAGCCTCATTTAACCATCTAAATAGTAATGAATTATGCTTTATCACTAAAGACAAATTTCATACTCATCCCTCCTCTCTGATGGACTTCCGTAATGACATGAAAAGCAAAATCAGGTATCAGGCATTATGCACTGCAAACTGCCCTCAAACTTTTTGTGATTGTTTTTACCAATTTTATGTCAGTTTTGTTTGTCTGTCAAATCTGAGCTGTTGTTTCTTTAATAAAGTTTTTACACCCTTCCACTATTTCAGTACGTACCTGTGGTGGTAGAGGAAGACGCAACAGTGGCTGCTGTAGGAGCAGCGGGGTTGATGGCGGTGACAGAAGAGTTGGAGGCAGTGGTAGCGTTGGAGGCGGAGGTAGTGGTAGCGTTGGAGGCGGGGGCAGTTGTCGGGTCAGCTCTGCCTCCTTTCAGCCCAATACCCAGTGTGTCAAGCTCCGTCTGGGGCGTCCTGATGATCCAGTTCTGTACCAGCGTTTGGTTTTCATAGGCCTTCAGATCTGCCAAGTTGTTGCCAAGAAGGCCTTGAACTTCACTAACGGTCAGATTCTAGGAAGAGCACAGCAGATATATTTTTATAAGCCTATGCAAATAAACATGCACATGGTTTTTAATCCAACCAAACCAAAAACAGATTAGCAACACCAATGCTAGATGCTGTATAAGACTCAGTTATAGACTGTATAGAAGATGAACATCAGCACCATAACGAAGTAACAACTGAAGTGACAAATAGGTTCATTTCCCCAGTTTTCTATGGTTTTTCTATACAATCAGACTTTATTTTGCAACACAGGAGTTGTTGTCTGCTGACCAAAGTGCTACATCCATCTTGTGTATATATATATATAGGAACTACATGGCAGCAGACCCTGCCTCACCTGTTCGATGACCAGGCCTTATCATCTAGCAATAACTAAGTACTTCAGTGATTTTTGTGCTTTGTTGTGCGATCTGAAACTTTACAAACAAATGGTAGAGCTTCCAAAGAATTCAGCCTTCCAAAGAATTTGCTAAAACTACAAAAGAGAAAAGAGTTGTAAGGACAGCAGAACACTGACCAGAACAATATCCTCATCCAAACTGGTGAAGGTAGCCAAGTCCATGCTGACATTTGCAGCCACCAAACTCTTGACAAAGTCTGACGGTGCACCCCCTGCAAGACAGGAAAGAAATGAACAGTGAGCTCAAATGAAGCTTTTCTTCATGCAGTGTGGGTGTATGCACGTGTGTCTCTGTTTTCCTACCCATGTAAGGTTGTATGAGCTGGTAAGAGGAAACGGAGATAGCTGTGCGAGTATCTCCACTGAATGCTTGTCTGGCAATGGGGAAGAGGTCTTGCTTTTTCTGTTTGGTGCAGTTGGACACGATCAGGGCATCGGCGTCTCTGCAGAAGAGACAAACACACAGAGTACATGAGGAAAACAGTCTGTTTTACAGTTGATGTAGATTCTTGATGAAGCATGGATACTACTTCAGCTAAATGAGGTGAATTTGTCGTCTCACCTACATCGTCAGTGTTCACACTCCTCTATCTTTACTCTGCCCATTTTTGCAAGTTTCATCTTTATTTGTTCAAGAAAGTTACTACATCTATTCTTTAATCACAACAGTGTCCTTTGACTGTTCAAATGTCAAAATCCAGAGAAGAATTGACGATAAATTGAACGGAGTTGTTTTCAGATAGTTTAGTGATTCAAAAGAAGCTACTATTTTTCCTTAGTTTCTCCTGTCAAGCTACGTACAACGGGGCTGAAAAAGGCTCTTGTCTGTCTAATAGTATTAGTTTAATCTACATTTTTGCATTAGAGTCGGTTTTCTTTGAAAGACAGAGTTGAACAGCAAATGCAGAAAATACATTTTAGTAAACTTGGAAATACAGTAAGTTGTGAATGAAGCCGATGTCATTTCTAATAGGGACGGTGCATTAATAAATTATTCAACACACTGGAGGCAAGGTAGCCTAGCCACGCTAGACAACCCACGGCAACGAATTTAATTCTCTGCCAGGGTGGGTCTAGTTACCCTCGGTAAGCCTCGAGGTTGGATGCTCCTAAAACTGGCTGACGAATCACCATGAAGTGTAGAGTCAGAAGGCGGGCGTAACTAAGTGATGACAGAGGTGCGACGATTCTGACAGAAACAACCGGAAACAACTAGCCTAGCCACGCTAGACAACCCACGGCAACGAATTTAATTCTCTGTCAGGGTCGACAACAAAAACGACAACAGTCGCTGAGCTCCATTAGCACCGACTCTGAATAATCTTTCTGTTAACATGTCTGTAATATACTTGAGCTTCATCCATTGACTGTATAAATAAGGCTTCACCGAACTACCGCATCCTCTGATTTCCGGCGCTCTAGGAACTCCGTCAGCCTATTCGTTGCACTGATTGGTTGTATACCTATCCGATTGCTGCAGAGTGATTTGAAAGACAACCTTTTAGCCCGCCTCCCTCCCTGTCGAGAGTTCCTAGAGAGTTCCTAGCCGCGCAGACCTGGGTCTAGCGCGGCTAGGCTAGAGGCAAGGGGTTATATAACATTAAAAAAAAATGTCCTTTTAAAATCAAAACATTTAGTTAATCATTACATTTATTAATATATCTATCGTCTTGTTTATGTATTTAATTTTTTATCTCATAGTCCTACTTATGTATGTCATAGGAATTTACTTTTATTTATGCAAGTATTTATTTGTTGTAGGGCTAGAGTTACATTTTGTTTTTCACTAGGAGCATCTGCTCATTTGGCCTATGCCTGTCAAAGAAGATCTCTAATGACTTCAAATCACAAATTGCAGATTTGTATAAAGTTGAGAAAAATAGTCCTCACAGAGTTTAGGTATTCATCAGTTTACAGCTACATCAACTGTCTATGGATGCAGGTGACTTAGTAAGATCAAAATGAAGTCCAGGGTGATAGTTCAGGGCTGGAGCTGCAAGACATTAGACAAAGAACATCTGTCTTTTCGGTCATCAGGGATATGTCTCAGCTGAAGCAGGAAGAATGGTCTGAAACTTTCCTGAATCTCCTGTGCAGCTGAATCTCTGAGATCCTATTTTTCCAATAGCACTGAGAATGTTTAATGTATATGAATATAACTGTTTCTATGTTATTAGCTCAAGTACACGGTTTGTACTTATGACTCTGATTAGGAAAAATCACATTTTATGACCAGTTACGGCAGAAAACCAGGTAATTCCAATGGTGTCTTTCTTGCCGCAGTTAATTCATGAATGAGCATAAATTTAGTTTAAGGGGTTTTGTTTTTCATTGAAGATCCCTGACTGAACCTTAAACCTTATGTGCTTCCATCTTCCAGATGTTTTCAGATGTCAGAAATAGAATCCTCCAAACATAAACACAGTTCTGACTTCTTACCCGAGGCTTTGCTGAGAAATGTTCTTCACAACATCTGAGTCCAGAGAACACAAGTTTGGTCCTCCAATGGCGTTCAGCTCTGCACTGCCGAGTGTGTTCCCTTCTGTACTCAGATACTTAGTGATGATTTCTTTAGCCTGGATGAGGATGAGGAGAAACATGCAGTAATAAGAAAACAGCAGCATAGACACACCTGCACAATGAATTTCAGTCCATTTGCTCACCAGGTTTGGATCCCACGCTCCATCTGATGAGTCCATCAAGGCAGCCAATGTGTCAATCTGAGTGATTTCCCACTTGTTGATATATTCAGTGGTGGCTAGACGGGACGCTGGGCCTAAGAGCTGAACTTGACTTTCAGGGATGGTAGAGTTGGCAGCATAAGCCTATATCCATGTGAGAATCAGTCAGATAAAAAATGAGAAAGCATTTACCTTGGATTGCAATGATAAAGACAATATAGTAAGTACAGGATCTGAAAACAAGATGTCAGCTGATTTCTAACCTTCTGACAATCCCTATTCTACGTGACATTTAAAGATGCTATCCCTAAACAGCAATCTGATTCAATAAAACGTGATTGAATAATGATCATAATTATAAACAACATTCAGCTCAACCTCATTCTAAAAACAGCCGACTTTACAGTGATTCGTGCTTCACATTTGCACCACATTTCTTAGCACCACGTTCACCATGCTTCATCCTCAGCTGCTCAGTTAAAAAAAAGCTCAAACAAACCAGTCGCATCCTCGCAGGCTTCTGCCACCTACCTCTTGCAACTTGCTGAGAACAACCTCGAGGTATTCCTCCTGATCCACCTTGTCAGTGATGGCTTTCAGGTTGTCTTGGACAGTTTTGGCTGTGAGGCAGCAGTTGAACTGGTTTATATCGTCATAGTCGAAGGGGAACGTTTCATCGCTGATAGTCACCTGGGTGATCTCTCCAACAGTGCATTCACTGCCTGGAATACAGAAAGGAAACAGCTAAGAAGTGAATTCTTGAACAACAAACATTCAGAGCAGCGACCAGAGAGAGACTGACCTATAGATCGCTTTGACTTCATTCTATTGGACAGTCTTATTTCTCTCTTCATTTTCCTCCTCTTCCGTCTTTCCACTTTGTCTTTCCTCAAAACTTTCAGGAAGTACTTCAAGAACATGCGCTTTGTTTTCTGCTCACAGGAAACAGAGAAACACATGAAAAACCAAACCTACTTAACCTTTCCTGTTTAATGTGTTCACGTGGGACTCACTTTGTTGAAGTTTTGATAGAAGGTGGACTTCAAATAGAGCGGAAACATCCCGAGGTCCTTCAGGGTTTGCTCATTCCACGTTGAAGGAGCGCTGAAAAAAAAACACAAGAACACCAAATCTATAAGTAAGAAATGAATTTGCTGAATAGGTTTTTTGTGAGGTATTCAAAGTGAGGATTGTGTTGATGCAGATTGACGCACCCGTATCGTGTATTTCCGCTACTCAGCAGGGTTTCAACAGCTGCTGCTTGGGCGTCACTAATTTCAGGGCAGTTCTTGAGTTTCTCCAGGATGGACGGATCAGAGTTCTGGATGTAGGATCCACTCAGAGTGCAACACATGTTCCCCAAAACTGATACATTGTCCTCAGTCAAGCTTGTGTTTTTTATACCCTTAGGAAATAAAACATTGTGGATTAGAGCATTAAAATAAGAACTGAAAAACATATCCTGAACTGGATGAGATTTACATTTACTGTTGTGCTCTCACACCATGCTGACATTTATTTTAAATAGTTCACATGGTGGTTTCATGATCAGGATCCAATTAAAACTAAGAAAAAATGCTCAATAAGATTTGGATCTAGGGAGTGTGGAACCCGGGTGAACATCTTAGCTCTGTCGTGTTCCCCTGAGCAGTTTTTGTGATGTGTTGGGGTATATTGCCCCGCTGAGGGTGACAAGTGGGATTAAGGAGTGTTGCTTGACCTACAATATTTTGGTGGGTGGTACATGTCAAACATCCACATGAATAACAGGTCTCGAGGTTTCCCAGCAGAACGCTTCATTATAACAAGATGATCGATGTTATTCCCGTCACCTCTCAGTGGTCAGAATGTTGTGGCTGATCGGTGTAGTTTCACACATAGCTTAACCCATAAGAACCCACGGTGACACCAGTGTAACAAGCACTCTGAGTGCCCCAGTCTCTTCCTTGTAAAGCTTTATGTCTGACCTTAACTCATTCAGTCCTTTAAGAAAAATGGGTATGGGTTCTTATGTGTTAAAAACCAAGCTTCAGCATTGCTCATTTTAGATGTTCAATACTGTTTGTTGTTTGGGGACTCACCAGGCAGGTCCTGGAATTATCAAACAGATCAGTTCGCTTGTAGCTGAGGGCCAAGGAGAAGACACTGAAGTCTGCATCTGCCAGCTGTTCAAAATAGGGCCTGCAGTCGGCCTGTGGCACCAACGAGTAACTGCAGAAAGAAATGGAAACGATACCACAGTCATGTCATTGTAAGAACACCTGTGTTTGGTCTTAATTCCACACAAACAACCATGACAGGTTCTTACTCGTAGTACAGCAGCATGTCATGAGGGTAGAGGGTGAAGTTGGTGGCGTCTGGGTCCACTCTAATGTAGTTGTACATGCAGGTCAGCTGTTGGTGAGAAAAGGAACAACTACTATCAATACTGTATACTCTCTTTGCTGTTAAAGAAAGACATAAGTGGAAAATTTTGAACTTAAGACCTGGAATTAAAGTCTACTGTAAGCCATTTACAGTATGATTTAGACATCCTGCTCCAAGTGCATTTCAGTGAAAGTACAATCTGATTCATATGTTTATAGTCTATATAAGCTGAGGTAGGCAGTACTTTTAGGCAAAATTTCTATAAAAACCTTTCATCATATTGTAATTGAAGCGATCTGAGAAGAAGCTACGTACACTTCTGCATCTCCTTCTAGTTCTGCTTTCAGGCTTGAGAAAATGTAGGCCATGTCTAAGATTTTGGCCAATCACAGGGCTTCTCACCCAGATCAGGTGAGATAATATATAGACCGTGGACGTTCACTCAGGAGAGTGCAGTTAAAATCCTCTAGGAAGATAAATGACAAAATGAACTTTTCGCAGTGTGAAGCGAGTGCATATGCTTTTGTCTTTCTGGTGGGATGAGTTTAGGGCAGAGTGGGAACAGCTGCAGGAGGAGGGCTGTATTTTCAGATTCTGACATTTAATTTTGGAGATTTCTGCCTGTTTCAGCTTTTGGCATGTTTTAAACCAGCAGTAAAACTCTTCTGCCAAAAATAAAGGTGCCAGAGACTCATGACACCCACTACTCAGGCTGATGCTTGGCCATGCACACACACTAATGAGCCAATCCAAACACAACAACCCAAGAGAATATAGCAGCAGAACAGCCATAATAATATTTAATAATGATCTAATATAGTCTAGTAACAGAATACATCAAGCATTCTGTGTTTTATAACAATTATTGCTATATTACTATTTCTTGTTTCATCCATCCATTATCTATCCACTGCTCAGTCTTCATTAGGATCATGGTGGGGCTTATGATAGGGTGAAGTCAGGGGACACCTGGACAGGTAGCCAGTCAGCACACACAGAGACAAACAAGCAGTATCACATTCACACCTGTGGACAATTTAGAATAATCAATACCCTCAGCATGTTTTTGGGCTGTGGGAAGAAGCCAGAGAAAACTCCCACATGCACAGAGAAAACATGCACACTCCACACAGAAAGATCCCAGGCCCAGGCCGGACCGGGGATGTTCTAGCAGTGAGGCGACAGTGCTAACCACTACGTCACTGTGCAGCCCTTTTTCGTATTTTTTAAAATTCATTTGATGTCTGGAAATTATCTCATGACTGCCCCTCAGTGCCCCCACTTTGAGAACCACCATTATAAAAAGCAATTCTTTTCAGCCATTAGTTCCCCGACCCTTCTATGTGTTAAAGTGTAATTGGGTAAGACAACGAGACCCAAGATGTTCGACACGCACCTTGCAGGCCGGCTTTGGCGTGTGAGTGTTAATGCTTTACCTTAACCTTTTCTAGTTTAGGGAACTCCAAAGGGAAAGTGAGTCTGCACATTATGACTGTATAAACACATTTATATCTGAACAACGTGAGTAATCCAAACACAATCACTCCTGCACTCTCACCTGAGTCTCCACCAGTTTGACCTTGTTCCTGCCTCTCCTCCGACAGGCTCTGACCAACCTCTTGATCTGCACCCTTTGAATCGTCCTCACACCGGTGCACGTGAACCCTTGCAGCACAGAGGACGACAAACTGCACACACACACACACACACACACACACACATACACACATACACACACACACACACACACACACACACACACACACACACACACACACACACACACACACACACACACACACACACACACACACACACACACGCTGTAAGCTCTGTTCATTGTGAAACCCATTTGCAGAACATTCCTTGGCAGGTCTCTGGTTTCACAAACTTACTGAAAACTTTTTTAAAACTCACTTGTTCGGAGTTCCCAGCTGTGCTGTCGCAGTTTCCGCGGCGATTACACTAAAGAACAACTCAGCCTAGCAAAAAAAAAAAAACACATGGTGTGTAATCGCATACAACAGGTGTGTAAATACAACAAGTGCTTCATCACTGCATCCGCTTACCTGCTGCCGTTTCCATTTCTTCTTGTTGATTGTGGTGATAACGCTCCTGTTATTTGAGAAGCCGAGAAGCTGAGATCGAGGGATCTCAGTGGCCAGCTCATCTGGAACGTTCTGTATGATCTGCTCGCTGTTGGTGTTCACCGATATGATCTGAGAGAACGAGGAACGGTGAAAGTTAGCTCTCTTTGGACAGCTTCTGTCTTCACATAAATGTTTGGCTTTGAATTCTTCTGACTGCTGCTTGAGGTGTTAATTAATAGACACTAAAAGGGAAATAGGTTAGAAAATATCTAAATGTAAAGGCATTATTTGTCATTATTCGCTTTCTTGCAAAGAGTTAAATGAGACCCTTGACACAACTCCTACACCTCATCAGCTTCTGCAGAATATCAGTTGTGATTTCTGTCAGCCTTTCCCAGATCGTTTCGTCACCCATTGTGGCAGGAGGCTCTCTTGACCAGCCAGCTGTGCTTCCCTTTGTGCTAAAAAGTGTTGCCTTTTTATCCAGTTGGCCTGCTTGCCACTTGCGAGTCAACGGCACTCTAGCTTTGCTCTGCTCTCAGCCACCAGCCTTCCTGAGGTTTCTCATATTTTCCCAGGTTAGACTTTCCAGGCTATATAATATGATATAAATACAACCAACTGCATTCATACTGTAACACAAATGCAGCTTCCATACCTGAGTAACAAAGGTCTCCTGGACGAGCGGCGGGGCCAACATGAGATGTGCCAGAATTGAAGTGTTTTTGGATGCGGTGAGCAGCTCGGAGGTGCTGATGCTCTTGAACACTCTGGTGGGTACACCCACAACGAGAGAGCCCAGCATGAAGAGTGATGACGAGCTGTTGATCTGCCGGAATGGAAAAGGTTGAAGGCGACACATAGATAAAAGAGCATGACCACAACAATGACTTTATTGCCATTAGTTTGCTCTCAAACAAAACCTCAGTATCCAATATTAAATGTGTGGCAGACAGCAGCTACCTGCATCATCCCTGAAGACATCAGAGCCTGGATGATGGCCCTGGCCTGACCTTCATTCCACCCCATCACAAGGCGGAGAGTTCCAAGGGCTTTGAACAGGTCCTGAGGGTTTATTACCATGATCTGTCCTGTGGACATGCCGATGCTTTCACTGCCCAGGGTAGCAATGGACGTGGCATCAATTTTGTCACCAAAGTTACCAGCCAAAGCAGCAGCGACCTACAGGAACAGAACATTTTTGTAAACAGTCCTTATGTTCAGGGAGGCAAAGGTGTGTTTCCGGAGAAGTAACATATGCAGGTACAATGTAGTATTTTGTGCCATTACCATATATAATGGCACAAAATACTTAAGTTAGACTAGCCCTGTAAGACCCACTGTTGCAAAAATACAATATCAGTTTTATTTTTTTTAAAATATTGGTATATATATATTTATATTATGTTTGCTATTTTTTTCAATATTTGGGTTTTAGAGATTTTACATATATAAATAATATATGTATACTACATATATAATATTTATTATTTATTATTTATGCTCTTTTTTTCTATGTTTGGGTTTTACAGGGCTAGGGCATTCTCACAAAGCTAACGTGACCTACCCAGCTGAATTACAAAAGGAACAATCATCAGAAGCATTCATTTGAGCTGATCTGTTCAACATGTGAGTCAAAAAACCAACTTATGTCCTTTAAGTGAGTGAAGGCCTCAGCAGTGATGTTTGTCCACTAGTTTTTTTCAGGTTATTCCTTTTAAAATGCTCCCAGCTTGTTTACTTCTGAACAGAAAAATGCACCACCAGCGTATCTGTGTTTTCTTGAGTGTGTGTGTGTGTGTGTGTGTGTGTGTGTGTGTGTGTGTGTGTGTGTGTGTGTGTGTGTGTGTGTGTGTGTGTGTGTGTGTGTGTGTGTGTGTTTTTTTACCTGTGGGTCCAGGTCTGTACAGAGGCTGGTGAGGTCAGGAAGAAGTATCATGCTTTGGTTTGCAGTCAGCTGGCTGAACGCCGGACCGGGAGCGACACACCGACAAAGCAGAGGAAGACTGCAGAGAGAGTGGAATCGGATAAAATAAAAGGTGCTTATGTGTCTGAGGTGATGTAGAGGGTATTTTAGATGCTTCAATGCTGGAAAAAATGCCCCTGTCAAAACAAGAAAAAAAGATCTTATTTCAAGGAACTTTTCCCTTGAAATAAGTGAAAAAAATCTGCCAATGGAACAAGTGAAAAATGGCTTGGTGAGACTTCTTGAGATAAGATGTGATATTTAGAATATTAAGATCTTAAAATTAGCTGGGGAAACTTATTTTAAGCTATGTTTTACAGGATTGTCAATCTTAGGTGTCTTAAAACAAACACGAAATGCTAAATAAAACAGCAGTTTTTTTTTTACTCAAAAATAGATTTGTGCTTTCATGTAACCTAATTTGAGATGTATGAAACTTGTTTTGAGTTTTCTTGTAAAATTCAACTGAAAACAAGATCATTTCAAGATTGTTCGACTTAAGATATTTAAGATGTGCTGTCTTAACCTTCCTGTTGTCTTCATTTATGGGCATCAAAAAATAGTGTTTCCTTGTCTGGAAAAAATCCAAAAAAATTCAGCAAAAAGATTTCCCACATTTCTGAAAATTTGCAAACCTTCAGGAAGAAATTTCCAGTAATTCCTTAAAAGTTTCCCTTGAAAGTTTTTTTTAAATCCCCCAGATTTGGAAAGAAAATCCTTGTAAATATTTTCAAAAAATGAGTAAAAATCTTCCAAAAAAACCCCCTAAAAATATCTAAAGTGATTACATATATATCAGTAAAACTTGTAATATTTTCTTTAAGAACATTCACAAAAATCTAACAAAATCCAGCAAATTTCGCTGGAAATGAAAGAAACATTTCATTTTTAACATTTATTTTTTTCCACCAAAAAATGTTCAAAGATTTCCCAGAAATGTTGAAAATGTGAACATCAAAAGTTTCACTGTGAAAATATTTTTTTTTCACATTTTCAAACTTTAAAACGGGTCAATTTTGACCTGTAGGGTTTAAACAAGTCCCTCTATCTTGCTGAAATATCATTTGTTAAATGAATTTATCTTAAATCAAGTGGGATGAGACATTTTGACTAAAAACAAGACAAATAGACCTGGTGGTAAGATTTTGATTTTTTTGCAGTGAACTCACAGCAAGGGGTTGAAGTTGCTGTCCTCTTGATATACAAGCTGAGTGTAGTAGTCGGTGAGGTTCTGAGGTAAGACGGAGTGGTTGAGGAGCGCGATGTTCTCAAGGTTCACCGTGAACACTTGGAGATCCTGCAGGGAGGAGGAACAATCATGCACATCATGAATCCGTCAACATTTTCTTCTTGGATTTCAGTACCAGTGATCAAAACCTGAGGTGCAGTTTAAGGTTCTCAGATCGGGTTCAGTACCTCTTCAGATCCAAATGTTTGAAGAACCTCCAGAGTGAGAAAAGGCGTGAAAGGACCAATGTACTCAGCAAACCAAGCTGTGGAGTTTAGCTCTGGGTCGCTGCTGTTGTAACACCTTGGCACCGTGTCTACAACAAGAAATTACAAGTAGTTAGGTGGAGGCTTAATAAAATACCATTTACAATAATACTGTTATCATTTTTGTTGTCCTTAAAGTAGAAATATCAGAAATATCATTACGTTTTTACTGGATTAACTTGGAAACGTTGGTGTAATTAATACCAACAACTGCAGGGCTGCAACTAAAGATGCCATGATATAATGATATTTACAATAACGTGATATTAAATTGTGAAATATTGTGTAAATAATGACCCTAGAAAATAAGAACAGCATTCAGTACAGTTAAGGCGACAGACCCTCTCTGCACCTCACTACACTCACACAATGAAATGAATTTAACTGGTAGCTATATTCTGTTTTTTCACATTTTCTTTTCATAATATCCATATGGTGTCGTGACAATCTAATACTGTGGCAGATTAAGCTGCAACTAAAATCCCTCAGTTGTTTTCTCAATTGATCTTTATGGTCAAGATGTCAAAAAACACACAAAATGAACAGATATAGTTTTCTTATACACAACCTGATGTCTTCAGGTTTTTGTTTATTGAAATCCACACATATTCCATTTACAATTCTAAACTAAAATTAAGCATTTTTGCTGTTTTTAATTCAAGCCGCTTTTCCAGAGGCTCAGTTTACAGACTGACCTGAGTTGAGGTAATCCCTGATGGTCATGAACACGTCTCTCCTGGTAAAGTCTGCAGCAGTGTAGTTATGTTCGTCTAGAAATTTAACCCTGCAAAAATACAAAATTCATTCAAAACACAGCATAAAAAACCCAAACATTTAGCTCAGAAGTACTTTACAATGCCCTAACAAAACATACAGCTGTTGGAAGGCCAAGCAGGAGGCATTGTGCGTGACATTGGGTTCGATCATATCCCTTCTGACCAACGGGTTGAAGCGTGTGAGGCTTTGGCTGAACCACATTTCAACATCTGGCCTGTTGGAGCTGCTCAGAGCTATGGGCCAGACGCAGTCCAGAGTGGGCAGCCTCAACACCTCTGGGAGAGACTCCTGTGGAGAAAACACAGATCATTGTGTTCATATCATCACAGTGTTCTCACGTTTCTGTGTGATTGTGTGTGTGGCGCATACCTTCTGCAGGAACATCTGTATCAGGTTGTAGTTTTGGTAGAGCACACACAGCTCTGCGTTGTTGTCGACGACATCCGGACGACGGAGTAGATCTCCAACATCTGATACAGGGATGGAGTTCACCAGCTTGAAAAACAGAAAACAAAAGATCAGTCTCTACCTATTCATCATTTGAAACCTTTCTGGATTTCTGCTCCTCTCTTAAAGGAGGTTTCTTCCCGTTAAAAGCGTGTTTTTCTTGCCGCTGTCGCCTTAGGGCTTCCTCTGGGGGTTCAGGCATATGGGTTCTGTAAAGCGTCTTCAGACAATTTGAAATGTAACTGGCGCTATATTCTACAATATAAATAAAATTGAATTTTATTTGATTTCTGAGCACACACCAGATGCATTCTGTCGTGAGGCATGAGCGACAGGAAGGTGGTCAGGTTGGGGAACTGGAATCCCAGGAATGAACGCTCTACAAAACCGTAGAAACTGTGGTTGTAGTTGTCGCCATAGCAACGGAGAGGTTCAGGGCCTGAAATAGAGGAAAGCAAAAATGTCGTCATATGTATTAAACATTGTGTTTACAAAAGCTTCAATGTAGTTTTTTCTAGCTTCAAAGTAAAGAAATACATACAGAGCAGCACCACTGTGCATCTGGGAGCTAAAAGTGGCTCTTAAAGTGACGTTATCCTCTTACTGAACCTCTGAGTGCACAGAGGACTTTGTATTTACGTCACACAAAAAACTTAGAGCTATGTATATTTAAAACCATTATTGCAACAAGAGCAATCCCAGATTTCTGACCTCCGCCAAGGGAAGATGTGGATGGTAAAGCAAGATCTTTTTTTGCAACAAGAAGCGTTAATTCTGTCATGATGATTGTCACTAAATTAAATGACATAAAAATGATATGAAGTTGGAAAATCTAAATCCGGATCCAGAATCCAGATCCTTATCCAGATCAACACAAAATTTGAATGGAGTCTTCCCTGGGCCAAGATCCACCTCTGGTGAAAATTTTATGAAGATCCAACAAGTAGTTTCCAAGAAATCCTGTCCACAGACACGCACACAGACAGACAAATAAATAAATGGACCCGATCGCATGACCTCCTTGGCGGAGGTAATAAAAGTAGTATTAATTCACGCTAATAAAACTGGATATAATGTATCTGTCAGAGGTGCTTGAAAACAAACCGGGCTCAAAGGAAAAAGTTGCCACTGTTTTACTGCGTTCATGTGTTGTATTTTTTTGTTCATATGTAAAGAAGACCTTGCCCAGTACACGTCATTAAAAGTGCAGACAATTAATAACAAGTAAATGAATGTTCATCCTGAGACATCAATCATTTTATGTTTTTTTTAGTCTTGCAGCACAACTTCTGTAGCTTATTTTAAACCATTCTGCAGCTGAACTGGCACAAAGGAGTTCACTGAGCTCTGTATTGTCCATCTGAGGGTAGCAGCTTATACTAACAGCGTGTGAAGGTTAACAGGTCATTGTCTTTACAAGTGCAAACTGGTTAAAGTTTAAATAATCTTTCTGAACCAGTCATGTTAACTTTGATTTTAATGGCGCAGAAATGTTTCCAAATCATGTCAATCGATATCTGTCAACACTTTCTAACAGCCTGATGAAGCAAGAACATCATTTTTATTTTTGCTTTGTTCAATTGAGACCATGAAGATAAATCTAATGAAAAAAGAGTGTGACACTTTCATTATCCATTGTTTTAGTTCTTCACGAATGCATAATTGTCTCTCATTTGACTGTTTTGATTTGGATTGCTGCTTGAGAATGGGATTTTCTTCAACAGTCATCCAATGAGCAGCATGAACCGTGGGAAGACGGTTTACTAGTTTTCAGTCAGCACGGTTTCTTTACCTTTGAGAGTCCCAATGATGTGATTGTAGATTTGTTGTTGAGTGTCTCCACTGAGAGTTGAGATGGTCAGATTCAGCTCCTCTACACTGAAACAGAAAAAACGCAGAGAAATCTCAGTCTTTAATCAGTGAAAGCAGCCATTAGTTAAGTGTTTGTGTCTTTAAACCACAGGTTATATATAAAAGATGGGTGTAATGAACACAACATCTCCCACTGGTTTGTGGACAACCATTGGAAAGCCATGGGTTTGGCCATCACATGCTGGTTTTTTGAAACCGGACATGACAGCAGAAGAGAACAGCTAAACTCAGGGACACTGTGTAGGCCGATACAGTCAATTCCATCTAAATGGGATCATAATTAATCAAAATAACCATCCTGCTGCATTAAAGCAGACTTGAAACTAGTTTTTGAGGCCATAAATTAATTAGAAAAATGTTGAGAAGTAGGGTCATTTTGTCATTATCTCTTTCTATAATTCAGCATCCGTCTTTTACATACAGTCTACGCTCTGCCCTCACCCCTGCTGCTCGGTGCTGCAGTTCCTTCCCGCCAGTATTCCGAAGAACGGGGCAACGTGAGACGGCGACAGGTTGAACAGCAGCGGTCGAAGCCGGTTTCTGAGCCACTGCAGAACATCCTGATCGCTCACTGAAGGACTGGAGAGATTGGCTCGATCGAACACGACTTGTAACACGGCTGACCTCACCGCAGAGGGGATCATGTTCTCATGACCCTGAAGGAAAAAGGATGAGACAAAAGCACATGGATTGTATGTCAGATGAGTAGGTTTAACGTTAGCTTCTTCCATCACTGTGTGAAGAATAATCAGAAAAAGATTATGTTCCTGGTAAAACATGACAAAAATGCAGCAATTATCTGTCTCATACTGTAAAAAAAAAAAAAATGTTATTTTTACGGTAAAATTCTGGCAGCTGTGATCGCCAGAACGCTACTGTGAAATTACAGTAAAACATTTTCTACATTTACGGTCAAGAAATGTATTGATTTTGTTGATTTTAGGGTTAAAAATATGCTTCATTCCATGTTTTATTGTAAAATAAAAAGTTTTAACTAAGAAAAATTAAAACATTTACATGAAAATACTGTATAAAATAAAGTTTGTGTAACTAATTATAAATATTTCAGCATTTTTCCATTATCAGCACAACAGTTAGTGTATTTAACATTAAATATATGGGTTTTTGGCCAAAATAACTGTTAAAGGGGTCATAAATATTAAAGCATATGTCTGTTATTAACACAAAAGTACATCAATATGACCGGTAACAAACTGTATTTTTTGCATGTAATAAATGCAGAAATTGCCATGTTACTTGTTATAAATATTGCAGCATGTTTACATTATCAGCACAACAATATGTACATTTAAGTGGGAAAAACTGTATTCTTTTCAAGAATGAAAGCAAACATTACAGTATTGTTATACATGTTACGGCATTTTTCCATTAAAAACTGTGCAGGAGTCGAGAAATGTATTTTTTCAAGAGAAAAATTTAAAAATCACACTTTTCTCCTGGCTAACCTGTTTACAGTGATTCAGTGTTACATAAACGGCATCAAACTGTTTTACAGTTTGCAGATTTTTATCGTCATGGCTTGACAGTTTTTCACCGTAAAATGTACGAACATTTTTTACAGTGCAGATGAGCCGATAAATATTATTCGTCTTAATTCCTGCTGACTAAATTATCCATTATTTCCTGGCGCCAACAAAACACAGCTTTATATTTGAGAGGGGGTGTGCTCACCACGATGGCCGGAGAATAGTCATCAAAAAAGGCGGTGAGAAGGCGGTCGGGGACGTGTTTCAGCACCATGTTGACCTGTGCAGCCGAGGTGAGCTGGCCAGGTGTGGAGGACAAGGCTGCTAGTTGTCTGACCGACAGCTGTGACAGCGCTTCCATCTGCACACACACACACACACACACACACACACACACGTATATTTACAGCAAAACAAATGGTCACCACAGAGGAAACAAACCAGCAAATAAACAAACACAAACACGGAAGACGCAGTGCAACGTAACCCACCGCTGAGAAGCTGGGGTAGAGCATCTGGATGTCGCTGAAGGGCACGAGGACAGAGAAACCTCCCAGGTTCTTCTGCAGCCACTGTGCACTGCTGTTTATGTTTGAACTGCAGGATGGGTCTGAACACAAAAACACACACAATTCAACTTTACTCCTCGGACGGAAAACAACCAACTACTGCTTATTATATGAATGCATCACACACATGAAACTGTGTTAACTATAGCACGCTTTGAATGTGATTTATACAGTTGGTTATATGTCAAGAGATGATTATAATCAAGCCAAATTATTAGGGTTCTAATTATGATTACACATGTATTATTTGCAGTTATATCATCATGGCTGTTGTGACACTTCGGCCCAGAATGAAATACCTTCACGGCTTTTTGGTAACTTGTCAGGATGGTGCCTAAATCCACAGATTATATGCTAATGAGAACTACAAACTTTGGCATAATCTAAACAAAGCACACTAAACACTACTATGTTGGGATGATTAGAATAACAACGTGGTTTCATCAAATCTATTTAGGCATCGTTTTTATTTATGGAAGTCAAAGTAAACCATTCCTCTGCCCATTGTGCAAGGTAGCCAAAGCATTGGGTGATGAGAACACAGTGCAGTGCTTTGATTTTGATGGATTTGCACTGTGGTATGATTGCCGTACAGATCATACATCAGCACAACTAACAACAGAATGTTTTCTTCTCCATCCTGTCTGAGAAATGCCTGCACGCTAATCCTAAACTATAAATGTATTTGAGTAGAAAACATTAAAAATTACACTAACTTTTAACTGACAAACGTTCTGAGAAAGATTCAGCTGAGATCTAAAGCTGCAAAGTTATATTTGCAGGCATCAAAGCAGTCTTGAAAGTTTCTATTTAAATAAATATTAGGTTACTGTCTATCCCTGATAAACCTGTATGGCCCACTGATGGAAGTATTGCAATATTTATATTTCTACAGTATTACACATTGGATGTCTGTGGTAATATTTCCAGGAAAACTGCTCTATAAAGTTAGTGCTAATGCATATCCAACAAAATGAGTTAATTTTAATTATGAAGCAGTCACAGAAAAAAATGCATTATGTTTGTTAGAGATCTTAGCATTTGGAAATAATCATGCAAGAAGGGACAGCCGTGAGCTGTCAGATGAAGAGCTGCAAACTCCTCAGTAACCACCGTGTCTTTCCACTTTTTATCCAGCCAGCGGTTTTGTTTTTTGTGCATTACTTTAAACACAAACCTACCTGCAGTGTTGTTCCTGGTCAGGAAAACCTTGCTGAAGTGCGTGTAGACAGTCATCTGGGTGGCAAGCGTCATGTTTGGCTGCAGACGGGTCAGAGTCTGCAAACTGAGTTAGGAAATGAGTCGAAAGGGTCACATGATAGTCACAGTAAAGTCAGATCTTTACTGAAATCAGAGCAGAAGAAACGATGAATGCTTCACTGCTTACATGTGCTGGTAGGTGCTGCAGTTCAAACCCTTCGTGATGAGACACGAGAGGAAGTCGGGAGGGACAGCGGACAGGAAAGGGAGCAGGCGGCGGTTAAACCACAGCTGGATGAAGGCAGGATCATTGATGCTGGACAGGCTGATGTCAAAGCGGATTTCTCGTATGGCGTTCAGAACCAGTGGCACTGCAGGATCCTTCGGGTTCAGAGTCTACAGCACAGATCAAGATGTGATTGTAAAGGGTTTAATAATGTGTATCAGAGACATAAATATGCCCCGTGTAAAGGGTTAAAAAGTGTTTAAAAGCGATAAATAACGACAACTCCCAATTTTCTAAGCTATACAGGTATCTATGTAGTATTTTACTTTATGATCAAACAACAAAAATCAGACAATAATTACAAAAACGAGACACAAAATGATAAAAGCAAGAAGCAAAACGACAAAAAATGTAACAAACCACACGAAACAAAACAAAAAAGAGACAAAAAATTTGTCAAAAAAGTTACAAAGTGACAAAAAATAGACGAACAACACAAACGAGACAAAAAAATGACACAAGCGAGAAAGAAAACACCAACAATGGAGACGAACACGAGCAAGACCAAAAAAACACAAAATGACAAAAACGATGCACGAAACAACAAATAAAGCAAACACAGAATGACAAAAGTAAGACAACAAACACAAGCGAGACAAAAAGGAAACACAAAATGACAAAAACAAGAAACAAAACGACAAAAACATGAGACAGAGGGCAAAAGTCAGACAAAAATAATACAAATATTTCAAAAATGAAGCACAAAATGACAACGAACAATCTAGTATCTTACTTGAAGATCAAAACAAGTTGACAACGTCTAGAAATTATTTTAAATTTATGGTTTTATTAATTTACATTCTGCAGTTGATGTCTTCTCTGGAATTTTTACACTATTCAAAGCCGGATTGGACTCTCTGGAGGGCCGGATTTGGGCCGCGGGCCGCAAGTTTGACACCCCTGATCTACACTGTCAAAAAATAATCTCAACAAGGATCTGACAAGGATCATAGCAGAGCCTGAGGAAGATGATAAAATGCAGTATGCTTAAAATTCATTCTGACCGTGTTGGTGAGAAGATCCAAAGCTTCATCCAGCACCAGAGAAGCTTTGGAGAGGAGAAGCTTCCAGACGGCTCTGGAGCCACTGGAGCTGGAGGAGCGATCACACTTCAGCATCTCTGCCAGGTCCTGTGCTTTCAGCGCTGACAGCTGTGTGATGAACAAAAACAGGGGAGACACTGAAACCAAACATCAACCTGATACCATGGTATCTGCTGAGCTGATATGTGTTGGTGTCCCTACCGAAGCACAGGCGAATTCCTCGACAGAAAATTCACAGAAAGGTCCGCTCAACTCTCCGCTGTCGAGGAGGAGCTGAAGCTTGGTGCTGCGGTTTAAAAATGAAACAGAGGCTTAACACTTTGTTGACATTGTGTTTGGCACAAAGTGTTCAAAAAGTGCGTTTAAAATCCCACCTGTTCACTCCGGCACAGATATCCGTTTCTGTAAAAAAAAAAAAAAAAATTACACCAAATGAACTTCAGGTTATTATCAATAATAAATTCTGAAGTATTTTTTAAACTGAACATCTGAAGCAGTGAGACAGCTTACCGTTTGTCATGGTCACATTGCACTTGGGAGAGAAAAACGTTAACATACTCATGAGTCAATCAGTTAATCACAAGACCAACTTCAGACAAAAAGATCAATCTATAAGTATATAATTACCTGTGTGCTGTAAATGATGCAGCCTATGACGGAAGCACAAAATACACAAATCAGTAAATGGTGTGATTTGTTAAATGAATCGGTCATTTCTTCCAAACACAGAGACAGATTCTTGAAGACAGGTGATCCACAGGTAATCATATACAGTAAATCACTTATGACTGTCAGAAATGTTCACAATAAAACCAAATTAGAGCTTATTTATCTTTCCCTGCTAATGTTAAAACTATTTGCATCAGCTCTTGCCAGTTTTGTGAAAGTGTTTTAGAAGCAGTAATCCTCAGTGACCTGCCTCTGTCAGTCGGTATAACTGCTTGCTGTGCGGCTAAACTGGGGTCAAACAAAGATATTTTAGTGATAATCAAACTTTTACAAAAAACTAATTATGAGACCAAAGAGCTAGCAGCCAGAAACCACACTGAGACTTGAATATTTTAATTGGTGTTAGCTTGATGCTGCGATTGTTCATACAGATCACAGATTGAAGTCAAAGCCATCACCAAAATGATAAGAACTAAGAATGAAAAAAATACAAGTTATTTAACCATTTTTTTATGCTTTCATTTACTAAAACATGTTAGACATGACTTATTCTGAAAAAAACCGTCTGAGATCAAATATACAGTATGACACACTGGGTGGAATAAAATATTTTTTTCAACCTGAAAGCCACCGACCAGAACAGTCATTCCTGATCTAAACTCTGTACGTGTTGTGGTTGTTCTCTCACCAGGTGGTATGTGCTTGGATAAGGACATTTTGGCGTATGTGATGGCTGAAACTGTTTGAAATGAGACTGTAGCCATGGCCAAATCCAGCCTGGTAAACCTGGAACAACAAGACGACACGTGGAATTAAATCACTCAGCCATACTTTATCTAACTATTTATGTAACCTCCAAAACATCTGGAATATTTAGATGCAAACTCACAGTGTCCTGTACGATGAACATGAAAGGTTTCCCTTGGAGAAGAAAAAAAACAAAGATCACTACTTTACCAGAGAACAGTGAGAATATAAAGCGATAAGTAACGGCTTTAGACTTAGTACCTGTGGACTGAATTTGACGAGGTAAGACAGAAACTCTGAGAATTTCTTCTCGTTGGGAGACTCGGTGAAGTAATCAAAGAGTGTGTCGATAATGACGTCTTTTTCTGGAAGCGGCAGCACCACCAGCTCTGCACTCTGCTCTGGAGTCAGGAGAGGTACGACCTCCAGCTACAAGCAACAAGGTTGACAATTATCTGTGATGACAAGATAATTAACAGCACTGGCACATTTTGGGTTTTTTTCAATTTCAGATCTCACAGGGTTGAATCGTGGGTTGAGGTCAAGCAGTTCTTTAAACGACAACAACCCTGAAAATGGACCCAGATTGTTCTTGAGCCCCTCTGCAGTGCTGTTGAAGGCAGACGCACAGCCTGGGTCTGCAGCAAGAAAAGATGAGGTAGAAATATCTTTCAATGCTCACGTTTTCAACTTAGTCCATTTAAGAAATGAGAACAATGTGAGTACCTGAGCGTGGCTGCTGCAGGAAACGGAGGATGAAATTCTTCAAGACCGCTTGCTGCTGTTTTAAGGTCATGCTCTCAAAGTGCTGGATGAACACCTGCAGTCTGGTGTGAAAATCAAGGGTAGAATTTTTTTTTTAAATCATACGATGATGTAAAAATGGTCTAAATATGTATGTTGGAGCTCTTTGGGAGCTAGCAGCTGTCGTACCAGACGAAAAGCTGCTCTGCTGTGCAGTTTTTTTAAAAGATATTTTACTGTGGAGTCGCATGTTTGGCTCAGTCTTGGATGACAGATTGTTGAGAACATCAGCACACCTCAGATACTTAGCCTGAGGTAGTGTAATCATTAGCACTAAATCGCATTCACAAAGCAGAACAGTGAAATGCCATCTCATAACCTCAAACCACATTCCACACATCTTCATACCTGTGCTAGCCACATAAAGCATGGCTTAACATCTAACATACAGTGTGAGTGTGCACAGTTAGCATGTTAGCCCAACTTAGCATGCTGTTGTCTGTGCTAGCGTTACTGCAGAGTAACCAACTAACTACCAAAGCAAAATGGGAACTTGGGGCTGCAGATGGTTTATTTGCAGCTATATTGATGCCCTTGCATATCGAACTTTTGAAATCTTACGTAACACAAAGCGAAAACTGTCAATTTAATGCAGGAAACAGCAGTTTTTTTTAATCTCTGTAAGATAAGAAACATTCAAAAATGCTTTTAAACCACTACTGTTATTAACGTTCATGGCAATTTATCCAAAATAAGTCAGAAAATTGTAAAAAAAGAAAAAGAAAAAAGAAAAAAAAGGTTTTATTAACTGCTCCTTTCCGTGTCTTTTAGCATCACTAAAAACTACAATGATAAATGAGTGGCAGCTTTATGGAAATGTGATATTTAGAGCCAAAAAATGCTAAACTGAGGTGGCTGTATGACAAACATAGCATGCATGTTGTTGAGCTGTGCTACATGCCTCGGCAGTGTGTCGACAAAAACACTTACATTTGCTGGTATGACTGACAGCTGAGATTCCTGTTGCTCAAACAGCGCAGAAACCCTCCTGATGCAGACGACAAGAAGCCACCCAGACGGTCAGAGAACCACAGTCTGATCACGCTGCTGTTCATCAGCTGCTCATCAGTCAGCCTCACCAATCTCATCTCTCCAATCACATCCAAAATCTCCATCGCTGACGGAATAACCACAGGTGTGGACTGCAGAAGACATCAATGAGTCACTTCAAAAACAGACACACCTGACACTTTGAGAATGTGAGAAGCTGAAGATGTTAGTCTTATGTTTTAGTTTATGAAAGCCACTGACCATGTCACCCAGCAGGTCCAGAGCTGGGACCAAAACCATGGAGACTTTAGTGAGCAGCGTCTTCCACAGGACTCTGGAGTGGCTGCTGTTTCCAGACAGATTGCACTTCATGAGCGACACCAGCTGATCCGCTGTGAAGTTCTCCAGCTGAACATATGAGGGAGAGAGAGGTCATTTTCTGAAATAAATCCTCATATTTCCACTCTGATTCTTTCAAAGTAGACAGTCACCTGTGCACAAGCGTATTTCTCCAAGGTAACGTTGCAGGGAACTTGCATGGATGTGTTGAAATGGGACTGTAGAACAGAACTGTAAAGAAAGAAGCAAATGCACTTGAATATAAAGATAATCTGAATGTTTTTGATCATTCTGGATATAAAAAGTAGAAAATTGCAAACCTGTCGACTCCTTTGCAGATCTTAGTTTCTGTCAAACAATAGAGAAGATATCTGTCAAATCTTAAATGGTTTTAGCTCTGAATAAACTTACAAAATGGGACTACAGAAAGGTTCGTACCATTGAACCGGGTCACTGGGCACTGTGAACGACAGGTTGGACAGATTTAAACAGAAAATGTTGTAAGTTAGTATCCATAACATTGAAACAAATGACAGTTATAGAGTTCCCAGATTAAATATAATTCTCACCGTCAGGTTGTCCGGCACACACGCTGTCAAAATCAAAGCAGAAAAAGTATTCAGTAAACTACAGCAGTCACACAAAAACAGCTGTATAGCACATTTCGAAATATGTCTTAACCCTCCTGTTGTCTTCATTTACGGCACCAAAACATATTTGTCTGAAAAAATCCAAAAATTCAGCTAAATTTGCAAAATCTTCAGGAAGAAAATTCCTTAAAAAAATTCCCTTAAAAGTTTTATTTTTTAAAAATCCCCAAATTTGTCAAGAAATAAAAATGAAAAAATAAAATAAAATAAAAATTGTAAATATTTTCATAAATATGAATAAAACTCTTCCGAAAAAATCCTAAAAAAATCTAAAATGATTTCATATATATCAGTAAACGTTCTAATATTTTCTTTAAGAACATTTTTTTAAACATTTCTTTTTTCCACCAAAAAATGTTGAAAAATTTCCCAAAAATGTGGAAGTTTTCACTGTGAAAATATATATATTTTTTCCACATTTTGAAACTTTAAAATGGTTCAATTTGACCTGCAGGACGACACGAGGGTCTCACAGGGTTGAATCAAGGAGATAATTGCATAGCTTTGTTCATTTGGTCCTCCAGAGTGTCCTCAGAGAGACTCACCTAATGGTGCAACATTTATCAGGTCGTCAACGGCAGCCCAAGTGGCCGGTTCCACGTCTGGAGGCAGAGTTGGTATGGCTTTGTACAGTCGCTCCAAACTGAAAGGAGAGCATTTAGAGCGCTTATAACACCAGCAGGAGAGCTACAGAATCCTTTCATTTTGTTATTTAAAAAATAGAAAATTACCCAAAACTGTCCTTTGAACAAATGTGAAAAAAATATGTGAAAAAGTCCTGTCAGTAACAAAATGTATCCCGTTCTTTTGTCTTTTGACCAAAGTTTCCACTTTTTTTGATTCTAATATGCTCAGAAAGTATTAAGCTATGCTGCCATCTCCCAATTATTTAAAAACCTACAGTAACAGAAAATAATGCTGATAGTAAATGCCTCATACTGTGCAGTCGTCTGTTCTGCTTTCAAAGTATTTGATTTTTCAGTCACTAAGATTGAATCCTTTCTGTACTTTTGGTATTTCAAACAGCAACAGACAATCCTGTTTATTTAAGATGTTAAATGAATACATGTCTGTTTTTTATTACATACATGTATGTAGTATTTTTTCTAGTTTCTGTGTTGTTTCCACATCCTTTATAGAGAGAATATTTGGATTTGTCAGAGCAGGAAATGCACAAGTGGAACAAATAGCATTTTTCTGTGTTTAAATACAGGTGTGGGCATATTCAGTGTCTTTTGTGAAAAGCTCTACTTCTAAAAAAGAAATGCAGTTTGTCCTGAAGAAATGATAGACGATCAACTACTGTACTATGTTATACAACCAGTAGAAAGTACTCACATTTGTTTGTAGACCTCGCAGGGAGGATTGACCTAAAAAAAAATGCACATTTTACAATTAATCATCCAGGATGGTTAGAGCTTGATGAGTAACTGAATCCTGACTGAAGCTGGTACCTTTGTAGCGAGCTGGACTGCAAAGTGCAGGACCTCTGGCAACTTCCTGAGCTCAGATGAGTTCAAGAGGAAGTCAAACACTTGTTCGATAACGACGTCTTTCTGAGGTGGAGCAGGCAGAGGCAGCAGCAGCATCTCTGCCAGTTGTTTTGGAGACAGAAGCTGAAGAACCTCAAGCTGAGCAGGACCCAGAAGACAACAGGAGGGAGTATATTAATTACAGCGAACCTAATGCTTTACTTAAATTCACTTCAAATGAGGAAACTGAGCTTGTTCATGTTCTTTCAGACTCACTCCAGAGAAACGTGGGTTGAGCCGGTAGAAGTCAACGACGGAGACGAATGTTGAGAAGAAACCAAAATTATTTTTTAGCCATTCTGCGCTGTCAGTGGCTGAAGAGACACACTGCGGGTCTGGAACAAAAATGCATGTAAATTTACGTCATATGCACTGTGTTAACATTACTTCTGCACATTACTTTTTAATAAAAAGAAAATAAAAACACCTTTCAAACAGTTTTGTGTACATTTACTAAAGTAAGTTTGAAGTAATTGGACTTTATTTTAATATTTCTACTCCATGCTTCATTATATGATTCACTCCTTACACTTTTTGAACATTCTAATTACTAGGTACATTATAAATTAAGACTTTTTATATAAAACATACACTATTCTCCACTTTAAATGCAGATTCAACAACACAACAGAATAAAATAGTTTAAAATACCTTAATGTTGACATGCTAAAACATTCAAATACTGTTTACTTTTCTTGTGATAAACTAATACTGCAAGTAATTCACTGTTGATGCTTTAAGTAAATATAGTGATAATACCTCCTTATTTCTATTCACACAACATTTTTAAAGCAGGACTTCCACTTGTAACAAAGTAATTGTACTAATACGGTAAATGTAGTAATTTTGGCATTATATGTGTTTTGTGTATAAGATTTTTCTCTTCCTATTTGCCAATATGTTATGTGGAGTAGTCTGTCTAGTTGCAGACAAGAACTCCTTTTGCTGTTTTAGCGTCCCACTGCAGTCCGTTTGCTTACCAGAGGTGTTGTGATGCAGCAGGAAGGGATAGATGAAGTGCTCGTAGATGCTTTCACTGTACATCGGATCAGCATCCATAACAGCCATGGTTCTGCCGAAATCTGCCACACTGTGCGCAACAGGACGAAGACAAAACGAGACTGAAAACACTAAACCGTGCCCCTGCAAAAACAGAGAAATCTTGTCAAACCTGTGGACTCACATGGTTTGGTAAACGAGGCAGGAGAAGTTCTTGGTGCTGAGGCAGGAGAGGAGGTCTGGATGAACGTCGGGCAGGAGGGGCAGCACTTTGACCTTGAACCAGAGCTTGATGAAGTCCGGGTCCTCCAGGTGGTCCCGGGTCAGAGACGGAGACTCCGGCTCTCTAAAGATCTGATGAAAGTCGTGCGCCAGTTCCGTGAAGTTCTAAATGACAGGAAGAGAAATGAAAGATTTAGTTTTTTGTTGGAACAAGCCTGCAAATGGAATTCAAATGAAGTCACGATGTAGATGTGTGACAGTCAGAGTGTTTCAGATACTCACTGCTGAGGCCAGCTCTCTGATCAGGGAATTCAGACGCTTGGTCAGCTCTTCTATCAGTCTCATGACCGTCTCCTCATTCATTGTCAGGTTGGTGCGAGCAGCACAGTGCATAACATGGGCCACATTTTTCACCATATCAGTCAGCTGGTAGCATGAAAACAAAGTGGATTCAGAAGGTGACTGTCAGCTTTTCACGGTGGATTTATAGCAGAAAGGGTGATAAAGGTTTAAATATAATCTCTGAAGTCGAACTTGGCTGACTAAAAATACAACAGCGAACAAAAATAAATAAAGTGAAGCCTCACCGCACAAGGGTTTTTATCAAGGGTGATGCTACAGACATCCTGGATTTCAGAGGATTCGTTGCCATTACCATGATCCAAATAGCTGCACAAAAACAAATGACAAGTTTACATACAACAGACCAAGAAAACTGGTCCACCAACTAACACTAATACTAAACATTTTGTCCTATAAAGATATACTGGAAACAAACATTAAGCAACATTAACACTAACTCTAACGTGAAGATTTTTTAATACCACTGTATCCAACAGTATTTATGCAATATATATCACCTCTCAATAACTGCATTATTTCCAAGTTGACAGGTATTATGTGTTAGAAACAATCAAAAATAGATACTTTAGGAAAGCCTCATTGAAAATGCAAGCCCCAAAGAAGAAACTTAACACCTCTGGATGAGCAACTCTAATAAAAATGGCTCATTGTTAACTTGACTTACAACACATTGTGAAAAGCGAGCGTGATGTTTTCATGCATCAGCATCGTGTCATCAGGCAAGAAACTCTGCAACAATGGCATCACAACTTGCCGGTACCAGTCCTCCACATCTGTCACGTCAAAATTTGGTATCTCTGGAAGTGCAGTTTTGTTTGGCGGCCGATACATGTCTGCCAGTTCAGCCAGAGTCCAGTTGAGCAGGAACTGAGTCAGAGTAGTGCTTCTCATTTCTGACACATCCCTCTGGAAAAACACAGCAGATACTGAGTTATTTTTCTTACCGTGACCCACATCTGAGTTTATGTCGTGTGGCAACATGTGTGTGAGTGCGTGTACCTCTTCAGTGAAGGACACAAAGTCATGAACAAAGTTCGATATAGGTTTGAAAGCCATCATAAATCCCTCTGCAACCTGTGACAAAAGAGGAGAGGTTGTCTGAAATTAGATGAAACGATTTTAGGTGGGAACTGAAACTTCTTACATTTTTAAGAATGGAAATTCTTGTTGAAGTAAACCAAAAAGATTTAGCTAATTTCTAGCTAATTGGTCTTAAAATGTTTATGTGGTGGTTTTTTTTTGCATTTTGTATTTGTATTTTTAAACCATTTCAGAATAGAAAAGTGTCCTTATAACTTGAGCTATTATTACAAAAAGAATTGAATGAATGAACAGCTGAAAGTTCATCCAACTCATTAGATTCCATAAGTTCATAAGAAGCAAATCAAGCATTTATGTAGATTGCCTGGATGGGACACACTGTTGGAGAGTTAAAACTCCCCAGGAACTCTTGATTTTTGTAATTTGAGAAAACAGACTTGGTGGAAAGTTGTTTTTTATCTTTGTCAGTTTGGTCAGTCAGTATCAAATTCAGTCCAAACGCCCGTTGATTTAACTCTTAAAACTTAGAAAATGTAAAAGGAAAGTCGGTCTCTGCTTATTGCCCATGTAATTACTTGATTCAACTTAATATCTTATATGGAGGTAGGATGGGGGGCCAGCATGGCTCAATGGGTAGAGTGCAAGGGCATCAGTTTGTTTTTAAAAGTGTGTGTGTGTGTGTGTGTGTGTGTGTGTGTGTGTGTGTGTGCGGGGTGGGGTGGGGGGTGGGGGGGGACCACAGCACTTTGAGAAAATGTCAAAGAACGGCGGCAAAATGCAACAAGCTGAGCACGAACTCACAACCACCACTCCAAAGGCGGAGACTCATGCTGTTGAGCTATCGGTACATGCGGGTAGAGGGGTCTGTGGGCCGCTATAGTACTAATTCTCCCAGGCCGAAATTTTGCCCCTGCACGCCTCTGGTCAGAGCTTCCACTTGGCACAGGCGCAAATTTAGCATCTGCGCGTCTTTTTTTTGTTTGTTTTTTTTTTAACCTCAGGAAGGTGTGCTGCGTGTCTGTGCAACTCTTGGCCGAGTGCGGATGGTGCGTTCATGAGCGTCGGAATTTTCTATACTACTGAAAATAACTGGGTTTACAACGGCTTACATGTGAAGAATTTGAATGTGTTGGAGACAAAATGACCCCTGACAAAAAGTGTGTGTGTGGGGGGGGGGGGACACGTCCCCACCGTCCCCCCCTAAACTGACGCCTATGGTAGAGTGGTCGTCTTGCAACCAGAGGGTTACTGGTTCAATCCCTAGCCTGGAGAACTCATGTCAAGGTGTCCCTGAGCAAAACACCAAACCTGTAACTGCTCCTGATGAGCTGTGGTTACCGCCTTGCATGGCAGCTTCCCCCATCAGTATGTGACAGCAATTTTGTTGTACTCTGTATGATGACAATAAAGATCTTCTTCTTAAGTTTATTGAACTTCTTTTTTCAAATTTGATTCATTTAACTCAGCTAGTTTTAGCCTTTTCCAATTCATAAGATGGTCTTGAACTAAATCATGACCAGAGTGAAGTTAATTCTCATCGTTAGGGCAGCGAAGACTCTTGCTGGTGGATTTTCTATGCTAAATCAACTCAAAATAATTTACAATGAGTTTTTTTTATGTATTGGCCATTTGGGGGCAGAACTATAAATTATAAACAAACCAGCTGGCATAGTATCGCCATGAATACTGTATGTGGTGCTTTTAGGAAACTTAAAACTACTTAATGGCAAAATAATTCATTATAGTCTTTCTGAATTGTAAAACATTTGATCGGTGATTTTACAGCTGTTTAAGCACCTAAATACACCCACCTCTTTCAGGGCATGCTGTGGAGATGGTGGGTATGGTTTATATGCAGGTTTTGTAGGATAGGAGGGTGAGATAGATGGGTATCTAGGGCTCGTATAGTTGTGGCCCCATCCGGGAGTGGTCCAGTTCTGGTTCCATCCGGGAGTGGTCCAGTTCTGATTCCATCCAGGAGTCGTCCAGTTCTGGTTCCATCCGGGAGTGGTCCAGTTCTGGTTCCATCCGGGAGTGGTCCAGTTCTGGTTCCATCCAGGAGTCGTCCCACTGTGCCCCCATCCAGGACCAGCGGTGGGGGGAGGGCCAGAGCCTCCTGTCATCAAACTGTGGAAGACCAGGGATAAGGTGCCGTTGTCTAAGCCTGCGACCTCAGGCCTCATCAGCAGCTCAGCTTTTTGTTCTGGGGACAACAGGTGAAGAACCTCCAACTGTGGCGGAAAAAATGACAAGAAGTAACGTAACAAGAACAGGAGAGTCCGATCAAGAGGCAGCAGTGTAGAAAGCAATGATGTGTTTGAAGTGAAAGCTGTCATGGACTTGACAGTAAAAGCAAAAAATAAAACTTTGCCTCCATTTACTACAACTTTAAAAGTTCTGTAAAATGTCTCTGGACATCACCTACTATAAAAGCTCTGTAGCTCTTAGAGAAGAGACGGTTTAACTTACTCCACTGAAGACCATGTTGAGTGTTGAAAAGTCCTTCATTCGAGCCATGGCTCTGAACGAACCAAAGTTCTTCATCAACCACTCCTCACTGCTCTCACTCGGATTCACACAGCCTGTACAGAGATCCCAAACACCGAATGAACTCCTTTTTACATGTGCATTACATAAATTATATCATATACAGTCGATTTTAACAGATAAACTGTAGAGTGTCAAACAAGATACCAAAAATGTAGTACTTTGTTAATGGAACATGCCACAGATTTGACAACAGATTTCAGTGAACTTTAGGCTGAAGAACAAATGGTTCGTTGTGATGCTGGACCGTCAAAAATGTGCCTGTGTATAAAGCACATCAAAGCAAACGTGTGCACCTGTATTTGTTGGTTTAAGGCATTTTTTTTAAAATAATTTTCCTACACATTTGCTGTATTATTCATCATAATTTTGCACAAAGCTAATTTTTAACGAGGAGGTTAAAGTCTTTTTTTAAACTCATGTTTCTGTTAAAAATGAAGGTGTTTTTGTTATTTATCCATTCTGTATACCCATTTATACCCCACCATACAACCATATTTTGATGATATGGACATATTTCCGCTGATACATGTGACCCTACAGCAGCATCATACATGTAAAAGGTTATATATGTTCAAATCTAAGTGATGTTTAAGTCCAGTGAAATTTTGCATAATTAATCCAAGTACAAAAAGCCAACAGCTTTAAAGTGGATTCAGTAATTAGGACAGCAGTCAAAATGATGGTAATTTATTACACACATTATAACCCACATCTGAAAAGAGAAACATATCTGATTGGCTTCCTAGTTACTTAAAATTTCAACAACACACACAGACACTGGATCCATATATTCTGTGGCCTTTTGGAACTAACATTAACTATAATTAAGATGTTTGTATTTGAACTGTTATTCTTTACATTTCTTTTAGTAATTCCTAATCTTAGTCTCATCCTTCATTTGAATTCTTTTTTGCACACTTGCTTTTTTTCAGAGCACACACTGAGCATGATAACTTTTGTGATTAAAATAACAACCCAAGGAGACTTTGGACATAAATGTAGGTTTGACCACTGAGGAGGTAATTTGTAGTTTATTAGCAGCATTAAAACATTTTTTACCAGCGACTCTGTCTCCAGACAGGAAGGGGTACATGAAGAACATGTAGATCCACTTTTGTCTGACTGGATGCATCTCAGAATAATGGTGACTGAGCTCCTTGACTCTGCAAGAAGAAATGGGTTGTCGAGAAGTTATTGTCATGAGACAGCTGCAGTAACAGAAACACACCAGCAGACAGAGATACATACACAGTCTGGTAGGTGGAGCAGCTGAAGTTCTTGGTGCTCAGGCAGGTCAGGAACTGTTTGGTGATGGATTTCAGCAGAGGTTTGATCTTCACCTCCAGCCACATCTGGACCAGGGCTTCGTTCTGGAGAGGGTCTGCCTTCAGGTTTAACTCCAGCTCCCCCTGCAGGCTCAGAAATGGAACGCCTCTCACGCTGGTTCTCTGTGATGGCAGTGACAGAGGAGTGGTACTGCTGAATGAGTAATGCTAATTTACTGTATGGTACATAACGTGGTTTGGTCGTTTCACTGAAAAGCTGAGAAACATGTGGACAATCTGTGACATCTGGTCTAGCGGTCACGACACGACAAAAAAGCAAGAACGGCATCACAGCACTATCTGGTCAGGCAGGAATCTGTGGCAACATTCTTTGTTTCGTGAGGCAGCTGAGGACATACCATGAAGGTGTACAGATCCATCGTCGCTTCAAGCATTTCTTTCAGCCTGTGCATGTGGTCTGTCGCTGTGTCTGTTGACGGCAGTCCCACACACTGGAGAAAGTGTGAGGATGGATCTGGCACCTTGGAATTCATGACAAGTGGGAAACTTGAGTAACATGGAAAGAGTGTGAAAGAAAGAGGCCTGAGCTTGTTATTATAACCTGCTGTCTTCTAGTCACGAGATTCGGTTCTCATAGATCTTTAGGAGATCGGTGCTAGTTGTCAGTAAGGGATTTTAATTTTCAAAGAAAGTCAAAAAAACAGCGCCAGTGTTGCTGCTCTACATTTGTGGTGAAAGCTTAGAGTAAAGCAGCCGTTTCCACAACAACATTATAATATCTAAGCTCTGTTTTTCAAAGAGAAGTCTTTTAACTTCAGTTTTCAGACTTCTCTTTTTTTAAAAATCGCTATTTTCAACCTTCCTCGTGATTAGATCTCATAATTATGACATTAAATTCTCTTAAAGACCCGTATTTGCTTTAGTGAATGTAGTGTGCACATGTGGCTCTCAGCTTGCTCAGCTGTTGCTAAAAAACACGTTTGTTAAGCAGTTTAGGATTTCCAAGTCCAGGGTTCTACCCTACAGCTGCCCTCTTCTGGCAGATTCATCTGATTTAAGGTAAAAGTTAGAACCATGCTAGCAGGACTCGGATTGTGTTTGTGAATTTCTAGTCAGTTATGGTGATGACGGCTGATTGGGCCACAGAATGGCAGCAAGTTTAGGTAAATCTGAGCTCTGCCACTTGAAATTTGTAACAGTGGTGTATTTACTGATGTAATTTATTTAAAATGTGGCAAATTGGCATTCTAAATTACATTATAAGTCATAATACACAATTACCACTTGGCTATTTCTGCTGCAGCAAGTTAAAAATGGCTGCTGTACTAAAGGTCTATATAAGATTTCAGCAAGTGTCTGGCCTCTATGTAATTTTGCCTCATCAAACTGTCAAACAAAACTGTACTCTGAATCAAGAAATGTCTTGCAGTAATAATGCAAAATTATGGTGGACAAGTTGCAACAAGATCTTTGACAATTTTACCGATTCTCAACCCGACAAACCGGTATTAATGACAAGCAATTTTTTCGGTTTATGTTTTTGTCCACACCTTTGGATTGTTTAATGTTTTCACAATCTCCGCCTGGAAGTAATTTAACAACATCTGAGGTGATAAATGGCATGTGAAAGAGGTGTTGATGGTGTAGGTATGTGCCTTGGCCAGTTTTGCAGCTGTACATTTGAGCCCTACCAGGAGTCCCACGACAAAGACGAAACCAAACTGTTCGGCTGACTGTGGCTGAATTTGATCCCTGGATCTCTCTGAAGAACTTTTTACAGATTTTATGGACCCTTTTTTTTTAGAAAGGTAAACTACATGATCCTGTCCGACACTATCACTGTTAGAAAACTCCTGGTATCGTTTCACCACAGTGATTATAGCTTCAAATATACTCACAGGTGAAACAATGCCAAATCCTGAAGCTGCTCTGCTGACACTAACAAAAGGCTTAACATAATACATCATTCCTGAATAACAAAAGCATACCAAATCCACAATGAATGCTGCTCTACAACTTCATGACTTGTTCGACGTAGGCATATCATTTCTTGTTTTGGAACCAATCTGAGAAACTGCCTTTAAAGATGAGATAAGATCTGGCTGTGGCTTCTGAAGGGGTTTATTATGATCGTACATCTAGATTCATCAACACGACCAGGACAGACAGAAGTTAAGATTTTTTGAAAACTTTTGGAATCATTTTGCGTCTATGTGCAGAAATTTGATGCATCGGCTTCACTCACCGGACCACATGCTTCTGTTGCGCATGTCGTATTTCTGTAGAATTCCATTGGTGAGGCGACCGGACGAGCATTCAGAGATAAAACACGTCACAGATCATTGCACTTAAAGCAGTGTGAACACTTTAGAAATGGAAAAGTACATTTTATGCACCACTGGCTCTGTAAAAAACAAAACAAAACAAAGATGTCTGTATTTTTGCTGAGGTCTTTTAACTTGCTGATCTTACCTTTGTGCATGTGATCCACCTGTTGGGATAAGACAGACAGAGTTCATTGTCAGTGTTGAATACTAGAAACTTTATTGGGGCATTTAAACAACATGAATTAAATCTTGTCTTCTTGCATTATTGTTAAATGTCAAAATAGTGAACGGAAAAAGAAGCTTTGTGACCAATTATGAACAAATGTTTTTTTGTCCTGAAATAATCCTGATGTAAATATTTGACCTCCTATCAGAGAACAAATATTCTAAATGGGGCATAAAAGCCTTAAAATTGTGTTCTTGCACTAGTAAATGTCAGTAATATGTATCTGTACTTTGGCATTTTTATAAATCCAGTGAAAAGAGCAAAAGAATAGATTTTTCAAACAAGTAGAAAATTGTTTGTGTGTCTGAAGTCTCATTTGTCTTATTCCTCTGTGCTATAGAAACTACTAAAACACACCAGTGAGCCACACAAGTGCACTAGTGTAACAGCCATGTATTAATACGCAGCTGAAAATAGTCCTCAAGAAAAGCACAGTTTACTGCTCAAAACTACAACGCTCAGCTGTTTTTGGAATTTGCTGAGTCTTCTTGGAATTTGTTGACATCATATTTGTCTTTTAAACACTGTTGCTGTTTTTGTACAGTTGAGTTACTGTCCAGTTAGATCAGTGAAGAGAAGAAGAAGCTAAATTGTGGTCATCCGTCTCTCAGTGCTCTCTGATGTCTCTGTAAGGCCCCAAGCCTTTTTATTCTACTGCAGATGTCAGTCAATCTTTCATCTTTACAAGAGGCTGAGTAGTTACCTCTAACAGCAGTAGTTTTTAAGACCAAATTAGTCAAACTTGAGGAAATATAGCATTTCTTTGAGTGAATTAAAACACATTTGATGCTTTGTTTGCGTATTTACAGCAACAGGATGAAGAAATACACACGTGGACAAAATTGTTGGTACCCCTCAGTTAAAGAAGGAAAAACCCACAATTCTCACTGAAATCACTTGAAACTCACAAAAGTAACAATAAATAAAAATTTATTGAAAATCAAATAATCAAAAACAGCCATTATTTTTGAATTGTTGATTAACATAATTATTTAAAAAAACAAACTAATGAAACAGGCCTGGACAAAAATGATGGTACCTCTATAAAAGATTGAAAACTATTTGACCAGAGTGACATGATTAACTCAGGTGTGTCATTTAATTGACATCACAGGTGTTTCCAAACTCATAATCAGTCAGTCTGCCTATTTAAAGGGAGACAAGTAGTCACCCTGCTGTTTGGTGAAAAGGTGTGTACCACACTGAACATGGACAACAGAAAGCGAAGGAGAGAATTGTCCCAGGACATCTGAAAAAAAATGATAGACAAACATCTTAAAGGTAAAGGCTATAAGACCATCTCTAAACAGCTTGAAGTTCCTGTGACAACAGTGGCTCATATTATTCAGAAGTTCAAGACCCACGGGACAGTAGCCAACCTCCCTGGACGTGGCCGCAAGAGGAAAATTGATGACAAATTGAAGAGACGGATCGTTGGAATTGTATCCAAAGAGCCCAGAGCAACCTCCAAAGAAATTAAAGGTGAACTCCAAGGCCAAGGTACATCAGTGTCAGATCGCACCATTCGTCGTTGTTTGAGCCAAAGTGGACTTCATGGGAGACGACCAAGGAGGACACCACTGCTGAAAAAAACTCATAAAAAAGCCAGACTGGAATTTGCAAAAATGCATGTTGACAAGCCACAAAGCTTCTGGGAGAATGTCCTTTGGACAGATGAGACCAAACTGGAGCTTTTTGGTAAGGCACATCAACTCTATGTTCATAGACTCAAAAACCAAGCATACGAAGAAAAGAACACTGTCCCTACGGTGAAACATGGAGGAGGCTCAGTAATGTTTTGGGGCTGCTTTGCTGCATCTGGCACAGGGTGTCTTGAAAGTGTGCAAGGTACGATGAAATCTGAAGACTATCAAGGCATTCTGGAGAGAAATGTGCTGCCTAGTGTCAGAAAGCTTGGTCTCAGTCGCAGGTCATGGGTCTTCCAACAGGACAACGATCCAAAACACACAGCCAAAAACACCCAAGAATGGCTGAGAGAAAAGCGTTGGACTATTCTAAAGTGGCCTTCTATGAGCCCAGATCTGAATCCCATTGAACATATGTGGAAGGAGCTGAAACATGCCATTTGGAGAAGACACCCATCAAACCTGAGACAACTGGAGCTGTTTGCTCATGAGGAGTGGGCCAAAATACCTGTTGACAGCTGCAGAACGCTCATTGACAAATACAGAAATCGTTTAATTGCAGTGATTGCCTCAAAAGGTTGTGCAACAAAATATTAAGTTATGGGTACCATCATTTTTGTCCAGCCCTATTTCATTAGTTTGTTTTTTTAAATAATTATGTTAATCAACAATTCAAAAGTGATGGCTGATTTTGATTATTTAATTTTCAATAAATTTTTATTTATTGTTACTTTTGTGAGTTTCAAGTGATTTCAGTGAGAATTGTGGGTTTTTCCTTCTTTAACTGAGGGGTACCAACAATTTTGTCCACGTGTGTAAGTCCCCTTGTGAGGCTAACATCTGGAATGGATGTCTATGGCGCAGAAATATATCGCTTTTAGCTACACGGACAACACTTACAGCTGGCAGCAGGTTTAGTTCATTGTTGGGTTTGTCGTTAATAATCAGAATAAATATAATGCTGCCATCCTTCTCCTTTAGCAGGCTGTTGACTCTGTTTTAGATAAAAGAAAATCTGGTCTTACCAATGAAGGTGCCTTGTAGGTAAACCAGTAGGAATAAGTAGAGTGATCTCATAATGCGACGAGTCTCATGGGATGAGAGGGCTTTATGTTGACAGTCACTGGGGAGGGAAAAAGAGAAAGCAGATAACACTCAGTCACTATTCACCAACAAGCATTACTAGCCTCAAGGGTGGAGCAGCAACCTGATCCTGACCATTCTATAAAACTGAAATCGTACATTTCTCTTTTACTCGATTCTTAAGTAAACTCTAAAATATCATAAAAACACTATACGCCTAATTATGCCGGCAGGTACAGCGTGGAATTATTGTCAGCCTGTCAAAGTTTGATACATTAGGTGTTATACAATCACATGTTTTAAAAAAGAAAAAAAAAGAACAGGATTTAGTCGTATCACTGTTGCTCTCTCACGTTTGTTTGATGCCAGTCAGGAATCAGGGAGTGGCTGTGAGATTACTTACAATCAGTTGCAAAAACTGACCTTTAACACGGAGACAAAACAATGAAGAGACACTAGATCAATGAAAGGAAAGAACGGTGAAACTGTACACCATTCAGATCCAAACAATGGACACAAAGACAGCAAGTAAATGACCTTCCTTAAAAAATGTACTTCAAAATGTTACCAGAACAAAGAATATACCTTTTTTTTTACTATGATACGTATTACTTCTGCCTGCCTATAAGCCAGGTTTCTGACTGAATTTCTCTAGAACGTGTGTATGTTTTGAAGCAAATAAGCTCAAAGGAAAGAGTTTAGGTTTAAAATGAACTGGATCTCTCTGTATAGCAGTGGTTATCGTACACTTATGGGGACCATTGTTATAAAGAAAAAACATGTCATGCAAAGTGAAACCAAATAGCACACAGTTTTTTTTAACCCTTATTTTAATTGTCTAACTTGGTCATGAAACGCTTGTTTGTGTCATATTACAAAGACTTACATTCTTTTCTCAGTGGACAATTAATAAAGGATGCTCTCAGATAGTAGCTATATTATTAAACCCCTACAAACCACACCGAAACAGATGCTGGTTGTTCTTCCTGTACAAACTGGCCATGAAGAGATGCAGAGCGACTTAAGTGTTTAAAGTACCTCATCCCACCTTTAACATCAGCATACCTCTAAGAATAAATCACTATAGTATCCAATAACTTTGTCAACAGATATATGTTTACCTTGTGGAACCAGCTTTTATCTACAGAAAGACTTTTGTTCCCACAGTGTGACCATGACAACAGATTTACTTCCCCATAAGAGTGTCTGGCCATCAGAAGCACCGGGACAAAGCAGCTCTTTACTTCTCAATTTATGTATTTTTGCAGGCTGTTATACAAAAACAAGAGCCAGAGAGATGCATTATTGGCCCACTGTGATTATGCAGCACCCATCATCCTTCTAGGAGATCCAACTCTCAGTAACACAGAGTTAATTGCAACTCTGTATGCTTGTTTTTTCTTACTTTACTTGCTTAGCAAAACTACACCAGAGTTCCACTAACAGACAAAGAGAGATATAAATGCCTACGTGGCTTGAGCATACGCAGGGATTTGTTTTGTGTCATCGAGCCAAAATTCCATCACAACCTTATGATAATTGTAATTAAAGTGGTCCGTAGGAAACTGGACAATACTTGATGAAGACTTGGATTACAGACAGGGCTTTATTATTAATTTAATGAGCAGTATTTGGTCGTATATTTGGACAAAGTCGTGTTAAAGTGAGTGCATTTTTACAGCATGACCAGAAACTCAGCATTTACTTCAATTATTTCCAATTTAAATGCCCCAAAATGGTGGCAGTTTTGAAAGGAATCTTGTTTTTAATAAAATCACCAAATTTACACCATTTATCAGAGCCAAAAGCTGTAAAAACACAAAGAATCATCAGATTTTCATCTTTTATCAGCACTCTACTCATTTGTGACATGCCATTCCACCAGGAAAATTAACCAATTATTGTAATATTTCAACAAAATCACTTTATTATACAAGTCTAGATTAAAAACTAGCCAGAACTTAATTGCTCCCTTTAACCAGATTCTGCAAAAATGAGAAATTCTGCACTCTTCATTTACTATTGTGAAGTCAGTACTGACTTAGTGAGACAAAAAGTTCTGGGACATTTTGCCTGAACTGAAACTTTTGAAGCCTGTAAGTCACAGGATTAACTTTTAATATCGTATGTGTGTATATATATATGGTTTTTAATTTTATTTTCGTACCTTTGACATATGTATGAATTGTATTGTATTTAAAATGTTACTTTTAAATAGGACCCCAGGAAGATTAGCTGACCTAAGGGTACAGCTAATGGGGATCCTAATAATAAACAAACAATAAATAAACAAACAATAAACAAACTGCATGTAGAGTCACTGTTTTCTGTAGTATTACTGACATATGTTGATTCCAGTTTTCTCCACTTTTTCTAAAATGAATTATCAAAAAAGCAACCTTTGTTTTTTCTTTGTAAGACATTATAGCTTCACATACGGAATATTTTTCAGTCCTCTCTGCTTCTAGTCATGGTTTTGCTGTCAGCAGTGAGGTACAGGAGCAGAGAGAAAAAATGTGACATTTTTGTTTGGGTTTCAGAGGGATGATAAGACTTTCATTGTAAAACATTTTCAGGACCATGTAGTAAATTTTTTCCATTATTTTGACAGTGGAAATTTGTGCTTTTCATGAATCATTTGTGTTTATTTATTAATTTCTGCAATATCAAATAATTTGTAGTCTGTATTTTATCAGCAGGCCAAAGATATGCAGTACTTTTTTTTTCCATTTTTGCTTTTTTTTCATAATTTACAGATAGACAGCACCCTAAAACATGTAAAAATCTGGTGTTTGTTTATTTAGATATTATTTTGGTGTTTATAGACCAGCAACACTCAGACCAGGAGTAACAACCTTTAGCTTAACAGCAGGAAAAATAGTGGACAGTATTAATATCGTAGTTATTTTCTCTGAAATGTGAGATATCAGTTGCTTGTTCAGTTAAATTTTATTTACTGTGGAACATCAGTGTCTGATGATTGTGATTATTTATTGTTTGTGGACTGCAGTAACCAGAAGAGTAACCCTGAGAAGTAAGTCCTTCAAGTTAAGCACTGAAATTATCAGTTGCATAATCTGATTTATTCCATCAATCCATCATCAGCTACACCTACTTTATCCGGTAGAACAGAGGTGTCAAACATATGGCCACATAGTCTTTTACTCCACTATTTAGTTGTTTATGTTTCTTCTGAACTCATCATAAATGTTTAAAAGGGAGAAAATCATTTGGAATTTCATTGCACACTGTATTTTATGACAGCAAAGCTTTATTGTCTAATCTGATGTGAAAAAGACCATTCATTAAAGGCATTAGAGGAGATTTAATTTCCTACGACTTTAAACGTAGCATGCGCATGCGCACATACAACCTCTCCCTCCCCCCTCTAACCTCCCCCCTCTTAACATTTACGAAGAAACGCCCCCCTCCAGAAACTTGCGTAGGACTCGTGAAGTTGTCTTTTACGGCTGGGTCCCCCTGGATCTTTATCTGCCATTATGTAAAAAAAGATGAGCAAAACAAGTCGCCAGCTAACTATGAAGCTATACCAAAGCAACACATACAGAAAACACGTAAGTCCAAGGCGTACGTAATCTACGTAAGTAGGCCTGAGCCGGAAGATTTTTGATTGACAGGAAAGGGAGCAAACCAAACGCCTCGGTCCAAGCGCTTTGATTGGCTGATGTTTTTCAGGTCCTGCCATGTCCACAGTTATTTTTTTTTAAATTTTTATTCTTTTAGAGACCATACATACAAGTCCACTAAAGGTCAGTTTATTCATTTTATGTGAATCAGACAAATTAAACAAAAAAACAAAACATCCTCCATAATGCCTTTAAATGTGAACACTTTCAGAATGCACTTTTTTACACTAAAACAAATAGGGAAAATGTGTATTTGTCGTCATTTATAGGTTAATATGCTGTGGTTTTACTGATCACTTGAGATCAAATTGGGGTGAACGTGCCTGAACTAAAACGAGTTTGACCCCCGGGCTGCAGAGGGTTATTGGGTCCCTGGATAAGTTACCATGCCACTGCAGGGGCACACAAAAAGACAAAAACCACACAAACCTACCACTATGGAGTCACCGGTTACCCTGCCAGCATATCTTTGGACTGTGGAGCCCACACAGGAAGAACAACTCCACACAGAAAGACCACAGACTCAATCAGCAGATTCAAACACAGAACCATTTTGCTGTGAAGCTGCAGTGTTACGTCTGTCCTAACCACCGCACCACCATGCCACCCTATTTGACTGATTTGTTCTCTCTCATCTCGCTAGGATGACAAGAAAGCTTGATTTGGTTTGATTTGATTTGATTTAAAATAGATGATAAGAATGTTCAAATACAGATTGCACACTGAAGCACTCTCAGTCTGCTATCCTCACAGTGGCCTGGTGACAAAGCTTTCACTTGTTCCTTAAATTAGCTCTGAATTTGTGTTGCTGGATCCTCAAGTGCCCATTCACGATGTTTTTAAGAAGCGGTTGTAATAGCCGGTGTGTTTCTATGTGCCTCAGTGGAGCAGGGGTGGAGAATCAGACATTTTTTATCTTTAGTTTAATACAAGATTTGCGTGCGCACAGAAACATGCGTGTGTACACAGATTTGTTCTTACAAAAACTTTAATGAGCTCTTTTAAAAGAAAACGCTTTTATTGTTATGTGATTTAGATTGAACAAAAACAACACAGTGCATTTTATAGTTTTTTGCACACTATATGACGATGTAAGGCTTTTATTTATGATTGTTGGACAATAATAAAATCATGATCTGTGTATAAAGATGCCTACATTTGATGTTTTTTAATGTAATATTGTCTTCTATAAAAAGTTCTGTTTTTGTCTTACAAATGTTTTTCTTTAACAAACAAGTACAGCAGTCACGCTCATGAACTGCCTTTCAACATCCTGTTGAGTCTTTATTTCTTTATCATATATTGCAACATAGATCGTTGGCTTAGAATAAATAGCTGGCTAAAGTTTAAGTGTTTGCTCAGGATTATTCCTCCTCCACGTGATTGTAACTCTGTCGGGTAAAGGTAAAGAAGTCTTTGTGATTAATTTGTTGTTTTTAAAGCTGGAGTTTAACAGAAGAGAAGTGGAAATATTCTCATATTTGTGTTTGACCGAGAGGGCTGGACAAATTACAATGTACAACCACACGCACTTAAAAAAGACAGAAAATTAGAAGGATGTTCAAAGGATTTGACAAAATAAGATCAAATGAGCTCACCAGCCTATAAAGTTTCAATTCTAAATGTTCGTTTACAAATTAGGGGAGAGTTCACCTAAATGTCAAATTAGCGCTATAGATGTTGACATTTTTAATTTTAGTGGAATTGGTTCACTTCTAATTTGGTTAAAACACAAGAATGTTAAAGATTCAACAAATATGTGTTTGGTTTTTGATATAAACACAGAAAATCTTTAAAAAACTATGCTACAGTTAAGTAGATTTACATCATTTTGGCGTTTTCTCACTTCTTCATAAATGCATCTCACCACATTTCAGACAGAAAATTACACTCTTTAAAGTCACTACGTTAGTAAAACCACTTTGCATAAGATTTACATACAAATGAATTACTACTAATTATGACGCAGTGCTGTAGACAAAAGCATGTTAAGTTGCAAAAATTCCATCCACGGTGATCAACAGCAACACTAAGATTCTAATTACACATTTAAGCGTTCAGTCAATCATCAATAATTATCCAATCTTACCAATAATATGTAAAAAACAAATAAAAATGTTACTGTTAATTCTTGGCATTTTTTTTATCATGTAAGTTCTTGAGTTATTTACCAAAAGTATTACCATTCAACACTTCTTGTTTGTTTTGTTTATTTTGTTTCAATTTAACTGTTTTCTATTTCTGAGCTTTGAATGTAAGACTTGAAATTCACTATTATTATGCCACACTTTTTTCCAAGTAAATGCTTGCATTACTCCTTATTTTATTGTCCTAAAGTTTATTCAGAAAGTCATATTCTTATTGGATCCTATTGGAAGAACTCCTGTAGACTTAAACACACTCAGTGAAAGTCAGTTTAATGAGGCAGAACTTATTCCCAACACTGAAATCCCCAAACAGCATGCTGTTTCCAGAGGCACACACTCACACAACAAAAAGAACCATTCTTCTTCATTCTTTTTGCGTGTGTTTTCCATCTTATAACTGGCCTGTACACACAATCTAGCTTGTTTTTGTTGTTTTGTATTTCCCCTGATATGAGGATAAATATCCACCGTTCGTTATAGATCCTTCTAAGGCAGATACATGTAGACATAAGATTTAAAACCGGTGATGACTTTCTTGAAGTTACAGTGACTATCCATGTGGGAAATAAAATTATGTATTGTCATGAAATCAAAGCTGAATCTCTCACCAAATCTTGTTTGTAGCTCAAGTCCTTCGGTGCTGTAAAGAGCTGGCGTTAAACGCTATCTGTCTCCTGACACTTAAAACACAGGTGCACCACTGAAGGGTGTGTTGCGTTGTGACGATGGCGTTACCGTCTGACTCCGCTGTGCTGCACAAGGGGGCAGAACTAAGCAGGTTCCTCTTCCTCTTCCACAGGCGTGTATTCAACTGCAGCTGGTGTTTGTGTGTATGCCCGGCATTTCAGATTATGAAAGCCCACGTGAAAAGAGAAAAAAAGACACCAAGCACATGAAGTTACACCCGATTCATGTTGAACAGGTTACACCTCCACAGTATTTCATTCTGGATATGTCAGCCTCTGGTTATGTTGAGAATAAAACAATGCTTACAATGAATCATACATTTGCACAAAGGTGAGACAAAAATTTACTTTGGATTTACTTTTTTAAACAGCTTGTCAAGGATGATAATTTTTTTCCTTTGTTGCACCACACCCAACCTGTCGTCATATGTGGACACCAAAATAAGGGTTGACCATAAACAGCATGTGAAAAATATGAAAAATAGATGTTATCTCCTCTAAAGGGATAAAGATATCCTCAATATATTATTTATCCATTACAGGGAGCTCTGCCACTTTGCAGGATGGTCAAAGCTAGAAGTAAAATGTACACTAGCCATCAAACTAAGCGTCAATCTGGGAACGCATGTACACGCACACACACGCATGCACACACGGTGATCAAGTTGAACTGGTTTTCGAGCCACAAGCAAAAAATAGAACTGAACTGAATTAAGGTTATTCATTCAGAGTCAGTGGAGGCTGACAACAGAAACCCAGCAACTCAGAAGTAAAAACATATTCACATTTTGAAAAAATGACACCTCTATATTGTCTTTCAGCAAATACACTAATGTGCTGATGAAAACAAGTGTTTTGTGTGTCTACTTGTATGCACGCCCTGCAGATATTAAACTTAAAGATGCACTAAATCATACCTATATTTTAAAAATAATTAATTTGACATTTAGGGAAATATGCTTTGAGGTTCTGGTGGATAGCAAAATCAACATTATTTACACTGATTACAAAGCTACTATTAACAGCTAATTAGTTGAGCTTAGCATAAAGACCTACAAAAACATCCATCCATCCATCCATCATCTATAAACTGCTTTGTCCTCAGTGGTTTTGTGGGGGGCTGGAGTCTATCCCAGCTGTCTAGAGGTGAGGGTAGGGGACACCCTGGACAGGACACCAGTCTATCACAGGGCTATTTATACAGACAAGCAATCACACTCACATTCACACCTACGGACAATTTAGAATAATCAGTTAACCTCAGCATGTTTTTGGACTGTGGAAGGAAGCTGGAGAACCCGGAGAAAACCCACGCATGCACAGGTAGAACATGCAAACTCCATGTGGAAAGATCCCGGGAAAGTCGGGAAACAAACTAGAGATCTTCTTGCTGCAAGGCGAAAGCGCTAACCACTGCTCCACTGTGCAGTCCGCTATCCACTCTGTTTTATTTTATTCTTTCTTGAATTTTTTAACAGATTTATTTTGTAATTATTCTTTTGTTTATTCCTCTATATATCTATGACATATTTATTTATTTATTTTAACTGATTTATCTTTTTTTTATGGCACTCCTGTGATTTCATAATCCGGAGCAGAAATGGCGTCTACCGCCAAATACCAGAAGAAAAAGAAGAAGAAGACGAAGGAGAAGAAGCCCCGCCAGATGGCACTGTGGGATTTGCGTTTGCTTAATTCGGTTTCCGGTTTAGTGTCAACGGTTTGACCCAAACAAACGCCGGTGAACACACATGTGAGGAGAAACTGTTCAGACTGCTGTGTTTCGTGTCTGTTTACATGTCGTCGTACAGAGACACCGAGCCCGGGAGCTAACCGGTTAGCTCGTGATGCTATACCCCACAGGACTTGCGTCTCTTCGTTAGCAAACATTATAACTCGTTTGTTTTGGCGTCATGTCGCCGTGGTTTAAGTCTTGTCAGCGGTGTTTCCTTCACAGCTCGGTCCTTCACAGGGGGTTTCGGTGCCTTTCAGCGGTCACCAACAGACGGGCTGAGCTTCAGCTACACTCCGCTGTTAGCCGGTGGTGCTCCACGGTGCAGGGCCAGGTGAGGGTCCGGTTTGCCCCCAGTCCTACAGGTAAGATCCTCACCAAAATATGCAGCCTGAATATTCAAAATGCTATCCAGGGACCTAGGTAGCAATCCAATAATTCATTATGTGTTTTACAGTAGGACAAGAGAGTAGGAAGCTTTAAATGTTACATTGTTGGTTTAGTTATGTGCCAAAAAAAAAACACGTGCAAGTGAAACTTGAACTAATTTCTCTGGAATTGTCAAATTAGGCAGTCCAGATCTGACCAGTGTTTTATCTGAGGAAGGCAGAGTAGTAACATGTAATAGGTTTTCTTTTATGGAGGACATCCTCACACATAGCAGCAGGAAAAGCAACACTCTTTGCACTGCTGGCATTTTATTTTTGCACTTTTACACTTCCATTTATTCCACAAGCCACTTTATGCTGATGTGATTTATAGTGTATTGATTTATTTTTAATTCTTGTATATATTGTGCATATTATTGTTATTATAATTACTGTCATTACTGTGTATATGGTTAGTGCTGATTTGAAAGATGTTTGCTGCTGTAACACTGTAAATTTCCCTTGACGTGGAGAGCAATAAAGAATTAGCTTATCTTATCCTATAGAGAATAAAATGAGTGATGGCCGATTTCTGTTTAGCTGCTTCAGTTTCTGGACCCTGGTTTAACACTTGAATTGTACAGGGTCTTTGTTAATGTTATTAGTAGCAGCTGTGCTTTTCCTGATATGTGAAAAAGACAGATGCATCTCTCTCAAATATTCTAAATTTCTTTGTCCTGCAGGCTTCTTACACCTCGGGGGCCTCCGAACTGCTCTATACAATTATATCTTTGCAAAAAAGTATGGAGGCTCATTTATCCTGCGACTGGAGGACACTGACCAGAGCAGACTGGTACCGGGAGCTGCAGACTCCATAGAGGACATGCTGGAGTGGGCTGGTAGGAAACACTGGTCCACAGACATGTGCTGTTTAAACAAGTGTTCTTTTCTGCACAACAGCTTTTAAAGACCACCTAGAAGGTTCCTTTTTGCTTCATGTATTGTGGTGGTTCTTTACTTGGGACCCACTCTGGATAGCAGGAATTACAGGGGTTAATGGAGAGATGGCTAAAATAAGTTAATACTGACTTTTTGAAAGAATCCTGATTATCTATCTATCTATCTATCTATCTATCTATCTATCTATCTATCTATCTATCTATCTATCTATCTATCTATCTATGTATTTTGTATGTTTTGAATGGGCACAGAGTACTTTCATAATGGAACCATTTATAGAAGGCCGCTTGATAGAACCAAACAAAGCATAAAATATGACAGTAGTACCTGGTGTATGGACTTACTCAGACCTCTGATGTCAACAACCTACCCAAGCAGCTGTACCGTACCAAATGCTGATGGCTGTCCTGAAGAGAATTTGACTAATTTATCTTTTTGAGCTCTTGCACACGGTGAGTTTGTTCATTAGGCAAAAAAAAAAAAAACTTGTTGCAAGCTCTAAAATTGTCTGATGAAAGAATGACTCGTTCTACAAGTGTTTCGATCCAATATTTTCAGTTAACTTAATGATCTAATTGTGGGATTCCAGGGTAAAAATGCATTGCTCTTCACCATTTCAAACTGAGAAAAGCGTATATCCTGAAACTGTCATTGTTGTTCACTCATCCTGACAATGTTAACTTTGCAGCTTTGTCATCACCAGATGATTTTTAGAGTGAAAACAACATGTTAAAAGCTGTCCTACATATTGTTTTAGGGCAGGGTGTCAAACTTATTTTAGTTCAGGGACCACATTCAGCCCCACTTGATCTCCAGTGGGCCCCACCAGTAAAATCAAAGCATAAAACAGACAAAAAATGAGGACAAAAAACAAGACAAAATATTCCAAAAATGAGATGCAAAATGACAAAAGCGAGCAACAAAATGACAAAAACATGAAACAAACGACAGAAGTCAGACAAAGAAAGACAAAAAAACAAGACAATATATTACAAAAAGGAGCCTCACAATGACAGAAGAACAGTGAGCAACCTAGTGTTGTACTTTTTCATCAAAACAACTTGTCATGGTCAGAAAATTAGTTTTTATAAATTTGCAATTTGAAGTTAATGTCTTCTCTGTAATTTTTCCTTTTTGTAAAATCGTCCCACGGGCCGGATTGGACAGTCTGGCGTGCCGGTTTTGGCCTGCAGGTCACATATTTGACACCCCTGTTTTAGGGGCTTATCTCACTTGAATGCAGATTTTGGAGTGTTTACCTGAAAATCAGGCAAAGTCCAGTACAGCAGAGTGGAACAGAAATCGTTTTGCAGTGACAAAGTTGACAGAAATGCCAGCTATCGATTGATGTTAGAACCTGTGTGACTGTTAAGCAGAGGCTAGTGGAGGAGTTACCGGCTGAATTATGGATATGAGTGCAAGATGAAGTCAGAGGATTAAGTCGGCATAGCAGTAAAACAACTTTTCCCATTTGCATTACCTCATTTACCTGAAAAATGTCTTGTTTGACAATAGGTGGACTAAATTTGTATGCACTCTTAAACTGCATAGGTGGGACGAACCGCTGATCTATAAGGTTGTTCCAGTCCATATTATTAGGTTAAAGAATCAATATCAGTGATTAAAGGCAAAATAGCTAAAAATCTCATTTATAATTTGCCAAATTGTCATGTGTGCTACCACAGCTCATTTTGTCTTGCAGGTATACCTCCAGATGAGAGTCCTCGTCAAGGCGGGACAGTGGGTCCATACCTGCAGTCTCAGAGACTGGACCTGTACAGTCAGACAGCCCAGCAGCTAGTGCAGAGTGGCCACGCCTACTACTGTTTCTGCACATCTCAGAGGCTGGAACTGCTGAAAAAAGAGGCTTTAAGGACTGGACAGACTCCAAGGTAACTGAAAACCGGAAGGAACACACTGGTGTCACGTGATCCCTCAGAGTTTGAAGAAAACACACAGCTGTCTGCCTGTTTTTGGCACTGACTGTGTTTCTTTGTCCCTCCAGGTATGACAACAGGTGTCGTCACCTGCGGCCCGACCAGGTCCAGGATAAACTGGCTCAGGGAGCTTCACATGTGATCCGATTTCGTCTGGAAGTTGGGGTGGAGCCTTTTCAGGATCTGATCTTTGGATGGAATCGTCATGAAGTGGCACAGGTCAGACGTGTGGTAATTTCGCACTCTTTCAGCGGGGCTAGAAGATTTACACATCATTTTATGTATGAAGAGCATCAATTCACCCTCTCCAAGATGGTCTGAAAAGCTATTTTTGTGTGTTTTTGACATTAGATAATACTCCATTCATATGAATTCAAGTTCTCTGACATTGCAAACACCTTAGAAACAAAAAATGTGAGGTACCCTTACATGGACACCTACATTAGCAGCTGAAAGTTGGACCGGAAATCCTATAAACTGTGTCTGGCGTCACTGTTCAGTCCAATCATCTGTCGCGTTTCTCTGGCTCATCCCCAACTTTCCCTTTCTCACATCTTGCTTTTCGTACCCTCTGTCCTCTCTTCTTAGGTGGAGGGGGACCCAGTGGTGATAAAAGCAGATGGTTTTCCCACGTATCACCTCGCTAACATAGTAGATGATCATTACATGAAGATCAGCCACGTGCTGCGAGGCTCTGAGTGGCTCATCTCCACCTCCAAACATCTCCTCATGTACCGGGCTCTTGGGTGGCAGCCGCCCGCCTTCGGACATCTGCCACTTCTGATGAACAAAGATGGCAGTAAACTATCCAAGAGACAGGGGGACATATTCATTCAAAGCTTCCAGAGAGACGGGATCCTGCCGGAGGCTCTGCTGGATATCACAACCAACTGTGGATCTGGATTCAGCAGTGAGTGGTGGATGAATCAGAAAAAGACACTTGGAGAAAAATTGATATTTTAAGTAAAGAGAAAAAAGAAATGTATTGTGTTTACCGTGATTATATCGCAATTATCATGTTAAAAAAATTAACATACCTGGATGAATCAGCTGGAAAAAGATCTAAAAAATATAAATAAACTTTTATAACTAATATGTGCCTGTATTCCCATGTAGCCAATCGAATTGGGCGGAGGATAGATGAACTGATATCTGAGTTCAACCCTTCAAAGATCACAACTCATTCTGCTTTGTTAGACCTGGAAAAACTGCCAGAGTTCAACAGGTAAGTAAAAAGTGTTTCTTTAAATTTATCTCTCAGTTTAATTGTCTGTTCTGTTCATCATTTATATTTAGTTGGTGATCATAACATGCACAGCTTAGAGTAGGTTTAAGGGTCTGATAAAGCAAATTGGGGAAAAAAAGGATTTTCCCAGTGATCTCCTGTGAAATGCAGCCATGTTGAAAGCTTTTGTTTAATTTGTCCAGGTTGTGAGAAGTCTGTCCTCTGCCCAACACAATGCAAGCAAATGGAAATTTGTTTGTGATGCTCAAAGCGGTCAAACATTTCATTTAAAGATAAAAACTAGATATAATGCCATGCCCTGCAGTCTCCTGACAAGCTGAGTTCTTATATGAGCCTCTGCTCATGGGTTGGTTTATTTCAGTTCAGGTTAGAAGCTTAGTTATTCCTCTGGTGCCACCTTCAGGCCAAAATGGTTAGAGACACCGTTTCAGGTTTTGTTTTCTTTCTGGGACAACAAACATGGAACCTCCACCAGCTACAACCACAAACAATCTGCTTGTGAGGGAATATGGTGAATTAACATGATCTAAATTACGACTGTCCAGGTTTGTCGGACAGCTCGCACCTGTTGGCTTATAGTCATGATATTAACAAAACGTCTTACAAAGAGCAACAGTGATAAAGTATTTTTTGTTTTTTGTGAAGGTCATATTTAAGGTTCATAGTTAATTATTTCTCTCCATGACTTTGTGAGAATCCACCTGCAGCAGCGAATTGAAGACGAGGAGCAATGCCGTCTGCTGGTAAAAGACCTGCAAGGACAAATCCAGGAGGTTCACACAACAGAGATTCAGGATAAAGAAGTGCTGCATGAGGATTATATCAGACGGGTGCTACATCTTCGTAAGGTAACTATAACAGGAGTGTATTTAACACCATTTAACAGTGTGCTCATATTTTTATGTGCCAACGTGATAAATGTTAGCATGTTTATATGGTAACTGTAAGCTTATGAGATGTCAAAGCACAGCGAGTATGCTGATGATAAACTGTTTCTGTTTCAGGAAACATTTTTCATATCTCTTTAGGAAAATTGTATACATTGTACTCTGATACTGACTGTAAAAGTGTTTTTGTTCGATCCTTTGCTTTTAAGCAGGCAGATATGTTAAAGTAGAAGTCAGGCTGTTAGATCACTTAAAATGTTTTGGTATGCGAAGTTATGGAACTAATTGAACTGTGGCAGATTTTCTAAAATCATCTGGGTTTTCCTTCAGAGATGTAGAGGAGATTTATAGGTATATAGTCTTAATTTGACCCTGTGCAAATTGGCAAACCATCATATTGATGAAGTGTTGTGACTGTGAGAAAGTTCTAAAAATCTTCCTAAGTCAGTTCTTTTTACATGTGACCTTTAACCACTATCTATTCGTACAGGGAAGCTGCTGTGGTTTCTTGCCTTATTTCCCCGTCACTGTTCTCCTGTTTCTCCAGTAATAATGAAACTATCCTCTTCTCTCTTCAAAGGGTCACATATCCTCCCTGAAGGAGCTGGTAAACCCTCTGTACTCTTACCTGTGGGTGCGTCCTTCCTTCTCCTGCCAGCAGGTGGCAGCACTCACTGCGGAGGCCCAGCACATTGCTTCTTTAATGCTGAGGTGTGTAGATTTAAAAAGTCTCCAGCTGCATATTTCACCTTACAGCTGTGGTGTTTTAGTAGGATTCTGAATGTTTGTGTATAGGTTGATAGAGGAGCGAGGTGAGGAGCTGTCAGTGGATGGACTCGGTAAAGACCTGAAGAATGTGGCTAAGCAGACTAAAGCCACCAAATACAGAGAAGTGATGAAGCTGTTACGTCTGGCTCTCAGCGGTCTGGAAGTACGTAAACACGCCTTGTACTGTGTGTTTTAATGATGGTACCAGTACTAATAGTAGTAATGCCAACTCTAAAGGATTTCCTTCCAGAAACCGGTTTGTCAGGCTCTGAAGCTGTGGAGCTTAACCTCAAACTAGCTTCAACCAAGAGCCTCACTAGCAGTTCTTTTTTTGCGATGAGTCATTCTTCACACATCGCCAGCTTTGTGTTACTAAATCATTTGCCAACTAAGTCATTTGCCTTCCATTTTTCCTGATAGATGAAGGTGGTTTGTGGTGAATGAAATCTGACAGATGCTGGGATTATATTGTCTGTTTGGGAATATTTAAGCTAAGTGATACCTTCTTACAGGTCCTGTCAAAAAAGTTAATATTAAACCTTTCGTGACTCCACAATGACTTGCAGGAAGTCTCATAAATTCCCTCATGATGTTAACTGAAAATTATTAACATCTGTGGGTAATGTAGGCTGCAGGTTTTGTCTGTTAAGGTGAGTGTGAGGAACAAAAAATATATCTCTGATACAACAAGTGCCATGCTAAATAGAAGAAGTACTCCTCAATGCTAAACTGTGACATGTTTAAATATAAGATAACATCTGTTTTTCAAGCCAAATGAAGTTACGCACTGCTGGTTCAGCCTATCAGTGCCAAGCAAAGCTCTCTGTGTTTTGCAGTATACCAGAGTTTTAAATTCACTGTCTGTGGCGCCATTCCCACATCGGGGCAGCAGTAGTTTTGTGTCAACAAGCAATGGTTAAGCTGAACCTTAGCAACGGACATGGAGTGATTTACAACAACAACAAAGAGTATGGTGGGAAAACCCAGGAAGAGTGCAAAAACATCATTTGCTCCAGATAAGACAAGAAACCCAGTGCTTAGAAGAGCGTTTACAGTCATAAAAAAGAACGTTATTCATGTTGAGGGAGATGTCACCGGTATGTATTGACAGTGTTTGTGTAAGATAGTGAGATAAATAGTGTGTATGTATTATCAGATTCTAATAATATATTTATTTTACTTGCATAGCGCTTTTCAAAATACTTGGACACTTTACATAGTTAAATTATAAAATCAGCGAACATTAAAACAGAGGAACGGACATAAAACAAGTCATAGAACACACCATAAAAATAAATTAGTATTCTGTATTAAAAGCAGTTCCGTCAGTTCAGTCACGGATGTGTTGAGGTTGGGAGTTCCAGAGTGGGGGGGCAGATATGGAGAAGGTTCTGCCCCCCAGATTATTACACTGACATCTGTGACCGGCCTTTCCTTTTTCACTCTTCTTCTCATCCTCTGGCTCACACTTGTCTCCTCTGCTGTCCAGCAAGTCGTTTTTCTTTGTTTTTACTTCCATCAAACATTTTGTAAACATTCAAAATAGATGTCCCCTTTAAAACCTTGTGCCGGCAGAAGGAGTTTTCCTTGAAAAGTTGTGTTTTGCACAGGCTAATCATAGCTAAAGTCATGTAGTCTGTACCAGAGGTGCTCATTAATTCAGCATGTAGTCAGCCTCTGCTCTGAATAGCTGCAGTAAACTCTGCCCTTACCGTCATTACTGTTATGTTTTTGACATTTTCCTGTGACCTCCACCAGTTCCCTTATTATTTACAAGAACTTGCAGTTGTGCTGTGTCCTTTCAGTATCATCATATATGTTGTTGGTTTTTTTTTAGCACTAGATAGATTTGGCATTCCAATCGAGTACCACCCAATGTCAAGTCCATTGGTTTTGCATTTTTGGAAAGAGGCCCTGTAAATCTTAAAAGTGTCACTGAAACAACCTTTGTCCAAATCCACACAGTCATGTCTGTAGTGGTTAAATCTCTCAAGCCACCAGAATGTACTAGAACAGAGTCTGGGCTTTTTTTTGTAGCAGCCAGCTTTCTTCAGTGTGACTGCAGGAGTCCACGTAGATTGGATCAGAGTTGTTGTCAGGGTTAATATTGTCCAAAACAAGGCTAGACAAATCAGGAAAAACATTTCTGGCATTTCTGTATTTTCCTTTGTTGTTAGAATAAGTAAAAATGTAAATGACAGAAGTCACATCAGACAGAAAATCCAGACTTTCACTCTACGTCTCAGTGACACCGACGGCACTCTTGTTGCTCAAACCAGCAAAGATGTTCTGAACCCTGAGTTTACATGGGTGCTGTTTTCTCTACATCAAGAACAAACCTTGCGCTATAATGTTTTAAGACGATAGAAACTCTGAGCTACTAATAACATCCATCAGTATTTTTTAAGCATACTTTCAGTTCTGTAATTTTTACCTCTAAACTGTATTTTTCAACTGCACCTCAGCACATCTAGTCACATTTTGCTGCAGTAATTAAAAAACATTCAGCTGCACGTGTCTCTTTTTTTCCGTCCATGTCATGACGAAGCTAAACCCTAAAATAGAACATTTAAAATAATACTAATGACTAAAGTCTCAGAAGTCCAACAGTGACTCAGTCACCACAGTCATAGCATAAAACAGTCGCATATTCAGGCAGGGATATAAAAAAGAGGAAGTTGTTTGTGATTGCGTTCACAGAGGATGTCTGGTTTGATTATGTTGCTTCACTGACCTCTGATGCTGTGTTTCTCTCTGACCTTTAGCAAGGTCCCAGTGTCGCTGAGATGATGGTGTCTCTGGGACCTGCAGAGATCAGTCACCGATTCCAGAAGCTTCTGCTGCTTTCAGCCAATAAAGACTGAACAATCTGTCACCACATCACCGTACACTTACTCTGCTGACTGAAGGGAACCTGAAGACAGCAGCTTGTTTTGGACTTGGCCCGTACGTTGACAACAACATGCTTTAACTCACATGTGTTGATTCTGCCAAAACTAAACGGGCCACACAGGAAAGGAACTCTTCTCCTCTGACATGTTGAGTAATACTTGAATTAATGCAAATATTTTATAAACTAACTCTGAGTATGATCTGTTTATTTTCTTCTGGGAGCCTTTAAAGCACATATGTCAAACTCAAGGCCCACGAGATCATTTTACATTGATTTATTATTATTGTTATTAATGGCCCGATATGAAGCGCTGATAACACACAAACTACAGATCCCATAATGCAGCGCAACAGCTGCCTTGCGGAATGATAGGTTACCTGGAAACATTTCCGTATCATTTAAGTCAAGCGTCTGTTATTGTCTGCAACCCTATTGTAACATCAAAGCTAGCCCTTAATAATGGCGAAAAAAAAGTTGATTCTGGAAACAGAGCCTTTTTAATTCCAGGACTATGTGTTTAAGTTACACATACCTGTGACTAAATATGTTGTGCCATTGTACAATCACTGTGATCAGTTGTAATGCACACAAATAAATGTTAAACTGAGTCATAGTGTTGTTGAAATTGCACTTACTTTAATCTCTGGTTGTTTCTACTATAAAGGACAGTTCATTACATATAAAGATTTTTCTAATATACTTGTTCTCCTTTGCACTAAAACGTTGGAAAAACTTAGACTTATTGTTACTTCTCGGTAATTATGCTATAAGTTTACTGGTCCGGCCCCTTTGAGATCAAATTAGGCCGTATGCGGCCCCTGGACCAAAATGAGTTTGACCCCTCTGCTTTGAAGGACCATGGAACCCCATACACAAACAGATGGGAAGTACCTTGGTAATTTTTTATGCAAATGAACTCGTGCAGTTCTTGAGAATAACTGTTTTAACGAACTCTTGTTTACAGATGTATTGCACAGTCAAAAGGGGGAAAACCTCCACTTCAAATGATTGCTGGGTGATTGTGATCAAAGAAAAAGAAGTCCTAATGTTTATTTCTATTGGCTCCTTCTCATGCACATTTAGTCAAGTCGGTGCTAAAATAAATAGGATTATCTAACTACACAAGAGTATCAAAAACCATGAAAATGAGCTCCATTAGAACCAGCCACAACGTTAAAATGCTACTTGCACATTAATGCATCAATATTAATAACTAAGTAATGCCATAATGCAGTAATGAAATAACCTTGTCGTGCTCATGTTGGCCGATAACTGTTACAGTAAATTATATTAGATGTTTTTAAAACATCAAAAGTGAAGTTCATGATGCTGCTGAATGACCTCAGTCTGTTATTTATACATTAGATTAATTTTCATCTAAGCAGATATTATGTGTTGATTAACCAGGTGTGTTGCTGCTTGTAGTCATGGAACTAATTTTAGGTGTTTTATCCCTGTTAGATCATTTTTATCTACAACAAGATTTCTTCTTTTGTAAGACCATCAAAGGTTTTGAATGTAAAATCAAATTTTTTGAAGTGACTGGTAAGTAAATCTGTCAAATTAACACAGTAGGAGTGTAAACTCCCCCACACACAGTTTTCAGGTATACTACTCATTTTAAACATCTACATCATCACATGCAAGTATTCAAATTTGACATTAAGATCCTTTACTTAAGCTGAAGTACTGATACAAGTAAAAAAAAAAAAAAAACAATATAAATGCTGCTTGAATGTTTATGTATTATCACCAAACTGTCCTTGAAGTAGCAAAAGTGAAAGTGCTGAATTCAGAGAAAAGTCCCCTGTGACTGTTCAACAGTTATATAGTAATGTTCCGTACATTATTAGTACTTATGCATTAATGTGTGAACAGTATGTTACTGATGTAGTTGACTGAGGTGAAGCTAATCTTTTACTGTGGTCTGCAACTATGTTCTCCTTTTAGCTTATTCTGCTGAATAGTCCACTAATTGATTATATTGTTAAAGATAAAGTGGTGAGAAAAATCCATCACAATGAGCTTGTCAGAGAGTCAAGACCTCAAAATATTCCATTCATATATTGACAAAACAGTTACACAACTTTCTGTTGGTAGTTTTCAAAACAACGTATTTTAAAGTTCAATATAGGTTTGTTTTTAAGTTACTGGGGAGTCAGGAAAAAGTTAATTATCTGTATGGTATATGACATTTAAAAATAGAATTTGATTACTGTCATTATCCAGTGTACAACGATATTAAGGAGCAGTCCTATCACACAACCAAACATTTTTAGACTTAGATGACTTTATTAATCCCCGGTGGGAAATTAAGTTGTTAGAACAGCATGAATATTCAATAAAAGGGTAAGCAATAAGACGACACAGAATATTAGGATATAAAGTGAAGGTAAATTAAGATAAAAAAAAATATATACAAGAGTGACAGTATTTTTTTAAAAAAAAAAGAGTATACAGTAATATACAAATGAGAATGTGGTTTAAATGTAGTTTAAATGTACAACAAAAAATTGCAAATATATAATATAAACGTTTCTTCAAAAAAATCATCATAAAGAACACCTTAGTTTTATATGTAAATTCTTAATTTGCAACTACTTACTTTCCAGCTGCGTAGAACATCTGTTTACAGTACGACAGAGTGTTATAAAAATAAAGTAGTGTTTATTTAAAGGCAGATGGCTGCCTGTCAGTGCGCCTGCGCGGAGTGGGGGTGTAACGTATAACTTGGTTAGTGTGTCAGCAGTGTGAGTGTCACATGTCACATAAGCAGGCGGCGGTTTGACAGCTCCGCTCCCCTCCGGCAGACTCTCACTCAGACCTGGAGCTTCACCGCCTCTGGACCAGCAGCACACAGACGGGAATGGCGAGCGGAGACAGCCGGCCGACCTTGGAGTCATGGCTCAGTGAGTAAACACGGAACAGTTTGTTGTTATTGTTCGTTTGTTTGTTTTTTTAGCTGCTTGTTTTGTGTTTGTGTCGCAGCGCTGAACGACATCATCCCCGCACGTCTAACTTTAAACCCGTGACTTCAGTTTTGGCTTCTGCGCTGCACTTCTGACGGTTTTTGTGGGAATTGACGCTTCGTGTGTCGATTTGTTTCAAGCTTTTAAAAAGTTAAGTTTTGTTTTTGAGCAGGAAGTTGCTGCTCAGCCCGCGCGCGTGCTCGAGAGAGAGGCGCTCGAGCGGTGTGTTATGTCTCTGGGCTCGTGCTCTGCGCGTGCACGGCTGTAGAAGTAAAATGTAACTAAGTACAGGTACTCCGCTGTACTTTTCTACACATTTGACATGTTTGTATTGAGGATTTTCTAAGAATATTAATTTATGCTTGTGCTGAGGGAAACTTTTCCCTCTGTGTAGAAAATATAAACGTCTTCCTGCTATGCATGTGTTTCCAGTAACTGTAGAAATATTGATTTTTCACAAACACAGACAAATATGATGCTTTGTTGTCATATTTCCAGCAGGAAGCACAAGTGGAACTGAAACAGTTCATCAACTGATAGAAACTAAACTGCTGCTTTTTGCTACTTTTCCTGTCGAACCATTTTACTTTACTTTACAATGAATGTTTGGACTGCTCACTTTGGAATCCCTGTTTGATTTTTTAAAAATTATTTCTTTTTGTCCTGTAACAACCCAGGCAATTAATTAAATGAGAAAACTGAGCAGATATATCCTCAATGAAATTGTCATTATTTACAATTTTAAACAAATAATAATATATCTCAGTATTGCTATTCTATTCATAGTGGATGCATAGGGCACATTTTTCTTGCATTGAGTGTTTTCGCACTTACTGCTTGCAATACATTTTCCAGACTGTATGTGCATATTTTTACTTGATTTTGTAATGCAGAAATTTTCCTTGTAATGTAGTGCTTTTACTGTGTGGTATTTGCACTTTTATTCAGTTGAAAAGTAGTTCCTCCACCACAGTTTTTTTTTTCATGTTAAAGCTGATAAACACTGAGATTATTACCATAGTGAAATGCACTGCTGCAAGATAAAGATCGGTGTTTGAGAAGTTACTGACAAGTTAGGAAGTGCAAAAGTCAAATATTCAAAAGGTGCAAATCCTTGGTGTGAATACTGTTCATTTCAGAGTATTTTTAATGCATTTTGTTAAATTTGAAGTGCATGCACCCACAAAAAAAACTGCAGTGAGCTGTTCAGTAAAAGAGGCAGGAAAGGAGAATTGTACTGAATTTTCTGAAATGTTTTTTTACTTCATTCATTATTGATTGTTTGTTTGCAAACCTAGTTATTACTTGCTAAAGTTGTGTCGTTAAAGCTCCTCTGAAGCTTCTGTTCCCAGTTTTGACCGTTTTCATTCTCGTAAGTTGACAGAATACGCAAAGAAATCCTCCTCTGTGTGTTTTTATGACTCTTGATAATGCTGAATGTTTGCTTTCAAGGTGACTCCGTCAAACAGTCTTTTCCTTCCAAACCAAATCAGTGATTTCTGTGTCTTTAAAGCAGAAAAGGCTGAAGTCCACTATATTACACAATGCCAAAATAGGCAATAACAATAAACATAGGAGTATAAACTTAGTGGAGTTGTAGAAACCCATTCATTGAGAAGAACTGCAACCGTTTTTGTAAAAGTCTCTTTTCCTTTTACTTCCCCATTAGCTCCATTATTTCTCAGTGTTAAATATGTTTCTGTGATGTGATTGTTTCAGACCAGGCCACAGATCCAAATAATCAGGAGGACAGATGGGACTGCATCCAGGGCTTCTACCAGCTAGTCAACAAAGACACCGATGGGTGAGCAGAACGTAGCTGTCTTTATTCTTATCCACATTTTTTGCTCTCCGTTGTTGCTAGACATGAATTAAAGCTTTGAGGGGAGACCATTCACTTCTGAAAGTTGCTTAAAGGCAACTGTGGCATTTGAGAAAGAGTTGCTTCACATCCATGTTGACATCACAGGTTGGCGGTTACACCATAATGCAACAGAGAGGGGGAACTCTGTAGCACCTTTTCCCTTTTGCCCTTTTCCTTTTCTTCACATGAAAGTATTATAGTAAAAGACAGGTCCTGCTTTTTAAAAAGTTTCACTCCATTTCTGCTGGGTGTAAGCCGGCCTGGCAGGGTGTGGAAGCTCTGTGAACAATATGCCTTTTTGCACGATGCGTAACATTTTGTTTGGAGTCCACTCGGGCATTTTAATGTGATTTTACATTTTCTAGGTGGCTTAAATTATCTCTGCCAGAATCACCACAGCTGTGTGTATTAGGAGATAAGTCTCTTATACCATTAAACCTGTGTAAGGCAGAGCTTAGACTGATTTTAACGGGCTGTGTGGTTGGGGCCAGAATCATCTTACAGAATTGGAAGAACCCAGGAAAGCCAGAATTTGCAGAATGACAGAGACGGTTGCTTTTGAGAATATGATCGCCAGTGTAAACACTGCCCGAACTAAAATTAGCTAAATGTGGTAGGCTTTTCTGGCTCGCATTTGTGATGCGTAACATCTGTATAAAATCTATGATCTTCATGAGATATAAAACTATGTGATCGCTGTCCTTTTTTTGTTTGTTTGTGGGTTTTGTTTCTCATCATTTTGTGCAATGTGTCAATTTTCTTGTTTTTATTTTTTGTTTCTTTATTTTTTTATGCTGTTTGTTTAAAATTAATAAAAAGTTAAATGAGAAAAAAAAATAAAAACTTTCTGCTTCCAGGCCACAGGTAGCTGTTCGTCTTCTTGCCCATAAAATCCAGTCACCGCAGGAGAAAGAGGCTCTGCAGGCTCTCACTGTGAGTGAACAGCTGCTAACCTCTGCATATAACACATGATGCATGCTACACAGCACACAGGGTTTTTATCTGTGAAGTTACCATTTGAAAAGTTCCTCATAACGATGTGTAGATGTACAGTATTCATCTGCTCACATTTACCGCTCCTTGTCAGTGGTCATACATTCATCGTAGTGTGTTTAAAGATATAGTCCAGCCATTGAAAAACAAATGTCTTTAACTGTAGGGGATGCTGGTCTTGTGAATAACATCTATGACTAACATTTACCACATGAACAAAGAAACATGAAGGATTTAATTTGAATCTTCCATGACTATACTTCAATCAATGTTTCGCTCTGAAATGTAACTTGGAGACGCTTCTCGAGGGCCGTGTGCCTCACGTCATATGACATTTAGAGGTGGTTAACCACGAGCATGCAGTGACAGAATGTGTTTTGTCTCTCTCGTGTTGCACAAGAACAAAAGAAATTATTTTCATTTCTTCTTTTTGAAGTGTGTGGTGGTAATGACTTGCGCTTTTTTTTTTTTTTTTTAATGTGTTGCAGGTTCTTGAGGCATGTATGAACAACTGTGGCAAGAGGTTCCACAGTGAGGCCGGCAAGTTTCGTTTTCTCAATGAGCTCATCAAAGTCTTAACACCAAAGGTACTGCGCTTGAGAGATCCTCAGTATTTGAGTAGAATTCAGCTGGACGTCTTTATGGTTCACGGGGATGTTTTGTATCTCAGTTCTGAACGATCATCAGTGGGTCATTACTCACCTGAAACTATATTAATGAAAGCTTGTTAACGACCTGCAGCTCACATGAATCAACACGTGAGCGGTGGTGAAACTCATACCAGGCCTTCACTGTATGTGGCAGATAGGTGGCATTATAGGCCAACTCTCCTGTTTAGAGATGGTCGCTTTAGTTTAAAGACTTTTTTTGGACTGTGGTAGTATTTCCATATGGTGTTTTCATAAGCTAGAAGAGCCATCATGAGTAAAAGAAGCTGACAGTCTCTAAAACAAGGGGTAGATTTTTGTGGTTTCATAATTAATCCTGTCCACAATACAGAGCAATCAAACACATGCAAATAGAATAAAAATTCTGAAAATGCAGCGTCAAATACCGAATTAAAGAAGTCCATAGCAAAGCAAATGTTAAAGGATGGTATCATAAAGTAAATGTAGATTAAAAACACGCCATCGTGTAAGAATCTGACAGCACACGGAGTCTGATTTAAAATAAATAAAACGATAGACTGTGGATGAGAAAATATTTACCTATGTAACATCTCACCCTGTCCATCTCTCTGAGCAGTACTTCGGCGCCTGGACTCCGCAGAAAGTTAAAGACAGAGTGACAGAGGTCCTCTATGGCTGGACGCTTTGGCTTAAAGATGAACTCAAGATTCAGGAAGCCTACAGCATGCTCAAAAAGCAAGGTCAGGACCAACACAGACACAAAGCATGAAATCTTTACCAAGGCTGCTACATTCTAAATTCCTAGACTGCCCTGAGAAACACTTTCATTAAAATTGGGCATGCGTGTGATATATGAAGAGCTGATGTTCATGAATTAGTCTCTTAATGTTGCATTCTTCTCTCATCTTATGTTTCTTCCTCTTATTGTAGGTATTGTGAAGAAAGATCCCAAATTGCCAGACACAGTAATAATGGCTCCTCCACCACAGAGAGCCACAGACTCCATTTTTGACCAGGATGACAAGGCAAAGGTGGGTCTGTATGTGTAATAGTAAAGCATTATCATTCTATTTTGTGTGCATCAGGACGTCTGCTGTGTTTTATCTCGCTAATATGCTACTTTGTCTTCAGCTGCTGGCCAGATTATTGAAAAGTGCTCGTCCTGAAGACCTGGAAACCGCCAACAGGCTCATTAAAAGCACCATCAAAGAGGTGAGGAGGGTTGCCGTGCCGATGGTCATCTTGCATTTATGCATTAATAACTGTATGAGCTGGGAATACATTTTTCTGTATGTGTGTTTTTACAGGAACAGGAGAAGGCTGAGAAAGTGTCAAAGCGAGAGTCTACTCTGAAGGAGGTGGAGAGCAGCACAAAGCAGCTTAGAGAGCTGCTGGACCAGCACACAATAACCGGAGTTTTATTGCAGCCCAGCAATGATATGAAGGTAGGTTGGACATAAAGAGATTAACAATCAATCAACTTTACATGATGACAAAGCAGGAAGCCGGTATGGAAATCCTTTGATTGCTGTAATTTCTTTTCATTTCTAACTGAACAAGTGTGTGAGCTTGAAGTCAAGTCAAAGAAAACAGCCACACAGTATTATTATTATTATTATTATTATTATTGTTGTTGTTGTTGTTGTTACATTGTTAAGATATTATGTAGAGTCTGGAAACTTTCATTCATGATCATCTGTGTGAATTGCTGTCATCGTTAAACAGCGATGTGAGTCAATTTTTAGACTTAAGTGTGATGTTTCTGGGCGTTTTTTGCTTCTGTCACATTTTTATTCACTGTGGGTTCATTTTTCAGTGCAGTATAAAGTCCTGCACCTCTATGTTTTAATGTCTTTGTGCGGTATTGCACAAATATTATGCCTTAAAAAATATATCTGTCTATTTTACAGTATTCCCTATGCTGCAAAGTGGTGATGCTACATTTTAGAGATATTTTAAAATATGCATTTTTAGTTTGAGGGGCTGCACAGTGGAGCAGTGGTTAGCACTTTCACCTTGCAGCAAGAAGATCCCTGGTTCGAATCCCGGCCTGGGATCTTTCTGCATGGAGTTTGTATGTTCTACCTGTGCATGCGTGGGTTTTCTCCGGGTACTCCGGCTTCCTCCCACAGTCCAAAAACATGCTGAGGTTAATTGGTTACTCTAAATTGTCCGTAGGTGTGAATGTGAGTGTGATTGTTTGTCTGTATATGTAGCCCTGTGACAGACTGGAGACCTGTCCAGGGTGTCCCCTTCTCCCGAGTCAGCTGGGATAGGCTCCAGCACCCCCCACGACCCTAATGAGGATACAGCGGAGAATGGATGGATGGATGGAGTTTTAGTTTGTTTGTAAACTTGTCTTGAGTAAACATAGCCTGTAGTTCAGCTGAAAATACTTGAATTTCAGTCGTTGTTTCACTGAGGAGTGCAGAAGTTTTTATTTTAACGATTTTCAAAGTAAGGCATGCAGAATAAATGATTTTGAGCAGCTTTTACAATTTTCAGGTTAGATTTGATTGACTTTCCCAACAGATTTACGTGTCACAGATGATTAGTTCGATCAGATGATTCTTTCTTTTCTTTTTCTTTTTTTTTTTACAGTTGTTGTATCGGATCAATTGTGTACTTTTGTTAATTTTTTTTAAAGATAACATGCCTTTCGAACACACTAGCATGTTTTAGGATTCAGAGGAGGAAGTCAAGAAAGTAATGTTTGGGCTCATCTAACCTACAAATACTTTTTCAGTGTGTTACGTTTCCCCCATTAACATCTCCTCAGTGTGTCGGAGTGTGATAAAAATGCAGCCACCCAACATTTAACCCGTCCTTCTCATCACTGTAGGCGCTGTATGAGCGCTGCGACCGACTGAGGCCCAGCCTGTTCCGTCTGGCCAGCGATACGATGGAGGATGACGCTGCTCTGGCACAGATCCTGGCAGCAAACGATGAGCTGACGCTTGCAGTGAATGCCTACAAAGACCAGGTGGGGAGAGGAGAGTGCAATGGAGAACGGACAAGAAGCAAAAGTGAAGAAGTGACAAGAAAAGATAGCGGTAGGTCTTATTTTGTTCACCTTTTTGCCCATTAGTCCCTGTGGAATAAGACTTAACATTGTGTCTGACACTGCTTTGTGTTTGATCCTGTTTTTTCTTTTCTTGGTTGTTCAGCTCCTCTGAGTCCTAGACAGATTAAGAGCTACCACCTCATCGATCTGTCAGCTCTGGACTCTCCACAGACTCGCAGAAAAGCTGAATCACCACCTGTATTTGAACCATCTTCACCTCTCTTCTCTCATTTGGAGAGCACCTTCTGCTCAGTAGTTGACCGGGACCAGAGTGAATTAGGTGAACCTGGATGTGTGGTTATTTCTAGCTCACTGTCTCTAACACTGACTCATGTATTTCATATAGTAATGACATGGTGTTGTTTAATTACAGAGTTGGATAATGAAGTCCCAAAACAGTCTGAAGACGATCCAAAGTCGTATTATGAAGAGCTATTGCAGGTGAGGTTTGAATCTAAGGTTGAAGATATTAAACATTTAAAAGTGTCCTTTATTTGAAAGGTGGTTTAAAAAATATGTTTACACTTTCTTTTAGCTCAACGGTGACATTCAGGTGATGAATGCTGAGCAGAACGGAGGGGGAGGCCCTTTGCTGAGAAGCCGTGGATGTGGGGGCAGCAGCGTTACGACAAACGGGACAAATGTTTGGTGAGGAGGAGAGAGGAAAGAAGCTGCTAGACATTCGGTGCATCACATTATTGACAGGCCTTTAAGACCCCTTTTCTGGCTTTTATTGACACTTAGTTTGAACTGTAAGCTGATACACATATTTAATAATGTATGTTATATACTTATAAACTGACCTGAGAGCACTTAAAAGTATGAGCAAACAATAGGTGACATTAAGATAAAGCTCCAGTGTGTCAGCACCTACAGCTGTTTGCAAATACCGTGGCTTTGAAATGTTCTTGTATGTATTTATATAACTACTTTATAGAGATCGTGCTCTATCGACAGCAGGAACCTGCAAATGTATCTGTGAGTTAAGAAACTATCGGCTGATTCTGGCTTAAGGGCAGGAGAACAATCCACATATCCTCTGTTGTGAAGGTAACATGGGATGATGCTCTGTTGACCTGCAGAAGCCACTGAGGTTCCTAAAGTCTGCTGTTAAAACAACACTAAGGCCAGACTTGGTGCTTCCAAGAAGATTATTCTGTTAGAGCTTTGTGTTCCTTGGGTGCATCGCATTCGGTAAGGTCAACACGAGGAAGAAGGAAAAGTATATAGAGCTAGTGGAAAAATGCAGAAGCAATAGGGACTGAGAGATGATGTTCTCCACCTTGGTTCCTTGGATCTCCTGGGTGAAGGTGTCCCATGTTGGAAGATTTAAACCAACCAGTGACGCTATGAAACGTCATTGATGATGTGTTCAGGTGCATCAAGACGATTTGTGTCAAAAGACAGTTTACATAATTAGTTGAGGGTTTTTTGTTGCCTTGTCTCCCATCAGGTCTCTCACCCAAAACCAGCAGTTCACAGGGTTGGGATCACCTTCCAAATCACAGAAACAACCAAATGAAGTGTCTGGCTCTTTGGTGGAACTGGAGGAGAGCTTGTGTTCCCCACAGTTACTGAAAAACATCTTTGTTCCGGTGGACACCATCAAATCCAGTAAGTCCTCAAAATCTGAGTTACCTTCCTGTACCCCACATGTTTTACAGCACTTTACAGTCAGGAATTTAAATCATCCTTGTATTGTTAATTAGCTGTTTAAACATTGTTTTTGTAGGTCACCTGGAGCCGATCACGTTACACAATCAGGCTGGAATCCACGTGTCGCTGCATTTTGCCAAAGACTGTCCTCCCGGTCATCCAGGTGTCGCTGTGGCCGTCTTGTCTGCAGTGAACACGTCTGCTCTCGATGTGAAGAACTTCATGTTTCAAGCTGCAGTTCCAAAGGTAGTAAACTCTGGTCAACCTCCTGAACTTGAGAGGAAACAAAAACCCGCCCTCTACTGCCTGATTAGTGGAAACAACGTGAATAAGTTGTAGGTGAATTTTGTACTTATTGGCACAGTACGTATCACAGTGATTGGCATGTCCTCCCCCTCTACTCCCTGCTTTTCTGTCTCTGTGGTTAAGGGTATAAAAGTCAAAATAATAATATTTGAGATTTCTTGTGTTATAATAGAATTTAGTTTGTCAAATATGAAGGTTTGTGCTCTTTTATTTATCTGTACACTGAACAAAATTGTGATTTTGGCCAGATAATTGGCCAAACAAAGTAGGAAGATTTCATCTTTGGGATCTTGGGAACTTGTAGCGGTTATTTTTGTCACGTTTTAACAGTTAAAATTCAGAAAACAGGTCATGTGGTAAATTGACAGTTATAGTTACAGTTGAATAATTTGTGTAGAAAATGTAAAAAAACTGACGTTTTTACGTCTGTTCACAGTAAAAAAGCAGCAATTCTGCTTATTTGAGACACTGAAATCTGTAAAAAGTAGAATTTATTTTGATCCTTTCGGTTGAGAAATAATGAATCAATCAATCAGTCTTTCAGAACAGTTGCAGATAATGTTTTCTGACAGTAAATTTATCAAGTAATTGTTTCAACTTTATTAAAATAATATGAACTGTAGATTCATCCATCCATCCATCCATCCTCTATACACCGCTTTATCCTCACGAGGGTCGCTGGAGCCTATCCCAGCTGACTAGTCTGTCACAGGGCTACATATACAGACACACAATCACACTCACATTCACACCTACGGACAATTTAGAGTAATCAATTAACCTCAGCATATTTTTGGACTGTGGGAGGAAGCCGGAGTGCCTAATGGCTCTAATGGGAGAATAAATGATGAACTTCACACACTCCCTGTTTAATACGTAACCTTAGCTGCCCAGTACTGCTGGATGGAGGTTCTGTGGGATATCGGACACGTTCATCACATATACAGTAACTCATAGGACTGATATTATGAGATATCAACATACCTTCACACCCCAATGTTTGTGCGCCCCCTGCTGGAGTCAGATCGTTCAGACTGTAAATAGTTTTAAACGTTGCTCATCTGTCTGCTTCTTATCTGGGATGAACACACAGCTCATTCTCACTTCAATAACTGTCCTGCAGACCATGCTAGTGAAACTTCAGCCTCCCTCGAGGACACGGCTACCTCCTTACAACCCGCTGCTGCCTCCACCTGCCGTCTCACAGGTCATCCTGCTGGCTAATCCTCAGAGGGTGAGTTTCTGTCCTTTAGCGTTACTCGCACAACATATAAATGGAAGAAATGTAGTCATTTCAGTTTGCCTGTGCTCATAATTATTTTATTGGATATTTTTTTATGCTGTGGTGCTGCATTGGTCCGTTGTCAGTGTAAATGTGTGACTGAAAAACTCTTCTTAATTCACCTCAGTCTTGTAGATGTTGGTAGATTTTAGCTTTTTGGCTAAGGAGTACCTCTTTCTCCTTCAGCGTAAGGTTCGTCTGCGCTACAAGCTCACACTGACACATGGAGACCAGCAGCTGAAGGAGACCGGAGACGTCGACAGCTTCCCTGACTGGACATCTATGGTTGGCGTTTAAAAACATGAGATAATCAGATTCCAACTCTGTGTTTTACCTGAAACCTAAAGGAAAACTCAACATAAAAGGATTGGGAGGTTTTTACAGTGAGTGTACCTGCAGGAGATCTTCATGAAGTAAGACAGCATTAATTGGATTCGTAAAAAGAAACGACTTGTTTACAACACAGTGTGAACTCTACTTGACTCATTAAAAGCAGGGCCCGATAGGTTACTGCCCATTAAGTAGGAAAATAAAATAGTTGTTGTTCTGTTAGGAGATCTAACAGCAGTGGTCGTTCAGCCGTTACATGCAGTGATATTTAACACTTCAGGAGGCAGTAGAGTGTGTTGTCTAGTACTTGTCGAATAAGCAGAACACACACTCATAGAGATGTGACATTTTAAACGCTGCTCCTCTTCAGCCACCACTGCTAGATTTTACGTTGCATATTAAAAGAACATTTAGTCCAAACAAGTTTAGAATAAACCATGTAGTTTTTGCTCTCGGGGCAGTTCTTCAAACCTTTGTGTTTGTTGATATTTGAACAGCCAAATAAACACAAACCCATTACCCACAGAACAAAAGAAACCTTCCAGCCTTGTAGGCGTAAAATTCTCTTTCTGATCGAAGCCAAACAAACAAAAATGGTCATCAAATGAACAACATGCAGCATCCAAAACACAACAGCATATAACTAGTGAGTTAGTTTTAACCAGCTGAGAGAGCCACAGAGCCACGACCGCTGCTGCACCGAGGATTCTGGTAGTGGATGAAAGTCTCCGTCTGTTTCTGTGAGCAAAGAAACAGAACCTGGTAGAGATAAACCCAGCTTCTCGCAACAGTTGCTATCGTCTGCACGGACCCCATCCACTGCAGATAACAGGGAGTTAGGGTGTTTTAAAAGTTCATCCTGTCATCCCTGAAGTGTGTTTCACAAACAGAAACACTCCCGTTGCTGGTTGATTGGAGTAGTGTTGTGTTGATTGGTCCGAACCGCTTTGTTTCCCATCAGGAAGAAGTATGAGCAACAGATTTCTGTTTCTGAGAACTGGAGAACAACCAGCTAGCAGGAGATGTTCACTGAATTTAAAAAAAGTGTGTTGGATCAGAACTGCTGACTCCACCTTAGAAGACATGTTTGTCAATGCACCTTTAATAAACACATAGACGTTATCGGTTTAGGTGGGTTTGGTACGTCCACTAATTGAGCCTGATGCAGCCGTTAAATATTCTGCCGTGTTTTATTTTGCTGTTTCTGCCCTGTACCATTGTTAATCTGTGACAATCCAGGATGTTGACTGTAGCCAAGAGTGTGCTGACGTGTTACTGGTGACATGTCGGCACGTTAAAGTCTTTATTTATTCTGTGCATTTGTGAGATCAAAACTGCCAAAGTGCCTTGAGGTGTTTTTAATGTGTATTTATTTTACGAATAGGGTTTCCACAAGAAATGACGCTTTCTTGTCTTTAGGTTGTAGAATTATTGAAAACTGTAACGGTTCCACTGCTCTGTTCCGGTATTTTGAAATCAGTCTATTCTAATTTAAAGAGTGCTGATTTGTACGCTAACTAAAGCAGATTAAACAATGCAAATTAAAACAGAAGCAAATGAAGAAAGGATGTTCTCTTTTCTGACACAACTGAGCAAAGAATAAATCACAAGAAAATCTGTCAACATGACCCAGAGGAACACGAACAGTGTTTCCTTCAACTATTCATTAGCCTGGTCATCTGTTTTTTGTTGCGGCATGTTTTTGGTTGCATTTGTGTTGGCTTTTTTTTTTTTTAATCTTCATGTGTTTTGTTTGTTTCCAGCTTTTTAAAAAATGTTTTAATTTGAGTTGCGCGTGTTTTCTTGGTGTTGCATTACTTCGAGCTTATGGCCAAATCTGAGATTGTTGTTAACTCTTGTGTGACCACATCAGTGTTTCCTGCCCAGCAGCAGTCTTATCGGTCTTCTACTGTGAAGGTTTTAGTTGCATTCATGAGCCCAGAATAAGGAATTCATTTTCAGCTTTACCTGCTTCCTCAGCTTAACTGTCAGATTGTACATGTTCAAACAACTCTGCCTGATTTTTGTCAATAAATCCAATACGTCTGTTGTAGCACAAAGGACACAGATTTTTTTGTGATTTGTCTCCCAGCCCCTCAAAGTGGTGTAACATGTGCCCTTAAAATTTCCATTTTCTTACACTAGAAAAGCCCAATTTGTTTCTTCATCAGGTGCAGAATAATCTTTGTTTTCTTGTCATTTTATTCTGTTGTTATATTGAGCGCCCTCTGGTGGTTCAGAGGCAGACTGCAGCTCTGATTACATTGACATCTCTGGGATCTCAGCTGTCATCATGTTGCAGTTACACATGTGACTAATTCACTTTTAATTGGTGTAACACTAACTCCATGCAGTGTGTGTATGGCTGTTGAATGAGAGTTGCATTGAAGTATTCCTGGGCTCCTGTGGCGTGTTGGTAAATCATGAGACATAAAAGCGTCGCAGGTTCATACAGTAACAGGTGAACGCATCCATGGCGCCACCTCAGCAGCAGCCACACATCCAGCCTCAGTCCTGTCGGAAATGAACAAAGAACAATAAATGCATCACTTTAAGTGTAACCTCCTCTTGCAGCAGCATCTTATAACTGCACTGGACCAGAAAGAATGTAAAGCAGACTGAGAAGGAATGCAAAAATATGCCAGAAAAAACTCTCAGGACCCTTCAGGGGCTCTGTAAATTTATGCCCAAATATAGAGAAAAACAAATGTAACAAACACAGATTTACTTTCATCCATATCTCAAAGTGAAGTCACTAAAGTATAAAGACGCTCGTCAGACGTTGCTATTTGGTCAGCTCTGTGTGTCTAATTTTTAAGAAATAATATTCTGTAATTTTAGCAACTCTTTCTCAGCTGTAAACCATGAACATCATAGGGTTCTGTGTGCTAATCAGTCTAAATCAAAATGAGTGCTACCCAATACACAGTGAACAACAACAATCTGTTCCCTTGATCTGTGGTAAAATAATCTGAAACGTTCTGTTCAGTCATGTAAATTTTAAAATACAGTAAGCAGCACTGTATACATTTAACAATAAACCTGAGAAAAAGGAATAAACAGTAGCAATATACCATATTCTTAAATCATTTAATAGTGCACAGCTCAGCAAACATCATAGTGTTCTGCATAGAAATCACAAAAAGCTGCTCTCAGTAATCTTTCTCAGTGAGCAGATGTTCTTGTGTTGCAGGTCCATGGTCCAGATGTGGCCATCGAATAGGCCGGGGGGGTCTGGCACCATCTACTTCCTACAGCACCTCCTCTTTTTGCATTCTTCATATGGGATGGAAATAAAGTAACGTTGGTTTAGCACATTGATCAAAGGCCTGTAGGTGTGAAGCAGGAAGCCCTCCACAATGAGGATGTGAGTCTCCTCGTCCTCCTTGTGGTCGGACTTCAGGACCATCTCTGTGTCCAGGGTGTTAACGCCATGAAACTTCTCAAACTTCACCGGGTTCTCCGGCTATGCGTAGATCCTACTCATCATGGCGTCCATGTCCAGAGCAGTGATGACATCGTACTGCTTAAAGCCATCTTCACAAACTTCAATCTGATCTTGGGGCTTGAAGAAGTCATCCTGATGGACCACGCAGCAGTTGGGCAGGTTCTTGTTCAGGCGGTTGGTGAGGCTGGTTTTCCCTCCTTCGGTTACGCCGCCGATGCCGATGATGTACTTTATGTTCTCGGATTGGTCAAAGCTTGGAAAAAGGGTCAAAAACGTCAACAAAAACCGGGTCAGGAGAGATTGGATGTGGAAGAAATCTAAAAAAGAGAAGGTTGCAGCAGGAAACATAAACGACTGGAGCCCTCCATGGCACTTGAGTTTAGTGGGTAAGGTAAGAGCAGAAAGGGAGCTGCCACTTGGACGCCCTTCTTCCACCCAGAGAGGACCTCTTTCTGCTGTCGCTGCTACACATACTGCCCTAGTGGCGGTTTTAGGTGGAATATTCCTTTTAACCAGCCCCTCAGGTCTCTTTGAGGATTTTGGATGGAATACTCAGTTTTAGGTGCATGTCCAGGGATTTTTGGTGGAATGTTCCTTTAAGGTGGATGTGTGAGGACCTTCTAGGTGGAACATTTCCTGAAACCAACCTTTTAGGTCAACAGTCAAAGATTTAAGGTGGAATATTCCTTTAAACCAACCTAAATTTCATGTTTTGATCATTATTAAGTGAGAAACCTCAATCCAGACTCCTCATAAAGAGGTTTGAGATTTATGCTGCTGTTATTTGTTTAGTCCAGACAAAATGACAGAAATCCACAACTGTAATTTTATTTCAGGACTCGGTTATTAAACGTCAAAACAATCCATGTGACTCTAAAAACTCAACAGCTTTACAAACTCTAAGATTAAACTCTCTACAAGGATCCAAAATAAGTTGGACTTCTACATGAGAGCTTTTGGTCAATAAAAAGGACAAAAACTAATATTTTCAGCTGAACTAAAGACAGACTTTGTGATTTTTCTGCTCACATGTTGTGTTGTTGTAAACTTACTCCTTCAAATAAATAGCTGCCTAACCCCCTGGAAACCAGTGTTTGTCCTGTTTTTGCGCCTCGGTGACCCTAGACAGCCGGTCGTAATGTTCTTTGAGCAACACACCATACTATGACGTTTTTACTGTGAAGGTTCTACTATGGAACCAGTTTGATATGTTCAGGCGTTCTTTGTGTGAAAACTCAGAGATTTCAAGTATCAGAAGGTGGTTTTCAACTTTCTATGTTAACTTTCTTCTTCAACTTTAAACTAAATTTACTTCACTAATCCAGCCCTCTGGACTTCCAGTAAGCTCTGTTCCTATTGGCTGTCCAGGTGGCTGCTTGGTGTTATCAGGAACACCTGAGCAGTTCACTGTCTTCCTGCTTTATGTCTGCAGTCAAACATTTCCTCTGGTTCTCTTCACCACTAAACTAGGTTTCGCTCCGTTGCTTTAGTTTGTTCTTTAGGTGTTGGCTTGCAGCTTGTAAAATCCTCTTTAAGTGTTTCTTGGTGTGTTTTAGGACTTTGTACTGGATAGTTGTCTTGGTAAATGTGATTCTTTAGCCAGTTAGCACATGGTGCTAACATATACAGTGATTAGTGGATTTGTGTGTGAATGAGAGGGACCCAAGTGGAAGAGTGAGGTTACAGGGAGAAGAGATCAAAAAGGTGGAGGATTTTAAGTACTTAGGGTCAACAGTACAGAGCAATGGAGAGTGTGGAAAAGAGGTGAAGAAGCGTGTACAGGCAGTCTGGAACAGCTGGAGAAAAGTGTCAGGTGTGATAGAAGAGTTTCAGCTAAAATGAAAGGAATATCGTGAAAATACTGTGAAAAACACTATAGAACAGTTTTTAAAAAAAATAAAAATCAGCACTAATTTTGTCCAAAAAAACCGCCATATTATAGTGTAGTGTGTCGTCTGAAAATGAAAAAAAACATCATAAGTTTATATGTCGTCCAAAAATGGACAAACAACGTGATTTTCTTTCTGAAAATTGACAAAAAACATGATAGTTTAGTATGTTGTCCAAAATGGGCAAAAAACGGTTTGTTGTCCGAAAATGGAAAAGAAATGTCATAGTTTAGTATGTTGTCTGAAAATGGACAAAAAAGGTCATAGTTTAGTACATCGTCCGAAAATGGACAAAAACGTCATAGTTTAGCATGTAATCCGAAAATGGACAAAAAACGTCATTTTTCATCCAAAAATGAAAAAAAAGGTCATAGTTTAGTGTGTCGCCCGAAAATGGGTAAAAAACGTCATAGTTTAGCATGTTGTCCGAAAATGGACAAGACACGTCATTTTTCATCTGAAAATGAAAAAAAACATCATAGTTTAGTATGTCGTCTGAAAATGGAAAAAAAAACGTCATAAATTTATATGTCGTCGGAAAATGGACAAGTATAGTCATAGTTTAGTTTGTAAGTGGAAACAAAGGCGATTTTTTCAACATGTTGTAAAAATATGCCATATGATGAAATAATGTAAAGGAGGCTGTGAAAAACACTACAGAGCAGTTTTCTTTGAAAAACAAAATCACGGGCGCCTGTTTCGATCAACGGGTTAAGAGGGAGACCTATGACAGGTCCTGGTCATGATGTAGTGGTCCGGGTTCAATTCCCACTCGTGGCCCTTTGCTGCATCTCTCCCTCTGACTCTTCTCCTCCATTACCTGTTTCTCCTTCACTATGCCTATCATTAAAAAGCCGAAGAAAGGTCAAAAAAATAACATACATAGAAAACATTATGAATTTTGTCCAAAAAAAACGCCATAGTATACTATGTCGAAAAAAAGGCGATTTTTTTTTCAACATGTCGTAAAAACATGCCATATGATGAAATAAGGTAAAGGAGGCTGTGAAAACCACTACAGAACAGTTTTCTTTGAGAAAAGAAATCATCGTGAATTTGGTCCAAAAAAACGCCATAGTATACTATGTCGAAAAAAAGGCGACTTTTTCATCAAGTCATTAAAACATGTCAAATGATGAAATAATTTAAAGGAGACCATGAAAAGCACGATAGAGCAGTTTTCTTTGAAAAAAATCATCACAAATTTTGTCCAAAAAAACACCATAGTATAGTGTTGTATGTCGTCTGAAAATGAAAAAAAACATCATAAATTTATATGCCATCCGAAAATGGACAAAAACGTGATTTTCTTTCCGAAAATTGACAAAAAACATCATAATTTAGTATGCCGTCCGAAATGGACAAAAAACGTCATAGCTTAGTTTGTCATCCGAAAATGGACAAAAACGTCATAGTTTAGTATGTTGTCCGAAAATGGACAAAAACGTCATAGTTTAGCATGTCGTCCGAAAATGGACAAAAAAAACATCATTTTTCGTCCAAAAATGAAAAAAACGTCATAGTTTAGTTTGTCGTTTGAAAATGGACAAAAACGTGGAAACAAAGGTGATTTTTTCAACATGTCGTAAAAACATGCCATATGATGAAATAATGTAAAGGAGGCTGTGAAAGACACGACAGAGCAATGAAATCACGGGCACCCGTATAGCTCAACAGGTTAAGAGAGAGACACATGTACAGATTCTGGTCAGGATGCAGCGTCCTGGGTTCGATTCCTGCTCGTGGCCCTTTCCTGCATGTCTCCCTCTGACCCTTCTCCTCCATTACCTGTCTCTCCTTCACTATGCCTACCATTGAAAGGCCAAAAAAATAACATATAAAGAAATCATCATGTATATCATCCAAAAAAACACCATATTATACTATGTTGAAGAAATGGCGATTTTTTTCAACATGCTGTAAAAACATGCCATATGATGAACTAATGTAAAGGAGGCTGTGAAAGACACTACAGAGCAGTTTTCTTTGAAAAAAGAAATCATCAAGAATTTTGTCCAAAAAAAACGCCATATTATACTATGTAGAAAAAAATGCGATTTTTTCAACATGTCGTAAAAACATGCCATATGATGAAATAATGTAAAGGAGGCTGTGAAAAACACGACAGAGCAGTTTTCTTTGAAAAAAGAAATCATCATGAATTTTGTCCAAAAAAAACGCCATAGTATATAGTATGTCGAAAAAAAGGTGATTTTTTTCAACATGTCATAAAAACATGCCATATGATGAACTAATGTAAAGGAGGCTGTGAAAGACACTACACAGCAGTTTTCTTTGAAAAAAGAACTCATGGGTGTCCGTATAGCTCAACAGGTTAAGAAGATGACACATGTACAGGTCCTGGTCATGATGTAGTGGCCCGGGTTCGATTCCCACTCATGGCCCTTTGCTGCATGTCTCCCTCTGACTCTTTTTCTCCACTGCCTGTTTCTCCTTCACTATGCCTACCATAGAAAAGCCAAAAATACAAAGAAAAAAGAAATCATCATGAATTTGGTCCAAAAAAACGCCATAGTATAGTACGTCCAAAAAAAGGCGACTTTTTCAACAAGTCATTAAAACATGTCAAATGATGAAATAATTTAAAGGAGGCCATGAAAAACACTACAGAGCAGTTTTCGTTGAAAAGAAATCATCGCAAATTTTGTCCAAAAAAAAGTCATAGTATACTATGTCGAAAAAAATGCGATTTTTTCAACATGTCATAAAAACGTGCCATATGATGAAATAATGTAAAGGAGGCTGTGAAAAACACTACAGAGCAGTTTTCTTTGAAAAAAGAACACATGGGTGCCCCGCGGGGGCCAGTCGTGTATAGTTGACACTCAGTGACAGCCAATGAAATTGCAGCTTTCCTGACCCTGTCCCCAGTGCTGGGTCTCATTAGGATTGTGTGATTGGAAAAATGATTGAAATCACAGGGGGAGGATGAAATCAGTTTAAAACTCTTTCTGTTCTTTTTTTGTGCATGAACTACAGAGAGATTCTCTGGTATATTCATTAATGTATTTTTCCATTATTTGTCTTTTTTCTTAGTACTACTTACATGTCAGAAATTAAGAGCTAAATTGAAAACAAATCAAAGATAAGGGAATGTTTCTTTAAGTGACTAACTTGGTAATCTTCCTCAAAGTTTTAATTACAATATTCTACTGATTACTGTACATTATACACACATATTAATGAGAGCTGCAGACGGAACTGAATGAAATGTGTTCTTTATTCACACAGAACAACAGTTCAACTGTTTCACAAACAAATCAAATTGAACAAAGACATATATACATATATACAGACGCACATGATCAGCCACCAGCCCACCCTCTCACTCATTTTCGTTTTTCAGCCTCCCACCTCTGCTTTTCCACTTCAAAGAAAGGAGACTCCTGGAACTCTCTCCAGGTCATCTCCTTGTCCATACCCTTATCTTTGTAGACAGAAAAGATTTTTGCTGGGCAGTAGATGTACTTCCCTGCTACTCCAGGAAAGCCAGCGTGGATGTGTGGACTGTCTGGGCCCTGCTTTAGCTCCAGTCTGCAGAACCGGCATTTGCGTGTCCCTGTCGGCTGGGAGTCAGTCCTTTTTCTTTTTTGCTGTACTCTGTCCTCCACCCTTTGCTTTGTTGCCTCCAGTTCACGCTGAAAGAATGCTGTCCGTGCAAAGTCTTTGAAGTCCATTTTTTCATCTGTCAGACCTTCAGCACCATATGTTTTAAAGACCTTAGTGGAACAGTAGAAGTACCTGACCGGGCCCTGTTGGTAGAAGAAATGGACGGAAGAACCGTCATTTTCATACCTGGACTTAGGCTGGCCACAGGACAGGCACTTCTTCGTCTGGGTTTTTTTCCCCGGCTGTTGCTGTGGTGGTTGCTGCTGCTGCTGCTGCTTGGTCATGATACCTTTCACGATTTCCTCTATTGAGTCCTGCGTTAGAGGTGTCTGAACAGGTGGAGGGGGGTTAAAAACAGCAGCCGGCATGGCAACAACTGGCACGCTGGTTGTCTCACTGCCCTCTGTCAGAGAGTGCCAAAGCTGCTGCCTTTCTTCCACCTTCTCTGGGCTGGTGTTCAAAGAGGATCTGGTGTTCAGCAGCTTACTCAGGTGTTTCATATATTGTGTTATGTGCAGCTTAGTGGTGGGATGGAGCATGCTGTTCAGGTCCTTACAGCTGTTGTGAACTAGAGCAGCATACTCCTGGTCCACCAGCTTCAGCATGTCCTTTTGCCCGCGGTGTTTACTGAGGAGCTCGTCTATGGTCTTTTTCATGGGAGCTGGCCAGCGCTTGTGGTCGAGCACAAACACCCTCCCACCAGTCTTTATAGGTCCAGTGCGGGTTGCAGATGGCGAGGACAGCAGGGGCAGAGGTGGTGGAAATGTGGATCCTAGAAGATAAGAAAAGTACAATATATACATACAATAAATATAATTGTCACATCTTGTGTTCATCTCATCATATTTCTAAGAAAGATAGTTATAGAAATTAATAGGATTCAATTGTGGGACTGCTGTTCATGCTAGAGGTTTTTTTTCTTCAAATGTTTACCTGGTTCTGTCTGTAGTTTGGGAGTGGTACTTGAAGTCATAAATGGATCAGTCATGTCACCAGATGGACGAGCAGGAAACTGCAACAGCTTGGGTGGGGCCGTGGATGCTGACTGAGGAGGCTCAGGCTGGACAGTCGGCACAGCGCTTTGAGGAGGACCACTCGGGGCAGAGGTAGAGTCTGTCTTGGTCCTGTGCTTTTCCCAGTCCAGAGGAACTGGGCGGCAGCCAGGCTCAGTATATTCCAGGCCAAACTTCTCTCCAGTGTCTCTGCCAGACAGGTGAAAAGCAGGATACTTCTCACGCCCCAGCACCTTTTCAGATGCAACGTTTAGTGCTGTTATCAAAGCTGGATCAAAGACAGCTGGAAGACGAACACCAGGTTGTTTCAAGTCCACTAGACGCTGGTAGTTCCACCTTGCCACGCCTGTCATCCCCTGTGCTTGAAAGAGCTCCGGGGACACGCGTGTTCCAGTGACCCACTGAGCCTGATGAAAATGGTAACCTTCCTGCTGTGATGTGCCTCTGATGGGGATCCACACAGGAAGTTTAGCCCCTTCGCCCTGCACATGGTTGAGCTGCAAGGTCCCCCCATGCCTGTACAAGATCCCTCCTTCCACCTCAGGATCGCTCAGGCAACCTCGCAGCATATGAGTTCGCTGGATCCGCCAGGCTTTCAGCATCGAGGGCTTGAAGAGAGGCACATCATTCGGATCTTTGGCCAGGTAGAAGTGCTGGAACACTCCCTCAACCCTCTTTACAAGCTCCTGAGGCTGTGGGATCTTGGTCCTGCAGTGCTCCCGAATGTGCTGCTTTGTGGGGTTGGCAGGCTGAATGCCACAGAAAGCATAGGCATCTTTCAGCTTCTGCAAGTCCTCCTGGTCCACGATAGAGAAGGCGACAGACAGGAACTGTGCAAAGGAGGCGAAGAGAGGATGATGCTCTGAAACGCACTCACGGAGAAATCTCCTCATGCAATGAAACAAGTCCAGTTTTATTGTTATGTTTGTATTGAAGTGTGTTCTTGATGCACATGTGTTCATTAAGTTGCCAGTCGTGGCCTCAGCAACAATGGTGTCAGTTGTTCGCCACGCTTCCCAGTTGAGATGCTCTCCGGGGTGACACTCTGACACTTTAAACGCTGCACAGCAATCCCTGAAAGTCAAAATAGATAAAGTATATTAATGTCATATCAGTTAGTCTTTGTGTAAAATGAATCAAAAATTTTCCATCAGTTGTGGAAGTGGAAAAATATGAAACACGACCAAAAACAGATAATTTGTTACCTGTCCACCCACTGGTACTGTGCCTTCTCTATGTCTGCGGCACTGTAGCGGTTTGCCAGACCCTCATACAGTGACGTCAGTGACTTCTCTGTCTCCGACTGCACCATGACCCATGAAAGGATCATCCAGTTTTCATTCATCACAGCATATGATGACATGGCGCCCGATGAAAAGGTGACCTTTCTGGCAATTTTGCGGGTGTGGTCTGAGCGAAAAGCCTGTCCAAAGGTGCCCTGCAGGAGTTTCTTGATGGCACCCTCCTGGTGTTGGTATTCATGCAGGAGGCAGTCCGTCAGGTAGTGTGAAGACACAGAGATTCCATTCCAGCCGTCTGAATCCTCATATGCCCCAAAAGACTCTGGCTGGGTTTCCTGTCGTATGAACTGGGTGATGGTTCTTTGTCCAGATCTTCCTGCCTCAGCATCCATTATGTTTTGGCAGCTGAGGAGGTAGGCCAAGTGTGCACGTTCATATTTCAAGTGCATCACTTCCATGATCTGCTTTGCCATGTCAGTGGGTGAGTTTCCTGTTCGCCTGAGTTCATCCAATACTGACTTACAGATTGCCTTCTTGTAAGTAAGTTTTGCTGGCAACAGGTTGGTGAACCTCTGCGGAAGTTTTTCCAGCCAGTGAGGGTTGTCAGCGTACCACCTCCTCCGGCACACTTTGCAGCACAGCCTGGATGACAGCAGGTAATATTGTCCAGTGAGGCCAACAATCACGCGAGGTCTTCCGACACCCGCAGAAGTAACTTGAGGATGAGCGCAACCTCCAATACATGGGAGGGCTTCGTTGTTCCTCAGCCTGCCCATTAAATTGTCATTTTCAGGCTTCCATATGAAAAAAGGATGGAGCTGGAAGTATTTGGGAGATGGAAAGTCTGCAACACTGTCAATTAATTCTGGCTGAGGGGGGAAACGCCACAGTGACACCATCTTCATTAGGTTGCGCACAGGGATGGAGCCCGGCCAGAGACCCATTGCTTCCAGCTCTGTCTTCATCCAGATCCTCTGCTGCTGTGAACAGGACCACTGGCTGACATCGTGGTCGTAGGCAGGAGGTTGTGGTGGAGGACAGCTGGAGACAGGTGATGGCTGGGTCGAAGGCTGGCCTAATCAGACAGAAATAAACATAGAAAGAAATAATAGGATTTTGAGTGTGACTTGATAAATCTGCAGTAAACAACTGAATCAAAATCATTTGATAACTGACTTTGAGCTCTCTGTGCCGCCGGCTGCTGAAGTGAAGGTTGGCTGGGAACTGCAGACGTCTCAGCAGAATGTGAAAGTTCCTCTGACGCTAAATTGAACATGAAACATTTCATTATTATTCGCAAAGAAAAACATAAGAATTTAACATTGACACTGCAGTCCCTGAATCTCACTGGGCCCTGCCATGTAACTATTATTATGTTCAAAATTGCACACTAGATGTCTGCTAGCAGTTATCTTTCGTATACATTAACATCATGCTATACTTGATTTATGACAACGAAACACCCTTTAAAGGATTTACAACAGAGAGTGTCACAACATGGAGGTAAGCAGGTCAGGAACACTCTCTCTACATGACACACACCTGTAGCTGTGACAGTGGTGTCTGTTGGTGCAGGATCTGCAGTTTCTGGCAGGAGGAACATCAGCTGCTGAGGCAGAGGTACAGGTCTTTTCACAGGCAAAGCAAGAGCTACAGAGAGGGAACGATGACAAAAAAACAACAGGTTATGACAGACATAAGTACAACACAATACAAAGGTTTAAATGGAAAAACAGATTGTTGTGTACTTACTGACTGATTCTGCATCCTTCAGCTCAGTTACCCTGGACTGTGCAGCTGATGGTTCTGCAACAGAAAAAGTCTCATCAGTCATTTGAAAACTGGCAAAGTATGAAAAGCGACATTAGTAAAAGCAGGCCACACTGCAAACACAAGCATTCGAGTGTTAGTAGCCAAGCCATACGCACTTTTTCCGTTCACTCTCATGAGAAAATAAAGATTGGTACTTACCCTCATCATGACTGGAATCAATTCATAGTCACTAGGACTTTATACAGAAAAGGAGAACACAAACATGACCAGAACATGGTCAATGGAACAGAACAGACAGAACGGTCTCGGTCATGCTTCATGTAGGAGAACAATTCATGGTTCCAGAGTCATCAGTCAGTTAGTAACCTCTTTCTGTTCTCGAAGCCTGGCTGCATCTGATCACTGCTGCCGATGAGGATGTTGGAGCAGCAGCTGTAAGACACAAGACGAAATAAAGAATTATGTAAAAAACAGTGACTGTTTAAAACTAGATTACTTCTAAAGACTCTTGTTCATTACTACTAATAAGTAATCTAATAGCAAAGGGGCTGAACTATTAGTGAGTCTGAATTATCAATTAGTTAAAATAACAAAAGTTTACTCACAGCTCTGCACATGTTCCTTTGAAGGAGAGATGCTGAGCATTGCTGTTTCCAGCTCTTCATCCTCTTCCATCGCTGCAATGCAAACAGACAAGAGTTCACAATTAGTTTTCTCACTCCCATGGCATCTTCTTGACCAAATAAATGAAAAAACAACACTCACCCATGGCTTGAGCCGGTGCAGGCGGTGTATGTGTCTGAGAGGCACTGTGAAGCTTCTGTTGCAGGTACAGCTGGAGCTTGTGCATCTTTGTCCCCTGAGCACAGCGCTGCTTCAGGATGAAGGCTGCATAGCCGTCATCTCTGCTCTCCCAAATCTCCCGCCAGGTGTTGTTGGCACGAGAGCCAAAACCAACCAGCTGGTCATCCTCCGATGATGATGCTGATGATGTCACCACTGGCCTTTTGGACTCAAAGCTGAGAAGAGACCGAACCTCTTCAAAGCTAAGGGCATAAGTGATGAACGAGAGCAGGCTGTCCTTGCTATGACCCTCTGCTGTGAATACTCCTGCAGCCTCCTCTTTTTGCTGAGTCTTTATGAGGTAGATGGTGTACCCGACATCATTCTCAAGGAGCCAACGGAAGGATTTCCCCTTGTACTTCCCAAACTGCAGGATGTATTCTCCACACACCTCTGTCTTGTCCGTAGGGTCCCCTCCTCTCTGACGGACCACACTGACAGCATTTTGCCTGACCAGCTCCTCTTTCAAAGGTGCCGAACTGTCCTGTAGGGACGGGTTGTTCTTTAATAGTTTGGCTGCATCCGTGGGGTCCTGACGAAGATATCCCAGGGGCCCCTTACGGAAGGTTACGGTCACTCTCCCAGGGTAAAATATTACTTTGCGCATTTTAGCTGTCATAAAGGAAATAAAAGAGTCAATCTATGCAGTGGTGGATAAGAGGAGTGAAAATCAGTACTGTTACATTGCTAAAATATGGCTCATTCACAAGTAAAAGGACTGGTGTTTGAAAATAGTGAAGCAAAAATACAGAGTATTCTTAAAAAAAACTCCTCAGAGTATTAGTTCCTTTTAAGCGGTGATGTCACCGTCACCTCTCCAGACTAGGGCTTTACATTTGCGGTATTTTGCTTTGACAATAGTTCAAACACTATCAATTAATCATTAATAACTGATAAGATACAAAACAAGTCTTTTTCCCCACATGGCATAATGAATACTTAAGTACAAGTAAGAGTACAGACTTGGAAATCTACTCATAAAAGCACGAGTATCCCAAAAAAACTACATAATTACAGTAATTTGAGTGTTTGTAAGAAATGACTTCCAGCCCGGTATGCGTGCTACAGACAAAGATGCTTTCTATAACAGATGTTGATGTGTAGAGGAAGACTCTATCCACTGCTGCTCTAAGTTCCTGCCTGTCTGCATGTTTCTGCTGTCAGTTCTGTCACCAATCAGTGGACCCCTGTGGCTGAAACTCTCTGAACAATAGGGGCCATCACGTGACACTGATGTGTGAAGAGGTTCAGAAGAGGCTGTCACAGAACCCGGTCTGACCAGTTTCAGTAAAATTCCACTACAGACACAGAAACCGGTCTGACCAGTTTCAGTCAACTTCCAGTACAGTCACGTCCCTACAGTTATCTGCACACTTTAGAGTCACATAAAGCACACATACTGGTAATATGTCTTAATACACAACATGCTTAAAAAATACAACCGTTTTATTGAACAGTCATTTTGTCTTGAACGTATTCAAGGCGCTGGAGCCTATCAAGCGGTAGAAAACGGACGGTTGGATTTGTAATTATATCATCATAACATTGAGGATAAAGCCAACGCGATGTTCAGTGTTAACAGGATGAACGGACATGACGTTCTTCCATCGTAATTCGAGGATGTAAATGAACTGTTATAAACGTAAACCGGCTCATGTGTGTCCAACAGTCACGTTTGTTTACAGTTATTGACTCCTTTTGTCTTCAACATCGTACTAAACATACTCATTTAGCTTCGACAAAAACACAAGCCTCACAATAAAGCGGGTAGAAATATACATAGACCTTCATTCATTCATAGTTTGTGTCATCACTCGGTTTGTCATAAAACTTACCGTTTAACTCAGTCCAAGGAAAGTTGTGCGCAGTCTGTCTCTCCAGCGACCGGGCAGTTTCAAACTGAGGGAGGGAAGCATGAGCATGCGCACAAACGGCGGAGCGAACAGGCGCATACTAGTGGTGGAAAATATATTACATCCGTAATGTTTCAGCACTACCATAGAGAATGAATGGGAAACGGTTTAGGGCCGTTTAGCTAAAGAATTGTCGGCTGCCGTCATCAGGTTAAGAGACTGATACATATACAGGTCCTGGTCAGGATGCAACAGCCCGGGTTCGATTCCCGCTCGTGGCCCTTTGCTACATGTCTCCCTCTGACTCTTTTTCTCCATTACCTGTTTCTCCTTCACGATGCCTACCATTAAAAAGCAGAAGAAAAGCCAAAAAAATAATACATAGAGAAAAAAGAAATCATGAAGAACTTTGTCCAAAAAAACGCCATCGTATACTATGTTGAAAAAAAGGCAAATTTTTCAACATGTCATAAAAACATGCCATATGATGAAATAAGGTAAAGGAGGCTGTGAAAACCACTACAGAACAGTTACATGCTGTAAAAACATGCCATATGATGAACTAATGTAAAGGAGGCTGTGAAAGACACTACAGAGCAGTTTTCTTTGAAAAAAGAAATCATCAAGAATTTTGTCCAAAAAAACCGCCATATTATACTATGTAGAAAAAAATGCGATTTTTTCAACATGTCGTAAAAACATGCCATATGATGAAATAATGTAAAGGAGGCTGTGAAAAACACGACAGAGTAGTTTTCTTTGAAAAAAGAAATCATCAAGAATTTTGTCCAAAAAAAACGCCATATTATACTATGTAGAAAAAAATGCGATTTTTTCAACATGTCATAAAAACATGCCATATGATGAACTAATGTAAAGGAGGCTGTGAAAGACACTACACAGCAGTTTTCTTTGAAAAAAGAACTCATGGGTGTCCGTATAGCTCAACAGGTTAAGAAGATGACACATGTACAGGTCCTGGTCATGATGTAGTGGCCCGGGTTCGATTCCCACTCGTGGCCCTTTGCTGCATGTCTCCCTCTGACTCTTTTTCTCCACTGCCTGTTTCTCCTTCACTATGCCTACCACAGAAAAGCCAAAAATACAAAGAAAAAAGAAATCATCATGAATTTGGTCCAAAAAAACGCCATAGTATAGTACGTCCAAAAAAAGGCGACTTTTTCAACAAGTCATTAAAACATGTCAAATGATGAAATAATTTAAAGGAGGCCATGAAAAACACTACAGAGCAGTTTTCGTTGAAAAGAAATCATCGCAAATTTTGTCCAAAAAAAAGTCATAGTATACTATGTCGAAAAAAATGCGATTTTTTCAACATGTCATAAAAACGTGCCATATGATGAAATAATGTAAAGGAGGCTGTGAAAAACACTACAGAGCAGTTTTCTTTGAAAAAAGAACACATGGGTGCCCGTATAGCTCATCAGGTTAAGAGACTGATACATATACAGGTCCTGGTCAGGATGCAGCAGCCCGGGTTCGATTCCTGCTCGTGGCCCTTTGCTACATGTCTCCCTCTGACTCTTTTTCTCCATTACCTGTTTCTCCTTCACGATGCCTACCATTAAAAAGCAGAAGAAAAGCCAAAAAAATAATATACAGAAGAAAAAAGAAATCATGAAGAACTTTGTCCAAAAAAACGCCATAGTATACTATGTTGAAAAAAAGGCAAATTTTTCAATATGTCGTAAAAACATGCCATATGATGAAATAAGGTAAAGGAGGCTGTGAAGACCACTACAGAACAGTTTTCTTTGAGAAAAGAAATCATCGTGAATTTTGTCCAAAAAAACGCCATAGTATACTATGTCGAAAAAAAGGCGACTTTTTCATCAAGTCATTAAAACATGTCAAATGATGAAATAATTTAAAGGAGACCATGAAAAACACGATAGAGCAGTTTTCTTTGAAAAAAATCATCACAAATTTTGTCCAAAAAAACACCATAGTATAGTGTTGTATGTCGTCTGAAAATGAAAAAAAACATCATAAATTTATATGTTGTCCGAAAATGGACAAAAACGTGATTTTCTTTCCGAAAATTGACAAAAAACATCATAGTTTAGTATGTCGTCCGAAATGGACAAAAAACGTCATAGCTTAATTTGTCGTCCAAAAATGGACAAAAACGTCATAGTTTAGTATGTTGTCCGAAAATGGACAAAAAAAGGTCATAGTCTAGTATGTCGTCCGAAAATGAACAAAATCGTCATAGTTTAGCATGTCGTCCGTAAATGGACAAAAAAATATAATTTTTTGTCCAAAAATGAAACAAACGTCATAGTTTAGTTTGTCGTTCGAAAATGGACAAAAACATAATTTTTCATCCAAAAATGCAAAAAAACGTCATAGTTTAGTATGTCGTCCGAAAATGAACAAAAAACATCATAGTGTAGTATGTCGTGTGAAAATGGGAAAAAAGCGTCATAAATTTATATGTCGTCGGAAAATGGACAAGTATAGTTATAGTTTAGTTTGTATGTGGAAACAAAGGCGATTTTTTCAACATGTCGTAAAAACATGCCACATGATGAAGCAATGTAAAGGAGGCTGTGAAAAACACTACAGAGCAGTTTTCTTCGAAAAAAGAAATCCTCAAGAATTTTGTCCAAAAAAACGCCATAGTATACTATGTAGAAAAAAAGGCGAATTTTTCAACATGTCGTAAAAACGTGCCATATGTTGAAATAATGTAAAGGAGGCTGTGAAAAACACTACAGAGCAGTTCTCTTTGAAAAAAGAAATCATCATGAATTTTGTCAAAAAAAAACCGCCATAGTATAGTATGTCGAAAAAAATGCGATTTTTTCAACATGTCGTAAAAAAATGCCATATGATGAAATAAGGTAAAGGAGGCTGTGAAAACCACTATAGAACAGTTTTCTTTGAGAAAAGAAATCATGAATTTTGTCCAAAAAAACGCCATAGTATACTATGTTGAAAAAAAGGCAACTTTTTCAACAAGTCATTAAAACATGTCAAATGATGAAATAATTTAAAGGAGACCATGAAAAACACTACAGAGCAGTTTTCTTTGAAAAAAGAAATCATCAAGAATTTTGTCCAAAAAAAACGCCATGTATGTCGTCCGAAAATGAACAAAAAACATGATAGTTTAGTATGTCGTCTGAAAATGGGAAAAAAGCGTCATAAATTTATATGTCGTCAGAAAATGAACAAGTATAGTCATAGTTTAGTTTGTATGTGGAAACAAAGGCGATTTTTTTCAACATGTCGTAAAAACATGCCACATGATGAAACAATGTAAAGGAGGCTGTGATAAACACTACAGAGCAGTTTTCTTCGAAAAAAGAAATCATCAAGAATTTTGTCCAAAAAAAACGCCATAGTATAGTATGTCGAAAAAAATGCGATTTTTTCAACATGTCGTAAAAACATGCCACATGATGAAATAATGTAAAGGAGGCTGTGAAAAACACTATAGAGCAGTTTAAAAAAAAAATCATCATGAATTTTGTCCAAAAAAAACGCCATAGTATACTATGTCGAAAAAAAGGCGATTTTTTTCAACATATATTGTTAAAAACATGCCATATGATGAAATAAGCGTAAAGGAGGCTGTGAAAAACACTACAGAGCAGTTTTCTTCGAAAAAAGAAATCATCATGAATTTTGTCCAAAAAAACGCCATAGTATAGTATGTCGAAAAAAAGGCGATTTTTTCAACATGTTGTAAAAACATGCCATATGATGAAATAATGTAAAGGAGACTGAAAACCACATCAGAGCAGTTTTCTTTGAGAAAAGAAATCATCATGAATTTTGTCCAAAAAAACGCCATAGTATAGTATGTCGAAAAAAAGGCGATTTTTTCAACATGTCGTAAAAACATGCCACATGATGAAATAAGCGTAAAGGAGGCTGTGAAAAACACTACAGAGCAGTTTTCTTCGAAAAAAGAAATCATCAAGAATTTTGTCCAAAAAAAACGCCATAGTATAGTATGTCGAAAAAAATGCGATTTTTTCAACATGTCGTAAAAACATGCCACATGATGAAATAATGTAAAGGAGGCTGTGAAAAACACTATAGAGCAGTTTAAAAAAAAAAATCATCATGAATTTTGTCCAAAAAAAACGCCATAGTATACTATGTCGAAAAAAAGGCGATTTTTTTCAACATATATTGTTAAAAACATGCCATATGATGAAATAAGCGTAAAGGAGGCTGTGAAAAACACTACAGAGCAGTTTTCTTCGAAAAAAGAAATCATCATGAATTTTGTCCAAAAAAACGCCATAGTATAGTATGTCGAAAAAAAGGCGATTTTTTCAACATGTTGTAAAAACATGCCATATGATGAAATAATGTAAAGGAGACTGAAAACCACATCAGAGCAGTTTTCTTTGAGAAAAGAAATCATCATGAATTTTGTCCAAAAAAACGCCATAGTATAGTATGTCGAAAAAAAGGCGATTTTTTCAACATGTCGTAAAAACATGCCACATGATGAAATAAGCGTAAAGGAGGCTGTGAAAAACACTACAGAGCAGTTTTCTTCGAAAAAAGAAATCATCATGAATTTTGTCCAAAAAAAACGCCATAGTATACTATGTCGAAAAAAAGGCGATTTTTTTCAACATATATTGTTAAAAACATGCCATATGATGAAATAAGCGTAAAGGAGGCTGTGAAAAACACTACAGAGCAGTTTTCTTCGAAAAAAGAAATCATCATGAATTTTGTCCAAAAAAACGCCATAGTATAGTATGTCGAAAAAAAGGCGATTTTTTTCAACATGTTGTAAAAACATGCCATATGATGAAATAATGTAAAGGAGACTGTGAAAGACACTACACAGCAGTTTTCTTTGAGAAAAGAAATCATCATGAATTTTGCCCAAAAAAGAGTGGCCTTTTATTGTGGGCAGTCTAAGGCACACCTATGCACTAATCATGGTGTCTAATCAGCGTCTTGATATGGCACACCTGTGAGGTGGGATGGATTATCTCAGCAAAGTGCTCACTATCACAGATTTAGACAGATTTGTGAACAATATTTGAGAGAAATGGTGATTTTGTGTTTGTGGAAAAAGTCTTTGAGTTCATCTCATAAAAAATGGGAGCAAAAACAAGAGTGTTGCGTTTATATTTTTGTTGAGTGTAGTTTAGTATGTCGTCCAAAAATGGACAAAAAAGGTCATAGTTTCGTGTGTCGTCCGAACATGGACAAAAACGTGATTTTTTTTGTCCGAAAATGGACAAAAACGTCACAGTTTAGTATGTCGTCCAAAATCTCACTAAAATGTCAAACTTTAGTATGTCGTCCAAAATATCACTAAAACGTCAAACTTTAGTATGTCGTCCAAAATGTGGGAAAAAAATCATAGTTTAGTATGTCATCCAAAATATGACCAAAAACGTCACAGTTTACTATGACGTTTTTGGTCATTCTAAAGAATGTCGTCCAAAATGTGTAAAAAATGTCATAGTTTAGTATGTCATCCAAAATGTCACAAAAATGTCATAGTTTAGTATGTCATCCAAAATGTCACAAAAATGTCATAGTTTAGTATGTCCTCCAAAATGTCACAAAAATGTCATAGTTTAGTATGTCCTCCAAAATGTGACAAAAATGTCATAGTTTAGTATGTCATCCAAAATGTGACAAAAATGTCAAACTTTAGTATGTCGTCCAAAATATCACTAAAACGTCAAACTTTAGTATGTCGTCCAAAATGTGGGAAAAAAATCATAGTTTAGTATGTCATCCAAAATATGACCAAAAACGTCACAGTTTACTATGACGTTTTTGGTCATTCTAAAGAATGTCGTCCAAAATGTGTAAAAAATGTCATAGTTTAGTATGTCATCCAAAATGTCACAAAAATGTCATAGTTTAGTATGTCATCCAAAATGTCACAAAAATGTCATAGTTTAGTATGTCCTCCAAAATGTCACAAAAATGTCATAGTTTAGTATGTCCTCCAAAATGTGACAAAAATGTCATAGTTTAGTATGTCCTCCAAAATGTCACAAAAATGTCATAGTTTAGTATGTCATCCAAAATGTCACAAAAATGTCATAGTTTAGTATGTCCTCCAAAATGTCACAAAAATGTCATAGTTTAGTATGTCATCCAAAATGTCACAAAAATGTCACAGTTTAGTATGTCCTCCAAAATGTCACAAAAAGGTCATAATTTAGTATGTCATCCAAAATGTGGAAAAAAACGTCATAGTTTAGTTTGTCCATCCATCCATTCTCCATCCACCGCTTTATCCTCATTAGGGTCGTGGGGGGGCTGGAGTCTATCCCAGCTGACTCGGGCAAAGGCAGGGGACACCCTGGACAGGTCACCAGTCTGTCACAGGGTTACATATATAGACAAACAATCATACTCACATTCACACCTACGGGCAATTTAGAGTATCCAATTAAGCATATTTTTGGACTGTGGGAGGAAGCTGGAGTGCCTGGAGAAAACCAACACAAACTCCATGCAGAAAGATCCCAGGCCCAGGCCGGGATTTGAACCAGGGATCTTCTTGCTGCAAGGCAATAGTGCTAACCACTACGTCACTGTGCAGCCCACTGTGAGGATTTGTCTTTCTCAATAAGATAATTTGGTACCAACAACTGAATAAACCAGAATTTCCTTGAAATCATGTTAGGCTGAACCGCTGAGTAACAAATAAATAGATGGAAGTTCGTTTTTGCCTTATATTTACAATGATATATTTAAATTAATAAGCAAACATAAGTCAGTTTTCATTGCTCTATTCATTGTTTTTGTCAGTAAAATGTAGGAAAATGGGAAAAAAAGTTACTACAATTTTCAAAATTGCTGCAGCTCATTGTTTTGACTTTTGTTCGCCGAAGTACTTCTGCATTAAAAAGAAGCCAATCCATCGGTTTCATTGATCGTATTTATTATATGACATCAGCAGATTAAAATACATGTTTATTATGTACATATATGTAACAGGGGTGTTAGATAAAGTGCCAAATACGTTTGTTTTTTTTGTTTTTTTTTACAAAACTAAACAAAACAAAAAAAAGAAATTTGTGGAAGACCATCACACCCGCTGGCCTGGTCCCAGAGTTTCATTGCTTCGTGACGAGTAGCCACCGATGCCTGGAGGCTGAATTGCTCAGTGCTGGTCGTGGGACAGTTTGGCACGATTCAGGTGAACCTGTCGCAATGGGATGGATACTGGGTGTTGTTTTTTTTTTTCTAAAACATGAACTGACATCAACACATAGAACAGATCAGCCTTTTTGAGCTGCACTGCAAAATGTTTCCACTTTGAGAAAACAGTCCCGATAGTATTCAGAAACGGTTTCAGAAATCCAGCATTGTTGCTTCAAGGTTAGTATGTGAGGAGGTGTAACTGTTCCCAGACCAGAGCCCAAAGGTGCACTCCAGTTCGCAGGTGGAAAGTTTTTGTAGTAAATATGAGACGGCAGACTACACTTTTCAGACTTTTTTTGCATTTTTTGTCTCTTTTCTGACAAACAGAGGAAGTGGACATTCCTTTAGCGGTTGTTCTTAGGTGATGGTCGCTGTGTGTGCGATGTTATCTTCCTCAGCAACAGGACAGACGGTGACCGAGAGACGATGGGTGGAAGTCTATACGAACAGCAGAACAGGCACGCACTTATTTGCATGTACGTATTTCAGTTCCGTTTTTTTTTTTTTTTTAAGTTTTCCAGGAGCTACAAAAGGTCGATAAAACAGGTTCCCTCCCGTTTATTACTATTATCGTCATTATTATTATTAATATGCCCCAGTGTATCCCCGATGGCAGTGATGGATGTACAGACACCAGGTGAAGAAGACTCGAGTCAGTCTGTCACTACCTGCTGACGAGCTCGCTGCAACAATCTGGCTGTTCGGGAAGGAGAGGATTTGTGTGTCCGGTGCTGCATTGTTGGTCTTAAACGTTTCTTTTTAAGACGGCTGAAATTGAGCATGAACTGGCCTTCAGCTGAGAGGGTCACATGATAAAGTGGTCAGAGCACATTATCTGGAAAGAAGAGCTTCTGCAGCTGTTTATCATCTCCTACAGCCACACTGCTGCCTGCCGCAGCCTCTCCGGGCCTCTTTATCCCTCCTTAACCTTTCCTCGCTGACCCTGTTAATTTGTGATTTTACAGCAGACTAACTCTCCTCTTCCTCTTTGTCTTCTTCCTCCTCTGCGTCTTCTAAATCTGCTGTCTCCTCTTCCTCTTCCACATTCTCCTCTGCTTCTCGTTCCTCCTCAGCTTTATCGTCTGTTTCTCCCTCCTCTTCTTCTACTTTCTCCTCTGTATCGCCCTCCTCTGTTTCTGCCTCATTCTCCTCTGTCGCTCCCTCCTCTTCTGCTTCCTCTTCATCTTCTTTCTCTCCATTTATTTCCCCTTCTACTTCGTCTACATTTTCCTGTCCATCTGCCTCTTCATTTTCTTCACCCCCTTCGCCTTCTCCTTCATCCCTTTCCCCTTCCTCGTCACCGTCTTCCTCCTCCTGCTCTTCTTCTCCTTCCTGATGTTGCTCGTCCTCCTCTTTTGCTTCCTCATCATTCGCTTCTTCTTCTACTTGCTCCTCCTGATGCTGCTCTTCTTCCTGCACCTCCTCTGCTTCTTCTCCCTCCTCTTCTTCGTCCTGGACTCCGTTGTGTTCGCTGTTGTGATTCTCCTCGTCGTCTTTCTCGGTTCCCACGTGGTTCTGCTCCTCTCCGTTCGTTTCCGGCTGGCCGTCCTGCGTTCCGTCTGTGTTTCCGTCGTCGCAGATGGCTCTCTGGCTGCTCCTCGCGTTCCTGCTGCTGCTGCTCCTCAGGTGTATGTGGTTGTGGTTGTTGTGCTCCAGGTCCTCCAGGGTGAGTTCGAATTGGAAGCGGTCGTGCTGGAGGTGTCTGTCTGGAGGAGGTGAGGGGGACTGGGGCATGGTGTTCAGGTACCACTCCCTGTTCTCCTCCAGCGTGTCCAGCAGCTCCTGGGCGTCGGGGTGCACCAGGTCGGCCCACGTCTCCCACAGCGGGTGGACGATGTAATCGATGAAACCCACCTGGAAAGTAAGGAATCGTCAAAACACTTTGGATGCACCTGAAGTCACATTAATACATCGTGTTAAAAGTTTAATATTTTGAAAGAAATGTTTCAAAAAGTGCGTGGACCTTTTCTGGAATACTTCCACAACCTTCAGACTAGCTAGAGATTGAATGCCTTACTCACACTTTGTTCCTTGTTTTTACGTCCTTGTTTTTGATGCCCCCTTTTGGTCAATGTGTGGGTTCATAATTTACACATATATTTCTTTCTTTATTTCAGTTTATTTTATTTATTGACTATCATTATTATTATTTATTTATTTTTTACCTTCTTAGATTGGAACCCGACATCCAGCTGTTGCCTGTATCTCTCCAGGAATTAAAGGGGCACCGAGGAAGATTTTTATGCTCGTAACAAAGTCTCATATTAATGTGGATGAATCTTCGTTATTTACACTTATTAATGCCCCCATTTTCGATTCATGAATCATTTTGGTTTTGTAAATATTTGTATTTTATTAATTTTTTGTCGACTCGTCTAGAATTTCCTGTGAGAGACGGAGCGATTTACAGCAAATACGGTGCGCATGCGCTGACGGAGCGTAGCAGAGCGGAGCTAGTTGTTTTTAGCAGTAGCAGAACGGAGAGTTCGTTGAGAAGACGGCACACATGGAGCGCAAAAGGAAGCGAACGGAACAAAGTCTGCAAGCAAAAAGTTGTCAGATCGACAACGAAGCAAAAGAAAAGTTCATCTTGGACAGGCATTTCAGAGGTGGAGAGAATTCCGGGAGCAAAAAGGAAGCAAAACAGATGCCGAGCTGGCTGTGCTTCTCCTAGACAGGTCCGTAACTGTAGCTCTTTGTAAGTTTGATACAATTCTTTTGTCTTTTGTGTGTGTTGCTTGCGATGTGTGGTTAGTAGACTATGGGATTAGTTTGACTGTGACTGGTTTAGTTGACTAACTTTGTGGCAAAAACACTGTGTGGGTATTGGCTAATGTAACGTTAGCTCGGAGCTCGGAGCAGCTTTGACAACTCGGTTTTACAACATTAGACCACGGAGTCATTTACACACGTTATTGTTCAACAATGATTTCAACTCCACCGGCTTTCCTGAGGCTCGCTCGCTCGTTTACGATGGTTTGCGACAGTGCGCGCCGAGGCTCACGGGAAATGTAGGCAACGCTACATTTCCGCTAAAATCTTCCTCAGTGCCCCTTTAAGTACAACTGATTTACTTGTTCTGTTGATTATTTTATGTAAAAGTCTGTCTTGGAAATGATGGGTGGGTTAGATAAGGTTTTCTGTTCTGTGTTGTGTTTTTATTCTCTCCCTACTGTGCACGGACAGGATTATCTTTCTTGTCTTGTGCTGACAAACTTCCTGTCACTACTTTATATCTGTATTTGTGAAAAAATTCAATAAAAATATCTTTGAGAAAAAAAAGTCTCATATTTTGAACAGCTGAACTTTGGTAGATGACTCTTATGTAAGAATAAATGGAGATCTATCAGGTGGTTAGCTTAGCTCTGTATTACAGGTGGAAATATTAAAAAACAGACCACCTGTCTTAGTCTGGAAGCAATAAAATCTACACACGTGGACAAAATTGTTGGTACCCCTCAGTTAAAGAAGGAAAAACCCACAATTCTCACTGAAATCACTTGAAACTCACAAAAGTAACAATGAATAAAAATTTATTGAAAATTAAATAATCAAAAACAGCCATTACTTTTGAATTGTTGATTAACATAATTATTTAAAAAAACAAACTAATGAAACAGGCCTGGACAAAAATGATGGTACCTCTATAAAAGATTGAAAACTATTTGACCAGAGTGACATGATTAACTCAGGTGTGTCATTTAATTGACATCACAGGTGTTTCCAAACTCATAATCAGTCAGTCTGCCTATTTAAAGGGAGACAAGTAGTCACCCTGCTGTTTGGTGAAAAGGTGTGTACCACACTGAACATGGACAACAGAAAGCGAAGGAGAGAATTGTCCCAGGACATCCGAAAAAAAAATGATAGACAAACATCTTAAAGGTAAAGGCTATAAGACCATCTCTAAACAGCTTGAAGTTCCTGTGACAACAGTGGCTCATATTATTCAGAAGTTCAAGACCCACGGGACAGTAGCCAACCTCCCTGGATGTGGCCGCAAGAGGAAAATTGATGACAAATTGAAGAGACGGATCGTTGGAATTGTATCCAAAGAGCCCAGAGCAACCTCCAAAGAAATTAAAGGTGAACTCCAAGGCCAAGGTACATCAGTGTCAGATCGCACCATTCGTCGTTGTTTGAGCCAAAGTGGACTTCATGGGAGACGACCAAGGAGGACACCACTGCTGAAAAAAAACTCATAAAAAAGCGAGACTGGAATTTGCAAAAATGCATGTTGACAAGCCACAACGCTTCTGGGAGAATGTCCTTTGGACAGATGAGACCAAACTGGAGCTTTTTGGTAAGGCACATCAACTCTATGTTCATAGACTCAAAAACCAAGCATACGAAGAAAAGAACACTGTCCCTACGGTGAAACATGGAGGAGGCTCAGTAATGTTTTGGGGCTGCTTTGCTGCATCTGGCACAGGGTGTCTTGAAAGTGTGCAAGGTACGATGAAATCTGAAGACTATCAAGGCATTCTGGAGAGAAATGTGCTGCCTAGTGTCAGAAAGCTTGGTCTCAGTCGCAGGTCATGGGTCTTCCAACAGGACAACGATCCAAAACACACAGCCAAAAACACCCAAGAATGGCTGAGAGAAAAGCGTTGGACTATTCTAAAGTGGCCTTCTATGAGCCCAGATCTGAATCCCATTGAACATATGTGGAAGGAGCTGAAACATGCCATTTGGAGAAGACACCCATCAAACCTGAGACAACTGGAGCTGTTTGCTCATGAGGAGTGGGCCAAAATACCTGTTGACAGCTGCAGAATGCTCATTGACAAATACAGAAATCGTTTAATTGCGGTGATTGCCTCAAAAGGTTGTGCAACAAAATATTAAGTTATGGGTACCATCATTTTTGTCCAGCCCTATTTCATTAGTTTGTTTTTTTAAATAATTATGTTAATCAACAATTCAAAAGTAATGGCTGATTTTGATTATTTAATTTTCAATAAATTTTTATTTATTGTTACTTTTGTGAGTTTCAAGTGATTTCAGTGAGAATTGTGGGTTTTTCCTTCTTTAACTGAGGGGTACCAACAATTTTGTCCACGTGTGTACCTACCAGCACCTCTAAAGGTTACCTAAAAACAAATGATCTCTCAGTCATTTAATCTGCATCAATATTTTGTGTAAAAACGTGAACATGATATCAGTCCTCTAATCTAAAATTACAGCAAATAAAGGCGTGTCTGTAAAAAAGTAACAATTTCTTTACAATCCAACAGGCTGGATATCCAAAAGAAAAACAAAAAACACCAAGAAAACCACTTTCCAACCACAGATGCTGCGATCACAACATTGACATGGAAAAATCATACTACTGCATCATGAAAACTAAAAAAAAAGGCACATGTCTGTAGCTGTGGCCAGCTGGATGCAGGAATAACTTCCTCACACAAGGATCCAAAATAAAATCACAGGGGATTTACTGATTGACAAGGTTCACCACAAATTATTCAGGATTCATTATCCTACCAGTTTAAGGACAGCTGTAAAAAAAAATGCCAACAGAGTGAAGAACAAAATAAGCAGAAACACAGATTTTTAGCCGTGTTAGTGTTGTCGCTACAGGTTATTTAGCTGGTAAACAATAAAACATCTAAACAACTATTAGCAGGTTTGTCATGAAATGCAGTCACGGTCCCCAGAGGATAAATCCTACTGACTATTATAATCATTTGAATTTTCTTCCCTCCTGTTGTTTAAAGAGATGAATCTGTAGGGAGGATTGGCATAAAATTTGGTTAAAAACTGTCATGTCTGTCACATTCCCATATGTCCCTGCTGGACTTTGTGTTCAGCGCTAATTAGCACAAAGCTAAAGATCACCAGATCACTGTTAAAGCTCGTGTCCGGAGTTTCCGTTTGTTTTCAATTAATGTATCATTGTTTAACAAAGCTTAAATGTGTTAGTCTAGTTCGATACTATAATATAATGTTAGTATGACGCGATATGAAAATTTATTCCTGAGCTCCGCCTTCCTCTCATAGACCCCCATGTTATTCCAAAAAGCGCCGGTTGCTGCCGACCAATCAAGTTCGAGCTTCAGCTTTGTCATGCTGTCAATCAACGGTTACGCGCACAGCAAGCAAGCCCACGCAGAGGTGGGCGAGCTACGCACTACGCAACCGCGCGCACATTTGTTTTGCTTGTGGAGGAGAGAGCATCAGGGATCAGCAACTTCCAGAAAAGTTACCAATCCCACGGCTTGTCAGGCCAAGAGACTGCAGGACGTTTTTTGGCTCGGGGTGCTCGCGTCGCTCCCCGACCACGGCCTCCATAGCCCGCCTGACGGCTTCGTTTAGATGCCCGACCTCTGGAGGAAGATGTTGGGGCGTCTAGGACATACTCTTCGTCAGAGGAGTCATGCAATTCTGAACTCTAGATAGAAATAAATAAACAATGTAACACATATACACGCGTAAATGCACTAAGTTTGATAAACAACGTCATCGAGAGGGATACACGAGTGTAATCACATATTGAAACTTTACTCGTTCGTCCTAGCAGATTCATGTTATTTTGGTATTAGGACGAGTTAGACTCAATACAGCATTCTAACGTAATTCCTTTATTATTTACTAAATGTACTAAATGTAGAAGAGGGGAAAACAGCAAAACAGGCAAGATGCTGCAGCACTCCGGGCAGTCCTGTCATGTACTGCGCGTGTGCACAAATAAAGGGGTGAAATCAGAGGGAGGGACCAACAGTGTTTTGGGAGACGTTGCGATTCAAACTCCGGACACGAGCTTTAAAGTAAAGCCTAACAGAGCTGCTAGCTTTGCTGCAGACTTTGAATCTTGTTAAAATAGCGAACATAGAGAGGAGGTTTTCCTTGAATATAAAAAATTATAATCAGTCTTATACTTCTCAAGTTCTGCATACGCTTTTATAACATGTTGCACATTTGTCCTTGATATTAATTAAAATAAACTTATATTTTACAGGTGTGCCTACAATAATTAATGATGCATATAAATAATTAAACATTAACAGTTATCTACAGTTGGAAATATCCCTTAAATGTGTGTTTCTCTGGCTTTGTGAGGATATACTGCATATATTCATATTGTTCCTGTTTACCGATGCACGTCTTCCTGTGCGGTGTCATTTCATCATTGTGAAATTCGCTACTTCCCCCACATCACACAGCTTTTGTGTAGCACTGGTGAATAACACACCAGCAAGGGCCTGAAAAATGATCATTAACACTTGTGACAGTCTCACCAGAAACCAAAGGTTTGCAGCTTGAAAACGTTCTATTTTCAGGGCTGCTGGATCATAACTGCACCCTGCTTCCATTGTTTTGCTTTTAAAGTTGCCTGATCACGGCTCGTGGTCTAATTTGTTTTGTAATATTGAATTGAGAACGACTCGTTGGTTCAGAAGGTCATTACCTGACTCTTCTCTACAGATGCAGTGTGTTTGTCGCACATGGCGCTGATCTCCATCCCTCTCTCTCGCTCTTTGTCACCCTGTCGGAAGAACTCCTCCATGATCCTCTCCGTCCACTGTCTGTATAGTGGTAACGGTTTGGTGGGGTTGCTCAGGTCTGCACAGTGCACCATGTTCCTCAGTACCTACACAGCACACGAGAACACGGCACAGTGATGTCACGTTGCATTGATTCTCTGTCTGTGATGCAGATGACTGTTTACCTGTATTCTTTCTGTGTAGTGATCCAGCAGCAACACGCCGGAACTTGTGACCTTCTTGGTCTCCACCATCGTCTTCAGATCAGCCAGCAGAGTCATGTGTTTGGACATGTCTGTGGCCAACACCTGCACACAAAGACGGACAGATCAAACTAGGAAAGGATTCAAACTATTCAAACTCTTGTTTTTCTTATTCTGTTTCCTTAAACTTCTGCTCCCAGATCTGGATCCAAAGGTAGAGTTTCTCTTGGCTCAGATTGGGCCAATTGGGTGGTAACTACACATGACAATAAACATGAATGGTCTTCACTCAGTAAAGGCAATGAGTTTGTATTACATCCTTTGACAGAAATCTATGCATTTTCATGTTATTTCGGACCATTTTAAACATTAAAAAATATGTTTTATGTTTGAGTAAATGAAATCTAAATTGACAAAACTGGTGCAAAAAGTAACATTTTAGTTCTCAGTTCTGACCATGTGGGTGCTAGTGATTTTTTTTAGTGCTGTCTGCTTGGCGCCAAAAGTTCCTCTGTGCAGGAAAAAACTCTGGTTGGGAATCAAAGCCACTTCTGCTGTTGTGTCATTATAAGTCGCTCTGAAAATGAACAAGCTAGGGATTAAAAAAAAAAGGCTGTAAATTAGGCTGAATGAGTACTTAAGGAAACACATCTTTACTTTAAAACTGCCACTCAAGTTTTGGAGGAAATCCAGTTCTTAAAAACTGACTGAGATAATCAATAGGAAGGCAGATCAGTATGTTGTTGTAGAGACTCACAGTGAAGAAGGAATTATTGACTGCAATGTTTCCAAAATACCTAAAAGATTTTAGATTGTATTTTTTCCTTCAAATTTTAATTTAACTAACTTCCTTTTCAACACTGTCCTGTCCTGTACAGCGAGGTACAATCTGACACACGAAACACATGATACAATATATTTCATAAGATCAGAATTAAATACAATTAACTTGCATAGTTTCAATGTTTTCAATAAGCATTAACAGCAAAAATACAAAAGATCACACAAAGGATCGTATCCTGAACCAAGGCGCAAACTACAAGGGAACCAGGAGGAATTTATCGACTGACCTTCCCTAAAAACATGAACCGTGGAATTCTAAGGGATCCAAAAAATACTGAGATTATGCAACTTTTCGAAGAATATTTAAGAATTTCATGTGTAAAATTAGGATATTATTGATGAATGAGTCATGCATGAGGATGAGTAAACACTGATTCAATGTAAAATAAGATTCTTGCGTGAATAAACTAAATCATTCTAAAAACTTCACTCACTTTACCTCAAAGACAAAAAAAGCAAAAAAAAAAAAAAAAGCAAAAAAAAGCAGCTACTTTACACATTTCTTTGTATTCATATCAATAGGAATAATGATAAATAAAAGCTAAATGAAGTGTTTTAAAATGTGGATTCTGTTGTTTTTGATCATGGAAAAGTGACAAAAGTCAACTGCCCTGAAGCCATTGTGTCCTAAAAACAACCTACAATAGGACCTTTGAGACGCCATCAGAACCATCTAAAACCTCCAAAAGCAACTAAATGCAACTGATAAGAATGTAGTTAATAATAAATAATTTAAATTTGTTTGGCATTCACTGGAAGAAGAGCCAGTTAAGATAACTGAGCTTGGTCTGTTTGTTTACAGTGAAGTTTGTTTTGTGGAAGCTGCAGTGGAGGAGGTCCTGACCATGTCGATGACGAGCTTGCGAAGGCTCTGGCGCTGCCGCTTGGTGAGGTTCTGGAAGATGTCACAGTTTTCCTGGTGTAGAAGCTTGAAGCCCACAGCGAGGTGGTGGTTCTCCAACACTGACTCATCGTTATACATGAGAGCCAGCTCGGAGTCTGGACACAGAGGAGGGGGTGTGAACACAGCTTGTGCAAATATCAAGGCATGTGTTTCCAAATGTTTGTGTGTGCACTCACTGGTGTTGATGAGGAACTGGTTGGAGACTCCGGGGTGGTCCACGTCGTGGATAGCTGCAGCGAAGAGAGCGGCGAGGATCTCCAGGTCAGTGAAGACGGCCTGAGAGACCGAGAGGGGCAGGAAAAGATAAAAAACAAGTCAGCGGGCTTCAAAAATAGTTTAAATTTCTGATAAAATCCGATCTTAAAAATAGGATTTGCGGTATAAATTCTCTGTAGTTTGACATTGTTGTTACTTTAAGACTTCACTGCATAATCAGGAACTCATTCCCCTTTTCTCCCCATTTTTCCTTTCCTTTTTTATTACTAAAAGGGTTTCTGTTCTGTTCTCGTCAGGATAGTTATGTGGTCTGTCTTTCTTTCAGTGAGCAAGTTTTGCATCCACTGTGACATTACACCCATCTGCTCACTGGTTTGGATAAAATCTGTGAAAATAATGAGTCTCAAATAGCACTTAATACGAAGTGATAATGGCGTGCACAGTCTGGCCGACACACAAGCCTGAACTAAAATTTAAATGTTTCTGAATGTTTTTATTTAAATTGCACAAAATAACACTTAAGATGCTGCTGCTGCTTTAAAGGTGGAGATGTCAGTGACCCTGTTTCCACTTGGCTTTGAAAGATATTTCAGTGATCTGAACAACTGAGTCACAACGCCGTTGACACTCTGTGTTTTTGACGCTTCTCCAAGGTGTCCAGGTGACCACTTGTGTTCACATTTTGTTGCTGTCTGCATCACACAGTTATTACTGGTAAGCAATGGATCTGTTTCCAACGGGTTAACAAAGAATACAAAAACATTTCAGGGTCTAATACACATACACAGACTATTCCAGCTGTTAATATGCAGGATGACACACACTGTCCTGCACTGATAACATGTTATTCTGTTAAGTCTTTGCAGGGACATGTCAGGGACACGTCAGGACACATGCTCTTTTGTGCAAGATTTTTAAAATTTAAACGTAACTTTGAAGAGAATGTGTTAAAAAGCTAAGAAAATGATTTAATTAAAGCCGGTAAGTGTTCAGATCTTTTTCTGACTTTTAGTTCATCCATCAAATCATCAAATGTTTGTTACAGATTAATTTCTTTTAATCAACTGATACATTTATTGACAATCAAATTTCAGCTCACCATGTACTAGTCATGTAGCCTAGCCGCGCTAGACCCATGTTCTGAAGGCACAAGGGTCTAGGACCGCTCGACAGGGAGGGAGGTGGGCTAAAAGGTTGTCTATCAAATCACTCTGCAGCAATTGGGTAGGTATACAACCAATCAGCGCAACGAATAGGCTGACGTAGTTCCGAGAGCGCCGGCGGATTGTGGCTAAGTCCCATTAGCTTCCCAACCAGCGGAGCCAACTGGTATATTAAGGATTTGCCATATCCCGTCGGCATAAGTCCAAATACGTCTTTCTTCTCAATGAAACACTTCAGTGCCGTCCTTTGTTTATCTTTCAAGTTGAATTTTAGCTTCAAATCTTTAAGGCCTGTGGCCAAAACCGAGTCGAAAGATAACTGTTTATTGTGCGCTGGTTGTTTCTGTCAGAATCGTCGCGCCTCTGTCGTCACTTAGTTACGCCCGCCTTCTGACTCTACACTTCATGGTGATTCGTCCGGCCAGTTTTAGGAGAATCCAGCCTCGAGCCTTATGGAGAGTAACTAGACCCACCCTGGCAGAGAATTAAATTCGTTGCCGTGGATTGTCTTGCGCGGCTAGGCTACTAGTCATGTACTGGTGTGGACAAAAAAAATGTAACATAAATGTCAGAACATTCTTGATCATCAAACTGTAATTAAACTGTATTTATGAGGCATTAAAACATTCCTAATGAGCTTTAAGAACTACTGCTGCCAGATACACTCATGTATATTTTTGTGTTGACAAATGAATAAAACGTCTATTATTTTATCATGTGGCATCATACCAGCACAGACATTAACATCATTATCTTGGTTACTTGCTTCTTTTTAACAGTATGGAATTTGAACAACTATTTAATAAAGTTGGAGATGTGATGTAGCTGTGAAATAAAAACAATGGCTGAGACCTCAAAAGATTAAATCATGTCAGTTTTCAGTACCAAATTCCAAAGGTTTTACATCAGGCTTAGATTTCAGAACCCAAATGCTCAACTTGAGAAGATGATGACTGCCTTTTGTTGAATTTTAGTTTTTACTGTGCCTCCTTACCAGAAGCACTAGATAGTGTATGCTGACTTACATCAAGAGCAGGTGTGGACAGGAGGACATGTGTGGACTGGGTGACATCAGCAGCATGGAGGCTGTTGTGGTACGCTACGTTTCCATGGTAATGGTCCTCCAGGGTCATCACATAAGTGACAAAGGTGTCAACTGGGATACGAAATGTCTTCAGCAGCTCTCGCTCCTGAGGACGGAGGAGAGACCGTCACAAATGGGAGTACTTCACGTACACGAGCAGAGACACAACAAACACTTCAGGTGAGAGCGACGCTTCACACTCAGCCTCTGTTTTTACCTGGAAGATGGCGTACATGACGCAGCTGAGAGGTCTGTTGTTGGAGAGCTCTGCTACTCTGAATATGTTAAAACTCCACTTGTCCAGATCCTCCAGCTCCTGTTTTAAAACCACGCAAACAGAAAAACATCACGTGAACCGTTCAGTCAGAAGTCAAGCAATATTTTAAAAATCCCAACAATCCTAAAATGCTTCATTAAAAGCTAATGCAGGTCTTAGTAAACTGTCTGGATATAATTTGTAGAGTAAAAAGCATATATGGTTCTGTCAGGTGCTCACAGGGAGTCCAGACAAAATGTGGTTATGTAGCAGGGTTTATCACAGGGCTACACAATAAAACACGGTTATTGACTTCATCAGTATTGTACATCTCTTACGGAACTTTTATTACAAATAAATTGTCCAGATCACACGTAAAGCCAAAGCTAATAATCATTAACCTTAAAATTAGAAAATCAGTCAATCAATCAGCTCCCAGTCTATTGCAGATGTCCAAAATCTTTACCTGATTAATTAGGAGAAACTTTAAAAGAGACACATGCTGCTTTGACACGGCATTATCAGGGTACACGGCTGATTTATTTTCATTTATATCTCAAGTGCTTGCTCTCAAGGAATCCAAAGGAATGTTTGGATTTTTTGGGTTTGGCTACCCAAAAGTTTTGTTAAATCTCATATTTTTTAACTGTTGTGAGTGAACAGCTCTTAAAACTGACAGCCTGCTACCTGTAACAACATGTAAACAGACAAAAACTAGCGACTGGTTGCTGAACACAGTGGAGCATTTTGCAGCTAGAAAGTCAAGATATTTCCCTCAGGATGTTCTGGGAAACAGCAGAGCTAAAAACAGAGGGAGAACAGAGATATGACAGCAAATTAATGCAGGTCTTACTCTTTTAAAAGCTAAACAGGCAAATACCAGTTAGCACAACTTCATAAGGTGAACATATTTCAGTGTTTACAGCTTGTAGCACGGCTTCCAAATGTGGTAAAAGGAATCAGCTGTTGCAGGTTTAAAATCACATCGTCTAGCCTGAGCGTCAGCAAGCTTCCAGTACCTCCAGCGTTAGCGCCGGTCAAGGCTTCTGTCACTGAGGTCTGGTGTCTTTTGAACAATGATCACAAAGCAGAAATCCCTTTCATGTTACTCAAAATAACCTTGATTGTTCAGCCTCCAGCAGAGTGTCCACAAACGGATCCAGAACATCTGTAGTGTCTCTGACTGACTGACTGGTCCAGCTCTTCACTACAATGACAAACCATAAACATTTGCACCTACAATACTTTGATTCATGTTCTGCTGCATGAACCAGACATTGTCTCCTTCTTACTGGGAGCTTTTCAAACATTTGGGGCGACAGACAGTTTAGAGTTAAACGTAGAGGCGCCAAGCAGACAAAAGGAATCAGAAAAGATTCCGTGAAATGTCCCCATTGTATGTGAGCAGACGTAAACCTAATAAATATTTGAAAAGTGTTTTAATGCATCACGTCACCAACTGCAGTGTCCTTCTGATGCACCAGGACACACACTCTTGGTTGCTTAAAATATGAAATAAACTAGTAAAAAATTGTGTTTTTGTCAAATGCAGGGCACACACACATTTTTCTGCGCTGCCAGAAAGGACCGACAAACCAAGACGTAAATAAAATAACACTCAAAAAGACTGGCCTGACCAAGTCCTGAAATACATCCTATTTTCAGACATGAAACGTGTCTGACCGAGGATTGGTTTGTTTAACTTATTTTATACGAGTCGGAACAGCCCAAACAGAAAACAGCACCTTGGCAAGCTCATCCTCGTGGTCTGTGTTGACGCCGAAGCGAGGCATTGAGGTGCTGGAGAGGCTGGAGCTGTGAGACAGTTTCCTCACTCCACTGATGTGACTCATAGGCTTGTCTTTCAGAGTAGGAGACGGGATTTCCACCTCGTTTTGCTTGTCTGCAGATTGACGGGCAAACACACACAGATGGATTTATTGTTTTCCTTTTGGGTCATGAATGTGACGTGGACAGAACGCCAATTCTGGTCCAACTCACCCATGAAGGTGCTGGAGATGTACTCAGACACCTGGTTCCCAGAGCGACTCATCTCTGACAGGTGGGACAGCTCTCTGTTCAGCATCCTCTTGAACTGTGGCAGAATGAGAACACAACACAGTTACAGCATGAGTCAATCCTTCCCTCACTTTCTGTGGGGTGATATTCAAAAGTCGGGAGGACTAAGATTGCAGTAAAATCAGATTTTCGTAGCAACATCTGATATCTTGTTGGTTATTTTTACACTGCCTCTGTAATGAGCATTAGCTACAGTTTGGTTCAGGATTAGGGTTTACAGCAACAGTTAGCCGTAGTGGTAAGTATATTCAAGAAATGGAAAGTCATTCATCAGCCGCTGTTTCTTTTTAAACACCAACTAACCTTTTGAAATGGCAGAAAAGGCATCTTATCTTTAAAGCAACAACAATAAGAAACGCTGAACGCTGCTCTTTTGTGACTTGTTGTCCTGTTGGAAAACTGAACCAAACCAAAGCTAAAACTGTGATATTTCCTAATAACCATTTCATTTTACATCTCCTTTTAAACTGCACCAATGACACCCCGTATGCATTAACCACAATTTGTAAAAACAAGATATTTTCTCTCCTCAGCTCCATAATGAAGTCATTAGTGACTGCAACTTAATGCGACAGCAATTCAGGGACTTTTAAGCTGAACTGTAAGTTGTGTTTACACAGAGCAGAAAGACAAGTGTGGAAACAAATCAAAAACGTGACTAGTAAAATATTTATAGATTGATGACTTTCCTGTTATTCAGTAGTGGCAACACTTCTGGGAACTTGGAGAGACGTTGCACACTTACACGATGATTCCAAGCTGTTGCTGATTTTTATAAAATAATTTTTTGTACAATAAAAAAATTATGACATTCCTGATTTACGGCATTATAACAGTGTAATACTATTATATATACAATGTACGAATTAACAGTGGCACAAAATTTACCATTAAAATGACAGTGACAGTGATATAAAAGAACATGGAAAAACTTAGACGGTCATACATGTGTCAAAAATAGGGATGTTTGATATCGGCTTTTTTGCCAATAACCGATATGTCGATAATGTCCAACTCTCAATTTCCAATTTAGATATCAACCGGTATCAATATATGTGGGCTATTTAACTAATTTTAAATAACATATCTCTTGTCGTGGAAATATCCCATCATGCCTAATTTTGTTGTGATGCCCCATTGGATGCATTCTCAAATGCTTTCCAAATGTAAACATTGTCTGTGTAAAATGAGAAAACTACTTCAGCTTAAGTTGTGGAAAAAATGCCATATTTAAGCCATTTTTAAAAAATTGTTTCAAACAATAGCTCACAATCTCCCTCCTTCCCTCTATGATTCTGGTAAATGCCGGCGAAATCCAGGCATTATTTTATCGGTTTTCATGATAGGCCAAAAAATGATAACGATATTGACCGATATTACATTTTCATGCCAATATCGGTCGATAATATCAGACATCCGTAATCAAAATACATGAAAATACAACCTAGAAACAGAATATGCACTGCAGTTTTTATTTTATATTTAGACTACGTGCCAACAGTGATGTTTTTTTGTGATATCAGCCATCTGATGTGTCGGTTGGTGGAATAATGAAGGCTTTCATACTTTGTTGGAGGCCATTTCGCTGACGGAGCGGTGTGTCTGAATAGTCTCCAGCTGGTCCAAGCACCAGTCCAGCTCCTCCAGCGTGTCCAGGGCGAGCTGCTGGTACTGCTGGTCTGATAGTGTCGCCCTGGGACTGACGCACACCCCACCCAGAGGAGACCTCCTGAAACACAGCAGCTAGTCAGATTACCAAGAAACACCAGGATGGAACTGGTAGGTAACACGTTATTAACAACCTAATTGCCCTTTTGAGCATTGTTGTGATCAACTTGTGTATTTAAACTTCCATTTACCGTATTTCAGTGTTAATCTGGGTGGCAAGAATCTTATTTTTGTGATGAATAAAGTCATATTAAATTACTTTTTTATGTTCAAGGAGAACAATAAAACATGAAGTGTGTCTGTTTTTTTTTTTTTTAAAAAGACTTAATAGTGAATATTTGCTTTTTTCCTCTGCTTTATCCAGTGTGACATGCTACAAAACCCAAAATGAGAAAATAACAACGTGCAGCAGTAGCAGTATAGCAACGAGTCGGCATTATTTGAGTTTGATGGTGCTAAAGATGTCAAGAAGCAGTGCACAAGTACTGTCTACTGACTGCTCCACCAGGCTGAATGAGTAATTGAATTATATAACTTTAGTCACAAAATGTGTGCCTGAGTTTACACAAGCTGCATGCTTCTAATGAGAAGTGGCAGTACTTTAACATCTCATACACTCCAGTACAACACAATTTGTTGTTTGTTTAATTTATTAAGTGAGAACTATGAGTGTGCATGAGTGGGACTTTCGAGAAAAATTAGGTGGTACTGACTTGACTGTTGGCGTGGAGACGTTGGCAAGGATGGTGAAGTTGCTCCGTACTGATCGCAGACTTGCCAGTACCTAAGTCATCACACAAAATCACAGAATAACAGTAAGAAAACAGAAGAACCTCAGACAAATATATATATATATGTTTTAATGAGAGGTGGATGTCTCATGGAGCTTTTCCCAAATTGAATCAAAATAGAAAAGTTTACACTCCTTGTAAGTCTTAAATTCTAAAAAAAAAAAAATGGCAAGGAGACTGTATGAGACAGTATGAAACACATTTTTATGGCAAATGATTCTATAAAGTCAGACTCACTTGAGCAAAAGGTGTGACAATAAAGTCCTCTGCTGTGTGCCTAAGAGAAAAAGGGACAATTGAAGGAGTTGGAAAAGCTAAAACTGAAAACATATTATTAATGTCTCTCTTCCTGATGCTCACCCTTCGCTGGCGAGGGAAGAGTTACGTGAGACCGTCTTGGGCGACATGTCGTAGTCCGAGTCGGAGCGGTACAGAAAGGACTCCCTTCTCTGGCCCTGGGGGAAGGACGTGTGCAAGGTGAGGCTCGGACTTTGGGAGCCCAGAGGGGTGTGGCTCGGGGACACGCCATTTTCTGCTTCGTAACTGCAACGGGATAACGAGAATCAGAGAAGATGGAAAAGAAGACGTGCTATAAAGCTTTCTGCAAGGTGAAATTAAATGTCTGCATAAGACCTTCAGTCGTGTGCAAACCTGTCGGCGTCTGCTTGTGTGATGGAGATGCGAGGTGGGATACGAAGGGGAAGAGTTGTTGGACGCGACACGTTGCTCAGGACCTCTGGTGATCGGGTGCGATCTCGAGGGCGGAGCCAGCAGGGCACCTGGTGAGGTAAAGGATGGGGTTTGCAGAGAGAAGATAATGGACAGCAGTGCGATTTACACGCAACTACTCCAGAAGGTTTTAGAAGAATTGTTACTGTGACTTTAGCATTTGTCTTGTTAGGTCTACTTCTAACAACCTTCTAGTATTGGGACATTAAATCTAAATAATGTATATTTGACGTGTTTGCTAACAATTTTCAAGCTGATTGAACATCTGTTGCCGACACGTTGGCTTATAAAAAAAATCCAGCCCCACATAATAGTCACAGGGCCCTTGCCTTTTTGCCAGCTACTTTTCTGCAGATATATTACAAGAAGCACAACAACACCCTAACATAATAACACGAAGTTGCCATGGTAGCCAACATCTGCCGATTTCCACAATTAGCCAAGTGCAACATAAGCATTTATTTTGACCCATGTTACGTGATAAATGCAAGTACAATATCTACTCTTCTTTTGGTCTCCACGAAATACCACTCTAGTTTCTACATGTGCCACTGGGAACATTTAGAAGTTGCATCGGTACTGAGAAGGTAGTGTACAAGGTGTTAATCAGAGCTTTTTGGCTGAAAACAGATGCCTGCTGTTGCAGATTCAAAAATAAACTACAACCACGAGTGAAGTTTGGTACCTCCTATTATACATAGTTATTTAATTTCTAGCTAATACAAGATTGATAAGTGCAGCTTTAGCCCTAACCCATCATAGTGACCATGCACATAATTTTCTCAGTGTTACATCATTGTTGTGTGATTATATATTTCAAGCACAGAATGATTTGAAAAGTTTGGACTCCATTCAGACAACCATTTTCGGTGTTCAATACAATGAAAGCAGGAGGGCTTTAAAAATGGTCTGATGTAATATAAAATACAAATGATTTGAAGTAATGGGCTGAAGAATGTTCAAGTATAGTCCTCCATGAACAGAGAGCTTTCACTTGGCACAAGCTCTCTAGAAAAGCTTAGATGACAGGTTACATATAAAACACACAGAGAGGAAAAGCTTAATGGCTTCTTCATGCTCCTCAACCTTTAAGCATGCTAGTGTTTGAATACCTGCAGACTAGGCGAGAGTCTTCTGCTCCTCCCTCTGCGTAGCTCAGCCCCCAGCGTGGCGCCGGATGTATAAGATCGGCTGTAGCGAGATGACTCCGCCTTCTCCCCAGCACCTGTTAGATCTGTGTCATTTCCCTGGCAGACAGCAGGGACGGCAGGTGAGGCGAGCAGGGAAATTCAGTAAAAAAGGCACATCTTCAGAGAATAAAAAACAATATATCTGTTGTAAATCTATCAAATGAAAAAATATGGTCCGGTACCAAAAACAAAAGAGCTTGGTGAACACAGGTGTCATTGTGGCACATGCACCAAACCCAGCTGTTTTTGCCACACTCAGATTCTGCCAAAATTTTTGCAGAAACACAGACAATAAATTATTAACGTATATGCGTGTGTGTGTGCATGCGTGTGACTGTGCATGTGTTGGACTACGTGTGTGTGTGTGTGTGGGGGGGTGTGTGTGTGTGTGAATGCGTGTGACTGTGCATGTGTTGGACTACGTGTGTGTGTGTGTGTGTGTGTGTGTGTCTGGGATAGGGCCTCTACAGACCGAGCTCTTAGAGGCTGATCTGCACTGCAGTACCGTAGCAACAAAACACTGGGGGAATGGTAGCAGTTGCTAGGCAACAGTGCCGTGTTGCTTCCATGCTGCGTTTAATGTCGTCCAGACCCAGATGTGGAAAGATGCTCACGCTCACACACACACACACACACAGAGGTACAGAAACGTATGGACCTCTGTTTAGCATTATCAATAAGAGCACCTGAATAATGCATGCCGTTGTGTCCTTCAGGCAAGACGTCACCTTTAAAAGAAAATAACTCATTTACATAGAGCACTCATTTAGCTGGAGCTCATTTACATGGAGGACTGAGACTGAGAGGTTCACGTTGTTTGAGTGCAGGCTAGATGACACAAACTGTCCACTGAGCGTGTGCACGGACCTTCACAGCAAGAACAAAGAGTGCCCGAATGTGTGAAAGTCATGCGGTTTGTATGTCATTGTAAATCTTAAACACACATGGTCCACTCTGATGGTCTGCTCTGCCTGGTAACCACTCTCACAGCCACAAAGTTTACGTTCAAGTCCTCACCTCTTCTCCAGTCACCGACAGCACGCTGCGGCTCTTCTTCATCCTGATTGGCTCGTTCTGGGCCCCAGGGCGGAGCGTTCCGGAACCCAGGCAGCAGAGCAGGTGGAGAGCCAGGACCGGAGAGGTCAGAGGTCACTGCAAGGTCAAACCGGGGTCAGACCGGGTCACAACCGGCCCCCATTGGAGCTGACTCTGCCAGCCAAGCGCCTCGCTCGCACTCCGTACACAGCTCAGAGTTCAGGTGGCTGAAATCAGGCGTCCTGCTGCCGCAAACCAGCACAGGAGCATTTATGTGCCCCGCAGAGGCTTCAGGTCCAGATGGAAGCAGACGATGTTTGCTTTGATCTGTTGTCTTTTCAGAAGCCAAAGGTAGAGGAAAGAAAAATCAAATCGTCCCTCCATGTCGTCCTCCTTTGGCAAGACAAGCCAGTGGGAGCTCCTGGTCAGAGTTCATGATGCTGAAGAAAAGCTTTATCCAAGTTTTCGTAAACACTCATCCAGCTTGCAGCATCAGTCACATGACAGTAACCAGCCGTGATCCGATATGAACCACAGTAAAAAATCCAAATTACAGAGGAATCTGCACCAGGTCTCTCCCGTCTCAGGTCAGTTTTTACAGTCTGATTGGTCATGTGGATCCAAATCCTGTTTAGGAAGACGCGTCGAGTACGACCTCATCTGAGAAGCCTTAATGTCAAAGCTTCTGGTTTGATCTGCCGGAATCCATCCTTGAATCTGCCTCCCTGTGAAAGAAACAGAAATTCCAAGTTAGTAAGACCGGGACTTCAAAAATCGGCAGCTGATTTTGTCTTTGAGTCATCTAACCTCCCTCGTTTTAGAACTCACTGTCCTGCTTTTATGTAATGAATTCATTTGATGCATCAGTAAGTGAGACAATCCTTTTCAGCACCGAAACAATGAAACAATGTGAGTTCTTTCAATAATACAAAGCTCACGCAACAAAAATATTGCAATTCACGAACTGAAACTGGCAAGAAACGGTTGGTCGGCTGACGAATTAGTCACACAGAGGGCACCCCTGACTAAATATTTTGGCTGTGGTGGCCTTGCAGGACCCGTGTCCTCAGTGTGGCTAATTCTGAGAAGACACTGCAACACCAAAACCTCTGTCATGTTATATAATTACTCCGAGCAGTCCGAGCTGACCTAATTCCATCGGATGGGACAGATTCGGCATATCAGAGTGTTTCTGATTGAGCTGCTGCACAGACAGATAGCGGAGGAGACGACTTCTACCAGGGTCACCAAGAACACACCCTCTGAACGGTGGGACTCTCACACCGGAGTCGCACGCGTTCAGATACAAAAACAGGTCTGTGCTGAGAAATCAACAAATGCATGGTGACACAGTGACATATATATATGCACAGACAATGAGAAATCTGGACACACACACACACGCCATGGCAGCAACCAGTACCACCTCCACTACAGATAAGCAGCTTATAAAACCAAGCAGCAATGCATCAATATGCAGCTCAACTACCAGCCTGCTGTTCTGTTACAAAACAACCCAAATATATATTATATATTTATACGGGGGGGGGGAGCGCACACACACATATGCATGCATGAGGACTGTCCTGCCATCATGTCTGTCTGCACACACTGCAAGAGCCGTGGTCAGACAGACACGCGTGGAACAACACACACACACACACACAGTGAGGCTGCAGGATGTAAGAATAAAAACACACTCACCTTGATCGCCCGAAGATCAATGGCAAGACGGGCTGGGCCTCATCTTGCTTTCACTTGCCTCCTTCCCCTCCTGTCTCCCCCGCTTCTCTCCGTCTCTCATAGCGGTGGATCATCACAGAGCGAGAGAGGAAGAGGAAGGGAGAGAGAGAGAGAGAGAGAGAGAGAGAAAAAACACTTGGCGTTTTCATGAATATCCACGGCTTCACCAGCCTCCCTCCCTCCTTCCCTCCCTGTCTCTCCTCCCTCTCCCCTGCCACAGTGGTCTCCCCCAGCCACCCTCCTCCCCCCTCACCACAGCCTCCATGGAGAAGCCCGTCAGCCCTCCTCTCTCCTCCTTCCCTCACAGGTGTCCATTAATCCCATACAACGTCTCCTCTCTCCATCGGTACCCTGTTTTTATTCTTTTTTCATCCTCTCCTCTTATTAGCAGCCACACACCGATGCTCAGCATCCCTGCTCTCCATCCACACCCACCCATGTTTTTATGGAGCACACCACTCTATTTATATAAAAAAATATAATAAATCCCAATAATCCCTATGTTCCTGTTTCTGTTGCTTCTATTATCACCCATCCTGTTTGTGTGTCCTTGTACGGCCATTCAAGGACACGCTGCACATCTACACACTGAAAACATGAATCATGCATTTCATCTGGATTAAAAAAAATCACCAAAAAAAACATGAGCTTGATTACTGAGATCGTTTTTAAGCTGCACTTGATTGACTTTGATCCAAAGAAGCAGCTACCGTTGAATGGTGACTCTATGTTTGGGCTACAACATGTCAGAATGAGCGAAAAATGCCCAACAGAAGGACATATTCACATTGTGTTGTGGATCAACACGGTTTGCCTGGTCGGCCAGGGAAATCTTCACTTTTCTATCAAGTAAAGACAGAAAATCCTCACATTTGAGAAGCTGGAAGCAGAGAATTAACTTCTTTTGTGTGGAAGAGGGCTTAAATCTAAAATCAAAAATCAGAGTAATGACTGCGATGGTAAATCAAATTTCAGTAAAATAGCTCCCAATGATCACAGTAATAATTAGATTCTGACTTTAAAGGCTGTAGATTTCATATGAGCCCTTTTTTTGCATCCAACATTTAGTTTTACGAACTGATTTGTGGTTTTTCTGCATCATTATATTTTGGAACTGCCTGCATTCATGCATCACAAAATTCAGTCACAGTGAGTAAATGTAGCGTTTTTTTAAAATTACAACTTCTTTAATATTTTTATTAGGACATATCCTCTCCATCCCCCCTCTGAAATCTACACCTATGCTTACTTTTAACACAGATAGCTCCTGATGTCGGCATTACAGCTACACAGTGGCACAAACCGACGGACAACATCCAAATTAACACACAGGCAGTTCTTCACGAAACTGTGACGTTATTCTGTTATTCTCCCATCAGCTTTTATAGGCATTATCTAGATTTGATTTATGCCCCGGACCTGCGCTGATCGTTTCCTATTTACAAAAGTGACTGCACAAAGAAGCTTTACCTCCAAAAAAATCCTGCACAGACCACTAAATCAAACCCAACAATTAATTATGAAGGAGAGAGAGGGAGAAGAGGGAGAGCAGCCCAGCAATTAATTATGCAAGTGAAGGAGAGAGATGGAGAGACAAAATGAGTCAGGATTCAGAGAAAAAGTAAACAAACATAGTATGAGCTACAAGAAATGATTCAGGTTTATTCTAGAGCGTACGACTTAAAAATAGTCTCACAACTACAAAGATAAACAAAAATCAAATGTGCTGATTGCAAAAAAAAAAAACACAAACTATACATAATGCGACAATGCACAAACTACACGCAGCAACACTAAAACTTGGATTGCCTCTCAGTAGGACAAACTCTTATTGATCTTTACATCAGCAGATATTTTGATATTCAAGTCAATCAAATAAAGGTATTTTTCATTTACATTCTGTATCACTGCACACTGACTCTATATTCAGCTATCTTGTTTCCAAAACAACCCCTCTGCTTTTTTACATTACTTTGACCAAAAAATTAATTGATTGGCAATTTAATCAATGCATGACCAAAGATTTGGGTTAGGTTTACTCTGAGATGTCTGCAGTTCATATTAAAGAACAACTAATAGTACATTTTTGCGGTTGATAGCAATGATGACACAAGAGAGCTAAACACACAAAAGAAAACAGATCTATGTGTAGATACTCACTTGTTTACACCATCTGAATGATTTTAAAAATGTCTTTAGCTGTAACTGCTGCAGCTTTTTAAATACTGTCTCATATATATGCCGACATCCATGTATTTACAATCGCTAAATATCAGCCAATACATGCGGTTCTGTTAGCTTACAGGTCAAGTGGTAGTTTCAATAATACCATGGACATAAATACTTCATGTAACTTTCTAACTGAATCCAGACATTTAACAGTCTCACAAAATCAAAGTTGACTAATTTCACATGTAAGACTGTTGTGATCCCTTCATCATTCTATCCACTGGATGCCACCTTCAGGGTAATCTTTAAATGACTTTTAAATTCCACATTCTATTGTGCTGGACGCACAAAGTCTGCACTCCACTCATCATAGGACAAGTTCTAAGTGCTTCAGTAGGAGGCAACCGGACTTCATTTGTCGGTCCTTGAAGATGTTTCACGTTCATCCAAGAGGCTTCCTCAGTTCTGACTGGTGGGAGTTCCAGTTAGTCCAGCTGTTTTCTACTGAAGCTCTTAGGATAACCAAGATTTGGATGACTGACAATCTACACAGTGAGTTTATGTAAAGTTATTTTAGCTTCATATTGATTACAAATAAAATTATCTGTGGACTTAAAATTAACCAATGACAAAAGCTGTGAGGTGGGCTGACTTCCATACAGGTTTCTGCTGGTAGTGAATGAGCTGTCAGTCCCCAGACAGACTTAAGGTGGCGCTGTTGACCACAGCAGGACAACAGATGAATGTAGACAGAAACTCTGACTGGGAAGGCAAATCAAAGTTTTAAGTCAATAATTCTAAGTGATATTTGAGTAAGTGTTTCATTAGCAGCAATATGAACAAACACCATAAAGAACTTAGTAGCTGTTTGTCATCCAGTTTGTACTCATCATGAAGTCTGACGGTTGGTGTTTGTCACTGGAACAGCAGTCACAGCGGCCTACAGAGATATAAGACCTACCTACAACTTTAGAATTATAAATATGTACCGTGCCACTGCTGAAATTAGTAACAGGAACAGGAATAAATCTGCAATTGGGATCAACCATTACAGCCTATAATACAAACTGGTGCCCAAATACTTTATTCTGTAGTCATTTTGTTTTACTTTCTTGAACAAAGTAGCTTTAAACTGAGAGGATTTGCATGCGAACCATTTTTCTCAATCTTCTTCCTCATCCTCTTCATCATCACCCTCCTCATCATCACCCTCTCCTGAATCAGGTACCCACAGTCCAGAGTCAATACACCTCTTCAGGTGGTATTTTCCTTCCTGTAGAGAGAACGTAGGGACACCACACTGAATAAATAGATACATTTTGGTGCAATTTTGTGCAAAATGTTTGAGCTGCTTTTAAAGATTAGAAATTCTGACTTTCTAATCGAGTAACACTAACCTCAAAGTCCAGCTTGTTCATAGCTTCCTGCAGCATCTGAATGTTCTTCTCATCAAAGCTCCTCTGTATTTCCTGTGAGACACAAAGCGTCAAAGCACTGACACGGAGAAATGAACTTATGAACTGAGGAGGAAGTTAAGGAGGAAGAAACGCTTTCATTGCTTCCCACTGCGTGTTTAAAAAGCATATGATCATTTGACAAGCACTTCTCTTTTCTCCAGTTTTACGAAATCTGGACTCAACGCAATTATTTAAATAACCTTCACTCAACTCAAAAGAAAGCTAACTTTTTTTTAAAAAAGTATATGTATAAAAGTAGTAGATGATGCCATTTACCTTTCACAGAGAGTTCATGGATGGCTGACGGAGTTCATTCTGCTGACCTGTACTGACCTCCCTTTTTATCCAGATGGCAACATAGTTTACATCAGCGAACTTCAAAATTTACAGTAGTTTGATGTCTGAAAAAATGCAGCCCTTGCACCAACTACAAGGTTGTAAAAGTAACGACGTTTCTTTCAAACAGGTCATTAAATAGTGAAGAGACTTTTACATGCCTTCCAGCCTTTAACAGAAACATTCCTTTCGCTTTCTCCTGATCAGAAATAAGTTTGATAAAGAAAGTGATGAAAAGAATCTGGTCTGGAGACTGTGGATGATTGGAACAATATGTTTCAGCTAAGATTACAAACTAAAGAGAACAGAGAGAACAATTTCATATTACCACATCATACCCGAGTAGAATCCTAGACAAGAGCTTGAATATCTATTTAACGTATGTAATAATATTACATTTAAATATTTTAACTCAGAAATTCTGACAACAGGACTGCAACTGTCCATAGATTAAACTCAAATGAGAAACTGATCTTTACCTCACCACTGTAAGTACGTTAAATACTTGGACAAAATCATAAGCTTATATCAACTTAATTTATTAGACATTAAACAGTCCATACAGTGTGGATCCTATATGAGGAAAAAAACAACATTTTTTTTTTTCAAAGCTGATAATGAACAAGAATAAAGCAAATTTTCCCCTTCTGCTCAGGATAAACAGAATACCTTTACACTCTGCACACTATTAAACAATAATGTGAATGAAGCCAATATGACGTAATGTTGAAAAAATGAACAGAACTTGCAGCCAGGTGGCTAATGGCCACGGGTTTGGGCTGATCTGCAGTTTTGATTTGTCTGGCTTGTAGCTCCAGCACAACAAAGTGTCGAATTTGATGTGCTGTGTGAACAACAGTGGATGCAACGAGAGACACTGTGTTCTCTCGCTGCCCCAGGGGACAGAGAGCGGGGCAACAGCCACTTTTTCAGCTGCAGGATGCGGCTGCATGAAATCTTGCTGAAGTCAATTCATCACAGTTTTGCAGCGAGAGAGGGAGACTCACATTTTCTAAACATACAATATTAAATTCAAAAATGCAAAGACAGATGGTCTGCTACAGTCTTATGTGGATCTCAAAGAGGGTTTATTGATTAGCTTGCGCACAGACTATTGAATTGTTTATGTAATAATGCAGATATCTTACAGAGACACAAATGACAAAACCACTTACTGTGATCTGCTATAATGAAACACAGAGCAAGCAAAAGAGAAGGAGACAGAGCTGAAATACATCCACTGTGGCTCTGAACACAACCTAATGTCTGACTAAGAGAAACATTTCACTCATTAATTAGATTTAATGAATGTTAAAAAAAAAGGCAACCCTTTTTTTTTAAGAGCTAAACAATGTGTCTTTTTCTTTAGAAAAAAAAATCCCCGAACACTCCATAATTCAGGCAATTTAAAGTTTGCTGTTGGAAACAAGCATGAAATAGTTCATCTATGAACCACTGTACATTATTAGTCCTTTCTCGATTTAGCATGAAATACACGGACTTCTATTTATCTCAAGAAAGCTTTAAAAATTATCATTCGCCTCCCGTTGCTTGCGTTTCGTTAATATTACTCCACATTACTTCATCCTCTGGTCCTGAAAGTTACCTGCTGTTTTCACTCTTCACTGAGAATATTTCATTATTTTATTATGGTAGCATTCACCCAAAAAGACTGCGTTCATTATATTGACAGAAAAAATACTGCATTCTCAAATTCTCAGGAGTGTGTGTGTACTAGGGTTATAACTTTTTGAACTTTTTTTTTCCAAAATCAAAGTCCTGCATCATGATTGGATGAACTCTTTGATATAATTGAAGAACCCAAACTCCATTTTCAACTCTTTTAAAAAAGTCCCCCTGAAACAAAAAGTATTAAATACACATTACAGCCAATGATATGAAATGCGAAACCATGCTAAGTTATCACAAGGGCCATTACAAGTCAATATGACTGATAATGGATCAATGATAGGTTGTACTGCCATCATAATATACTGGAGTATCAGTTTCTATTCTTGCTTTCACTTGATAAGCCATGTAAATTTGGGGAAATCTCTCTCTCTACTTTTTTGTTTCGGGGGGACTTTTTTAAAAGAGTGTTGAAAATGGAGTTTGGTTTATTCAATTATACCAAAAAGTTCATCCAATCATGATGCAGGACTTTGATTTTGGAAAAAAAAGTTCAAAAAGTTATAACCCTACCAAGTGCACACATCTGTGGTATGGTTTACCTTTGGCAGTGACTGGTAGACTTCTACAGGGTCCAAACCTCCTGGGCCCAGTCTCTTCTGCTTCTCCTCCTCCTCCAGCTCCTTCATAGCGTTCTCCATACGAAGCTGTGCACAGCTGCGCACCCGATCCTTCAGTAACTCCAGCTCATGGTCGAATGCATCCTGGTATGGCTTATCCGCAGTCTGACATGAACATGAAAGCACAGGAATGAGCCAATTTGATTGAACGCGCACACAAAAATGGCTCTCCCAATGGGAAGCAGAGCATGTTTTAGCAACTACAGACCTTGATCTTTGAGAAGAATTGTCTGAAACAGCCTCTTGGGTCAACTTTCAGTGTCCGAGCCAAATCCAAGATGAACTGCATAACGATGGCTTGGTGGGCCACCTGCTCCATGAGGGCATGTTTCTACAAATACATGGAAAAAATAAAAAGGCTTTACCTGCCACAGTTTGCTGGGTTTGTTTGTTTTCACACACACGCATCACTCACCTCATCAGTTTCAAAGTCAATACAGATGACGACAAGACAATTAGCCGTCTCTTCGCACACCAGATGTGGGTTGTCTGATAGATACTTCTGACTGTCGTCCCAACGCCGCAACATTCCTGGTAAACACACGGTCACATAACACGCATGATGCTACATTCAAACTGACTTCTGAAGCTTATACAAGGCAAATATGTTTTAAGACCTTCTAAGAGCAAACAAAACTAAATTGAATATTAGTTTTAGAGTCGTACTGACCAAAGTGTGAAACACGTCAGTGAAGACCGCCAAGAATCACAACACCTAGATTTATGTACTAATCATTACTTCAACATTAAAAACGACTGTTACATGGACAAGCAGAAAATGGATGGACAACGAAATGCTTTTGTGTTTTTGCTGAAATAGACACGTTTATTAACTAACATTACTGCCAACACCTTTCTGTAAGACATATTTTCGACCTTTTTAATACATTTAAAGAAAAGTAAAGCTGGTGTCTTTGCAGGCTGTGACTTGCAGAAACCCTGAACTGACTTCAGTCACGAGAACACTGTGGCAATGCGACCAATATAAAAATTCCACTTCCCTTTTTAAAAGTGATGATTTTGGCCAAGAAAAGGGTAGAAACAGAAATAGGCTCGGAGTCAACATTTGTAAGAGGAAGAGTGGAATGCCTGAAATAACAACTCTGATTTTGTTTCTGGGGTTATCGCAACTTCTGCTTGGGGTATAAAATTTCAAAAACAGGTCTCAGTTACAAACATGAGAATTAACAAGCATGGGATTCCAAAATGTACAGCCACACTGGATTTTGCTCCTTACTAGTTTCAATGAGGAATAGGGAAAGATGTATTTGCTTCTAACCATTAAATTCATTTAACTTACCATTACTGAACTTTGATACTCAAAACATTCAGGCTACCCACGTCCAGCTACTTCGAGAGACTTTGACAGAAGATTACTGACAGTAAAGGCTGTTTTCAGTTTGCTGAATGATGATGCTAACCTACTAGCCTTGTTAGACTCTGAAGTTTATGCTAACACTTTCCACAGCATTTTTAATTCCTCCTGTTGTTTTTCCACACCACGCAACTATACTATTTTAGATGAATGGGCGGTCAGCTTTTTCTGTAAAAGCTACGACTCGGTGAACTGCACTGCCTGATGACATTAAGAACTGCGTTTCTATCGGCAGTTTTAAAAACAAACTGAAAAATCTGCTTCAGGACACTCAGAACCACAACCACTAATGTCTTTTTATTTGCATTTGTGTGTGAGTATAATGTTTTGTTTAACCGTGTTCTGTATTTTATAGTCCAGCTTTTTAGTGACACTTTAATGTTGTGACGTTTTTATTGTGACCTGCCAAGGGGCTGGAGATGGGAGTTAGCTTAAAGCTAACTCTGGTGAAATACATTAAATTAGGGTGACCATATTCTGTTTCTCTGAAAAGAGGACACACTTATAGCTTGCGGCGAAAAATTTTCAGTCCCCCCCCCTTTTTTAGGGGTTTTCCGTGGGTCAGGGGGCTTTCTGTGCTTCTAACTCAGTTAAACAGATATTCTGAATTCCCCAGAAAAGAACACTTTACCTGGATATACAGAAAAATAGCCCAAAACACTTACAAACAGTTGCTTTATAAATAATATAGAATTTAAAGCAATTCTCCAAAACAATATAATCAGTCACATACAAATATGGCATGCTCTAGTCTTTAATAGTTATTGACTCAAGTTGTGTAGGAACACATGTATTCAGATATTTAACAAAATAAGAAATAATCATCTCTCTTAAGTCTGACACTTACACCTTAGTTAGGAAAAGTGAGGTAGAGTACCTTTCTTCAAAATAACCTCCCAATTATCAATTATGTAAAATAGAAATAATGCCTCAAAATATTAAACAAAAAGAAATAAGAGAGGTAGCCTATTCTTCAATGTTCAGTTAGCCCATTCTTCAAAATAATGTGTCTAATGGAAAATGAAAAAAATATAGAAATAATGCCTCAAGTCAACAGTCCTTTTTCCTTCTTTTTCCTTTTCTTATTAGCTACAGAGACATGAGTCCCAGCTTTGCAGACTGTACATTCTGCCTCCCATTTGACACGACCCGGACGAAAACAGGGGTACTTTTTTCGCATTTCATCAGTGAAATGACATTTGCGTTTCGGTATTTTCTTTCGGTTCGAGTGCTCTCTCGCAGTGTGTCTACCTGCCTGTCAGCCTGCGAGGAGTGAGTGAGTGTGGAGCGCCTCTGTACTGCTCTGTACTACGTTCCGGGGTTCGGCTCAAACACCGCCTCTCAGAGCGTGTTTCCAAAGGAACCATTCAACATGAATGATAAATACACTGGTCTGTGACGCGCTCAAGCTAGGCAAGATAAAAAACCCGGACATTTGAAGGACTTTAAAAACGCCGGCCGGACAGGCCGGACAGCCTCTCAAAAGAGGACATGTCCGGGCAAAAGAGGACGTATGGTCACCCTACATTAAATGACAACATTAAGGCTTTATGTTGTACATTTCCCTTTCTACATAAATCGATGATAATAATAACAATAAGAATAAATACAAGTCTCAAGTCATTCACTTTTAACTGGACAGTGTGGTTCTCGTTTTCTCATGCTGTCCAAACACCTGGAAGTAGTGAACCCAAGTGTCCCATAACTACAACTACCACACAGTGTGAATTTATGAAACAGGAAGGTGAATGGTTATAACGGAACAAGCGTCCAAAAATAGCTCTGATTTTGCCACTTCGTCAAACTGACATGGAAATCTCTATATGGTGAGTAGAGGCCCATAAAAGGTTTCGTGTCTTGGGACATTGGCTATAGTTAAAAATTAAGGAGTATGAATGACACACAAATTCCATGTGTTGAGAACAGAGACTCTGGTTTTTAAGGTCACAGAGTAGCACACAATGAACAGAGCAGGGGCAGGGTGGGTGGGAAATGACGATGTGAGGGAGCATGAAGGGAAACACAACAAACATACTCAGTTTTATCAAAACGAAAGCATACCAAAGTGTTTGATTTCCGTTGCATACTTCTCCACAAAGGCTTTGTGCTTCTCCACCTTTTCCTCCTGTGTTTCCTCCTTTGGTACAGGTTTGGTGTTGAGCACACTCTAGAAAACACGATAAAGAAAAAAAATGAATTAGGATACCGAGAAGTCACACCCAATCTTCTGCTCTCAATGCGACATAGTACCTTGCTGAAACCTTCTTTGCTGATTGTGTCTACATTCCACGGTACTTTCTTTTCTTCTCGTCGGTATTCCTCAATCAGTTTTGCAAATGTCTTTTCATCCTTCTTCAGTTTTTCACCACGGCCTGGACTTGCTTCAGCTCAGCCTCTCTCTCCTCATCTTCCTCACCCTCCTGCCTTCCATCTTCCAGCTCTTTAAGTTGTCCCTGGGCCTCCTCTAACAGCCTTTTACATTCTGCAAAGTTATTTTCCAGATCTTCGCCCCTCTGCTGAAACTCAGCCATTTTCTCGAGTCGGACCTGTTGTGGAAAGTCAGAGTGGATGGAAGACAACGGTAGATGACAGTGTGGAAGAATCACAAGTAAAACAGGGAGAACAAGAGGAGAACAAAGGGGATTGGCTGGGGTGAAGATGCTTGAAAGTGACGTCAGAAGGCTCTAAAACACTGTGCAGATATGAAACATTATGGGCTTTGACTTTCTTCAGTAACACAAAATAAGTGTATGGATGATTTGATAATAATTAAAATATTTCAACACAGAGATGGCCAAATTTATACACTAACAAATTCAAAACAAGCTGTGATCCTGAACCCCTGTGCTCAACGGGTGTAACAGCTCTCAATATTTCAACTAGTGGTAATAAATGGAGTTTTCCAGACTTGGCAAGTTTATCAGCTGCTACAGATATCAAATATGAGAAACAGGAAAAAATAGATAAGGGAAATCAGGGTGGTGCTGGAAACTATGTGTCACTCTTGACTTTCCTTCCAAGTCAAGGAACAGCAACAAGTTGAGCTAATTACCCAGATTCAGAGCCAACAAACAGAGCTTGGCCACCGGAGTTTTTTTGAGAAACCTACTAGATATATACTTATTTAATTTTACTGCCACTCACTTGTCTCTTGTTGTCGAATGATTTGCCCTCAAACTGGGGTAATAATGATGAGGGCTTCTACTTGTATAGACTGACTTCTACTGGACTTTTTAGGCTCACATTAAAGCATATATTTGAAAGTTAAATGAAAATCCAATAATCAAATATCACAGCATACAAACATCTCCGATGAGAATATCTTAGATTGTTTGTTAGAAACTGTGACCAATTTTACCGATTAAAAATAAACTTGTAAGTGATATGATGAACAAACTGCAAAGGATGGAGGGACTATTTTCAAAATGCCCCAAACATTTTGACTCAATGAAGTAGACTCAGAGTACACTAATGTATTTATTTTTACCTAAGGTTTCACCTGCAACACAGTCTTCATCTGTAGGTGGAGACGGATAAGTGATTAAGGCTGTGAGATGCGGGAGAAAGCTCCAGAAAAGGCTACTACAGAGATCATATGATGTGGTTGAATGTCTGGAAAAGCTAAATCCTGAGTTTAGATCAGTTTGTCAAACTGCAGAGTAGAAATTTGTGCAGCGTACTTTCATGTTACTTCTCAGTGGACATATAAAAACAGTTATCAAAGCCATTTTACCAGGCAGGTTCTAAGTGTTTGATTTGGAAAACAATAAGTAAAAGTATTTTCTGTGGTACTTGGTATAGGCTATAATTGCAGTCATCTGGTAGTTTAACCTAGTGATGTGTTTTGACAGTTGTGTCACCAGGAATGGAACTTTTGATAAAGCTTTCAAACTTTCCCTGGTGGGTTTCCCGGCTGTCTTGTGATTTTAAACACTTATTTTAATGACTCACACCTAGCATGTGTTGACCTTTGTCACATATTAGATGTCGATGAATTTTAAATAATTACCCAGTATGTCACCACAAACGTGACAGGGAAAAAAACCCCCAAAATACCACACTTCTGTGTCGCATAGTTTTGCTTTCCGTTTCCTCTTTCACTGACCTGTCTTTGACTCTATGGGGCACCGACACACCTCACTACACAACAAGCCTTGTTTATTAATGAAATGCATTTCATTGAGAATATTTATGTCCTTATGCTTATGGAAGGTTTTGAATGCAGGACTTTTCTTTGCAGCGATTCATTTACAGTGCTGTACTGCTACTTTCACACATATGAGCTGAGCATTTCTGCTCTGATCACAAAATATGACGCTCACAGATTCGGTTGTAACACCTGTTAGCCAAACTCTCTGTGTATCGGCTCGTCTGGTTTGCAACTAGAAGTGACTTCTATCGGTAAAACTAACCAGGAACAGGACTCCAAACGTCACGGCTAGTACAAGTCTCACTGCTGACCCGGTGTCTCATTCGGAACAGGCTCGGTGTGTCCACGTACGGACTGGTGGCGTCTTCGTCGTCGGACACGTAGATGTGATCCCAGGAGCTGTAATCGATGCTCATCCTGCTCTCGGTTTTCGGTTTCGGTGGCAGCAGAGGGACGCGGTGAAAGAGCGACGGTACACTGACGAGGCATCAGCCAAGTGAGCAACCAAGACAAAAAAAAAAAAAAAGAAAAACAAACGGAGAGTTTTTCCAATCCTCTTATCTTATCTTATCTTAGCAGCAACAATCCGGTTAGAGAAATCCCCGTCTGTCCAACCGGCAACAGCGAGCGCCCTGAAGCCAGTCAACACACGTCATCAAGAAGCGCGTAACGTTTTTGTGCGACAACAGAAAAGGGATAAATCATACATATATGGGATAAATGCCAAAATATGATAATACTGGGTGTGTTTGCTGACGTTTGCGTTCAGATGAATTTTGGACAAAGTGAACCATTTGTTCCAGGCTTTAAATGTGGAGAAACATTAAGGTGTACTATAAATATACATTTTTTAAAGACAGTGTCGTAAAATAAATTAAAAAAAACATCACTAGAAAATGGTTAACAGCAGCACCATCCACCATCGAGGAATGGATTGACATTCTACTTGAGGTTTACATTATGGAAAAGTTGGCATTTTCTTTAAAACTGTAAAAACAGAAGTTTTATCAGAGCTGGACTAAATGGGCTGAGTATGTGAAACCCATAAGGTGTGATTTTACTTGAATCTACCTGTAACTAGGTGCAACCAGCTCTCCTCATCTATTTTTCTTATAATTTTTTTCTTTCTAATATTTAGGAGACAGTAACAAATAAGCTATGTAAAAAATGTAAATATTGAAAAGGAGTCTTTTGTGTAAACAAGACATATTTGGAACTGTAATCATTTGCTTTTCAAATTTATATAAAATGAGATTCTTTTTTTAATAGTACAGGGTAATTTTAGTTTCTAGGCTGTCTTTTTGGATCTTTACATGTGTTAAAACCTTTTGTATGATGTTCAGAGTTTAATAAATGCTTTAAAATATAAGAAGCAGGCAGTTCTCAGCCGATACATAATCACTATATTACACTGAACAAAAATATAATTGCAGTATATAAATGGTCTTCTTTTCTTATTTAGAAGAAAAAGTATTTTCATTTGTTTTGCTTAGAAAAGGGTTCAGTTTAGCCAGTTGTGTTCAAAACGTTTGTGTACTGTTCAAGTGATGCCAAATTTTTTACCACTTGGTTAATTTATGTCCTAGTCAGGTGCTATATCAAATGAAAGTGATCAGATAGTGTGACCAGCTCACAGACACTCCTTTGACCAGTGACTGTAAAAGACCACAGTAAAGTACAGTTTTATTCAAATGACACAATGCCACAGACGACAAGAGAGAAACAACACAGCCTGCTGGTATTTAGGATGGTGGTGTGTCATTTAGTGCTGTAACCAGGGACTTGAAAAAATCCCAGTTCCAGGAATCATTTCAGACAACTCTGAGTGGACACGTCTGACAACATGGTCCTAACCTCCGAACTGTTCATCAAATTTGCTGAGCTCTTCAAGAAGACTGGAAAAACAGTTCAAACTCAGTTCATGAGTAATGTGACCCATTGCTGAGTAATGATTTCTGGTCTATGGCTCAACCCTCCTCTGCATACTTTGTTGTTTCATGACGTCCATTCTGTTCTAGAGAAGGAGTGTTTAAACATTCCATTGCATTCTCTGTACACCGCTTTATCCTCACTAGGGTCGCAGGGGGTGCTGGAGTTCATCCCAGCTGACTTGGGCGAAGGCAGGGGACACCCTGGACAGGTCGCCAGTCTGTCACAGGGCTGTGTTTAAACAACAAATGCTTATTTTCTTATGTTAAAAGAATGTATAGAATTTAATCAAATACCACATGCTGCATTTATAGTTTTGGTCAGAACGCTATGTCATGTGTATTTGTTCCAATGCAGTACTGTTTGTGTCTGTTGTATTGTATTGCTCTGAGGTTGTGAAGGGACTCTGAGGAGATTTTTAAGTAAGTGCTCCAAAGACATCAACATTCACAGGTTTAAACACATGTATTCAGATCGACTTTTGCAAGACAAGCATGAGGTTTTGTCATCATGCAGTCACAGGGCACTGGTTTCCAGGTCAGATGTCCAGGTGTTTCCTCTGGAAGTGTAGTTCCTGAGCTAAAGATCACACTGTGAATGTGTACACAAAAGTCAGTGGTACTTTGGGAAAATAAATTTAGCTGGCGGTCCTTTCAGAGGGCAATTTCAGGTTGTTACACATGCTTGTGGGGGATTTGAACATGAAGGATAGAATTGTTTTAATTCCACTCTCACAAGAAATTAATACACTCCCTACAGCGAGAAAGCATCCATGGCATGTAAATAAATCCCTTTAAACTCCATCTTTGTCAGCACCTCTAAGTCTGCCATTAAGGAGGTACTGCACACTGTCTTTTTCAGAGAAGACAGTCTGCAAGAGTGTATTCGATGTGCAATCATGATTAATCTATGACATGACAGATATTCATAATATGGGGAAATTTTAGTTTTGCTGAGAAATGCTGCTGTTACAAAGAATAGTGAAAATAGGATTTCTCATTCCCCGTTTAACAGTAAAACATCTAACCAGTGATGTCTGTGAAGTTGTTCGTAAAGCTAACAGGAGTCATGAGCTTACAACAGCTAATGAAATTGATGAGAACTTGTAAGATTTACTCCGCCTTTCGATAATGTCAGTAATCTTACTGACTTCAATGAGATCAACAACTACAAAATGAACTGTTTACAGAGGACGTACTTCTGTGAAATCTTTACAGGCTCGAATGCCATGTTGCAGAATGGGACACAGCTCAACTAAGATGATGCATGCTGTGTGGAATGCAACAAAATGTTAGTGAATGTTAGAGATTTACTGTGACATAAATGAACTGGTTTGTATTCCAGTGGACATACTGCAGGCTTTCTACAGAGGCTGACAGGGTCATACACATCTATTGCAAAGGCTACAGAGCAAATGAATAGCAGTTGGAAGTCAGTGCAGATGTGGCGGGTTTGGATTCCATCAGTTATGACAGGAATCCATCAACAATTTGTCGGTTTTCAACATTCAAGGACAAAATAAACAATCCCCCGTGCCCTTTTCTCTTCCTCATTTCAACCACTGCATTTCTCCCTCTGAGGAGAGCAGAGGAAGGAATGGAGGAAGAGGAGGAGTAAATAATTTGTAGGAATGTATTTACTCCCTCCAGCCCACACAAAACCTCTGCAGTGGAGTTCCTCATAAAATCCTCAGACATCAAAAAGCCTCCAGAGTTCTGCAGGAATGGAGATGGCGATGAAGAATCTCATAAACAGGAAATGTACAATCACTGATTCCAGCTCAGTCAGTACTTCTGGGGTTTAGAGTCGGTACTTGTTACACTTGTTACACTGTGAATCCCACCATGGCTGACAGTCTTGAGGCAAGCACAGATTCTTACATGGAAACAAGAATCAATGGAAGAGACTGGGATCGTTTTTGTATGTAATGGTCATTTATTCACATTGTGACAACAAATATTATAAAAGCTAGTATTCTTTACTGAAGTTCCAGTGTGCACGCCAATAGTTTTTGCTTGTCTAGTTCCTCTTTTTCACTAACACTCAGCCAGCACCACAATATAACCTAACACAGGCACAAACAACAAATGTGCACACATAGCTATTGCTGAGCCACTAGCTGTGGATTGGAGTAAAGTCTTTTTCATGCTTTCAGTGGTTTCACATGCAAACTATGAAGCTGAGCGTGAGAACTTTCACATCTGAACATTAAGTGTTATATTTCCAGCACACCTCAAAATAAACCTATAACATTCTTTGCAGAAACACATTTGATAAAAACAGGAAGATGCAGTAAATCACATTTAACTACATAGCGCCTTCACTGGATGTTTATGCCAAACTGCCAACTGATTCATCAACATAAATTTAGGTTGGCATTTCCCAAAACAAACATTTTTGTTGTAAGAAAAAGTTTCATTTTGCTGTTTCAGTCAGAAAATCAGTTGCACAGATGGAGATTTGTTAACTTTCAGAGTTCTGTCACTCTTCAGTCTGACATATCAATTTACACAAAAAGCCCGTCTTTAGAGAATGGAATAAATAAGTTATCATTAAACAAGCTCTCATAATACTGAACAGACCTTAAAAGCATGTCCGTCCACACTTCACATCCAGTAATGTATTTCAAACAGCAGTGTTTTATATTTACGTATTTATGTAGTTTATTTCTCATTTAATTATTTGTATGGACAACACGCATTAACACGCATTTCTGACTGTCTGTGCTTTCTGATCATCACACATCAGTCTTGCAGTCTTTTTGCAAGAAATGTCTTCATACCAATGAAGTGACAGAAATACAAACACAGCACATACGACAATATCAATACAAATCAGCACTTTTCCCTTCACAGACAGACTCATTGAAGCTGAGGCCTCTTTCTGTGTACCAAACTCAAAGTTGTGCTTCAGGTGAAGGACAAGGCTGGTCGTGTTCAAAAAAATGAGCTTATTCTGATTTTATGGCATAAGTTATCAACAAATAAAAGGAGATAATTACACCACAACATAAGAGGCCCATAAAGAACCCACGCAACCGTCTACAAATTATTGTGTCCTAATTTGATAAGTTACAAATATGTTCAGTAAAATGTACCACATAGGCATAGAACTGAGGTAAAAACCATGTGGCTTCTGAACTATGGCAAATTTTGAAGAACATGTTTATAATTATTTACTTTTGCTAAATTATTAAAAGCCAGTAATGTCCATCACATTGTGGCACTAATGTTCTGTTATTGTGAGGAGTGAGGCCTCCAGTGGAAAATCGTCCTCAACAAATTACTTTTATTAGGAGACTTTATTTTCCTTTTGTCGTAGAGACAAAGTTTATGAAAAACGACAGCGCCCAGCTGTTTTAGGAAACAACAGTCTTTTTAAAAAACACTAGCGATATGTTTAAAGTTGTGTGTCTTCATTAGGAATGAATGGGGCTTAGTTGCCACAGACAAACTGAAACATTGTTGATGTTAGTTCGTGAATCTGCTTTCGTAGAGTTTCGCCCTTTTACCAGCATACATAATGAAATATCAAAGCATATACAATTTCTGTAATAATGGAATAATCTGAGCTTTGGACATCTCACAAACACTTCCAATCGATGGCTTAAAAATGAAGTGTTTGTACAACAGGTAAGTTTCTCTTTGCGGTAAACTGAACCTTCTGCAGACACAGCAGTTTGGTGCAGGTGGAAATGACTTGTTCCACTCAGCATTTAGGATCCACAAGTTGAAACTTCTTCTCATTTTTTTTGGCATTTTAAGCCATGTGAAAAGAAACAACATGAAGTGAGCGGAAGAAAGAGACCAGACTCAAACTGGGGAAGTTGATCTGACGTAAGACTTCAACTCTGCAGCTGAAGTCAAAGCAGTAGCTTCACATTGTCCGTCCACGTTCTTCATTGAATTACGCCTCAAGGGGCACAGCTTGCCGTTTATGCAAACGGAATACGTCCTTCAAGTTGTACTGTCCCATTCTGTTGTGTCTGTAGTACCCAAAGTATACCATTACCACTATGACGATGATCACAACAGCAGCTATTACCACACCAAGTATAATGTATGGGATGATGTTGCCTGCAGAGGTGGGTGGGGGGAATGGGTAAAGAAACAAGAAAGAGAGAACAATGTATGTCAAACAAATGTAAAATATTAAAAAGAGTCATTGTGAATTTAATTTGTGTTTCAGAAACAACTGAGAAAGACCTGCTGGGATGGAACTCACCTTGAACATCCACGGTGAAAGTTACAGACTCTGTCCTGTCCTCACTGCTGACGTGACAGGTGTACTGTCCTTTATGCTCAAAACCGACAGATTTGATTGTGACAACGCTGAAGGAGGCATCGAAGACAACACTGTGGTAGGACTGACTATCTGGTGGGATGGTCCACACGTAGGAGGGGCTGGGGTTTCCCACCGCCGAGCAGTTCAGCTGTAAACTCTGTCCTTCTGTAATTTTGATGGGCTCTAGATTTCCTGTCTTCTGTAAGTGAGGCCCATCTGCATGTTGGTTGGGGGAAGAAGGAAAAGAACATTTTATTTCTGCAAAGTAGAACTCATTTTGAAACTTGCAGAAGTGACACTTCTAAGAAGATTTTAATTACAGTACTGCCCATTCACATGAAAACTCAAACTAACAAAGCAGGGGGAAAAAAAGAGTTGTGAGGGGAAAAAAATCTTAATTACCCCGTATCTATTCAAACAAAAGGCATGTTTTCACATCACAACCACTCCTCTGCCTCCTCAGGGAACAAAATCCCAGCTGGCTATATAAGGCAATCAAAAAGCATGGTGAACTAATCCATCGAATACAAATGAATCATTCCTAGAGAAAGAAAAAAAAAACCCCTTCACTTGGTCTGGCACAGTGATGTCATTGTAACATCATGACAACAGTAGTCAGGAAATGCAAAACAGCCTCTTTCCAATCACTGATCCAGCATTGTGAGTCTGAACCAAAGAACAATTAAACTACATTTGACCTGTAACTTGATAAAAGATCCCTGAAACTATCTGTATGTTACCATTATTCTTTGATATAAACTGTAACACAATGCTGAAACAAGCAAACCTGTGATAGTATGTACTGCTTAAATTACTGGAAAAATACTCAAAACATAAAAACACTATTGCGTAATGTGTGAAATGAACATGTGATGTACAAGTGGTGTGGGAAGGAGAGCTGTCACACATTTGTCATAGTGGAAAGCACCTTGCTAGTCTCACCACAGGACTGTCCCCAACAGGCCATTGCACTGTACTTTCAGTTTCTCCAACTAAACACTTCTACTGTGCTGCACTTCACAGAAAAATACTTTATCCCTGAATCCACTTTTTAGATATAGCTTTTTGCAAAAACTATATGATGTATGTGGAATGAGAAGGAGTTCAAAGTCTCAGTGTTCAGAAATGACTGACAGTTAAAAAAAATCAGGTCTAAAAATGCCATCTGCTCTGTTAGACTGTACTTTGGCACAGTGGGTGTCCAACCATTTGCACTAACTATAGTGGAGCTAAAGCTGCTGGGAGCATCAATGGCTTTGCAGGCATTAGGACAAAGTATTCAACTTGAACTCAGCATGGTGCCAGATGTAAGGTTTATGGAGATACTACCTTTCATTCTGAGGATGACATGAATGCGAGACCAAGGTGAGCCATCAAACCGTTATCAGAACATTTAAAACACAAATGTCAGTCTCATGGTGGAGGGAGTCAGGGATCATCATCTGACTGCACAAAACTTCATGCGAGTACATCGGATTAGCTGTAGTGATATTTGAGTCTGGACCAAAGTAGTGAAGTGACACACTGACCAGCGTGTTGATTGTGAAAAACCATTTCAGTGCTTCTGCTGCAGTTAACAGCAAGTCAATAATAAAATATTGAAGTGCTGAATCAAAAATAGTTGGACCTGCTGCACAAGGTGCTACGCACCTCATCTAAAAATGCTCATATGACATGCATAGTTTTAGGAAACTGATTTTTTTTCATGCTAGTTAGTTGAATAACAGTGAGAACAGAAACTGCTGATAACACATGTGGCCTGTGAACTGTTTGCTAAAAATGATCTCAATATAAATCATTGTTACCTTCTGAACTATCTGAAATGTTGTTTACATCCAGTCCAATTATAAACCAACATTCAAATCTATTATCTAGTAATGTAACACTCTAAAACGGACCATACCACAATGAATACTTTCTTGAACATTTTTAAAACAGGACTTGTACTGGAGTACTTTTAGTATCATATTTTACTATTATCACCTTTTAAGACGATATAACAAACATGTTTTTTTCTATTCCTGGTCTCCACAAACTTCAGAGGGTCAGTCTTTGGCTTGTTTAGGTGCTAAGTGCTCCGCTTGGTTCACCAGCTTGTTGCTGCTTCTGTACCTCTGCTGTTTGATGTTGAGCTGATTTATGTTGCCTGGTGTGAATGAAAATGCTGCTTGTCAGAGCTGTGAGAGAACTGAAACAGTTAAGCTGTGGGCCAAAAAACCAAACCAATGAAATGAAACATGCAATAAAGGTCTGTAAAGCTGTGGGAACTGCGTTGAGTTGTGGAGCAATAATCTGTAAGGTTCTCACTAACAGCAACTTCCTCCACATAGAAGTAGTGTGTTTAAAAGGATTCGAGTACCCTGGTTATGATCAGGGGTTTTAACGACACCCATTGTGTTTGAGCATGTAAACATCATGTTCAGAAACCTGCATAAGTACTCATCCCAGTTTTGGGAAACTTGATTATTCTGTCTGGGATACCAGGATGTTATACGTGTGCATCTTATCCTGGTTTCTGACCACTGCTGACAACCAGCACAGCCGCAGCACAGACACTAGTGCTCATACAGTCGTTCCCTCTGGTCTCATAAACAGCTCAACTATGTTATGCAGCCAGTCAGAGGACGCTCCCAACTTTCTCTCCACTTAAGGTCACTGAACTCCATCATGACACTCTCACCAACTACAGCTGTGTATTTGCATCCACTGATCTCTTGTCCAACACCGTGGCAGCAGTCAAATTAATTCAAGGTCAGTCTGAGGTACAGGAATGCCAGCACACAGTAATCAGTAACAGAGGTACTGATATGAAGAACCAGCTGTCTCTGTTCTCTATGAAAGCACCACATCCCAAATGTGACCAAACTGGAATGAACACCACGGGTTATACAACGCTGCTGGTTAGAATACAATCACTGTATAAGAGAGCAGCTTGTGTTGTTATTCTATGATTTTTGTTGTTGTCAGACTCACAGTGGACTGTGGCAGTGATTCTTTCTGACGTCACCACTGGAGGAGGCTGTGGTCCTTCAGGTCCCAGTTCCAGTTTGGCTTCACACCAGTACTGGGCTCCATCATCTTCTTTGCTGACGTTGACATTCAGAGGGAAGCTGACGTTCTCTGGTTTGTCCTGTTTGCTGTTGTACTCTTGGCGGCTCAGTTCTGTCCGTCCTCTGAAGAAGGTCACGGTGAGGTTCCCAGCAGGAGCTACGTTCTCTACGGTACACTCCAGAGTGTACTGGTTGTGCTCAAACATCGGCCCGGCGTGATTTTCAAAGCTGATGGACACATTTTCTGGAGGCTCTGGAGAGACCGGGAAAAAGAAAAAGATGTAGAGTGAGACACACAAAGCATCAAAGCGATCAAATTCTGCATACAAATGAATTAACCATCTTTAGTAAGAATGTTTTGTTAAACAGCAGTTTTACTTACGGTAGACAGTTACAGGCAGGACGGTACAGCACTGGTCACCAGACTCAGTATTATAAAAGCACATGGGAGACGCATCCCACTCTGTCAATCTGCCAACCGTCCATGACAGCGTAGTTCCGTTTACTGTGACGTCTCCCACTGGTTTCTCCAAACCGGAATGTTTGGTACATACATCCTCACATAAAATGCATGTAGCAGAGGTCGGGTCACCGTACTTCACTACCAGTCTGGATGGAGTGAATACAGGCTTGTATGCACAGTTTGCATCTGCAAGAAACACAGTAAATGTTAAGACTTTATACATCTTAACACACCATTTTCACACACAATGTCCTCCATGAACGCTAATGTTTAAGATAATAAATGCAGGATCTGTCTTTATACACTTATTAACTTATTTATCAAAGTATATTTTAAATTCTGTGACCTCTTATCAATCACAGAATCAATAAATAAGTTAACAGTTCATGTTCAGCAGTTCAAATGGTTTGTACTACAACACAGTGAATGACTGTCTATCCCAGCTGACTTAGGACGAAGGCAGTCGCACTCACACCTATGGACAATTTAGAATCAATAATTAACCTCAGCATGTTTTTTGGACTGTGGGAAGAAGCCGAAGAACCTGCTGAGAACCCACAATACACAGGAGAACATGCAAGCTCCACACAGAAGGATCCCAGACTTATGCCAGTGTTGTGCCAAAAACTTAGTCCACAAAAGAAACAGTCCTCATGTTTCTCTGTAGTTTTACCCCCTCTGTGTTCTACCTGAACCTATTCAGTATATTTTTTAACCAGTTAAAATAGCTTGAAAGGACAAGTTCAACTTATTTTAATGTCATTTTCCAGAAAGTGAAGTCAACACCTACATTGTGACTCAAATGGAAATGCATCAAAATGACTTGATTTCATTGATTATTATCACTGCTGATTAATCTGTTGCCTATTTTCTGGATCAGTTCGTTAGTTCTTTTGGTTTGAAAATTTCTCAGAAAGTGGTGAAAAAGCTTCAGTTGATGTCCTCATATGTCATGTTTTCTCAGTTTACTGTCAGAAGGAATCAAAGAAACTAGAATATTCCGATTTAAAAAGCTGGAATCAGAGAATTGTGACTAATTTTTTTTGTCAGCACAGATGCAGTTAAGTGTATTCGCATGTTTGATCCACATACAAGCAGCTGTAGACGAATGTAAACTGGGTGGTAATAAGTTTTTAGGCAAAGGATCGCTATTTATCGAAACACCGGGACGCGAACCGGAGATCTACTAGCTGTGAGGCGACAGCCACGGAGCCACATTTTGCAAACAAATCAATCGAAAATAGTACATATATGTAATTATTCAAAATATTAAAACTTTACAAAGGGCTCTAAACCCCTACAGCAGAACACGAGTCTGTCTCATGTACGTAAAAGGCTCGTTTAAGATGACAACGATAGAGCGTAAAGCAAGGAATACTCACTGCTGCAGCCAGACACATGGACGTTACGCTGAAAAACCATCAAGGAAACAACCAAAAATACGTTAAGGAACAACATGATATCCTGTTAGATTAGTACAAAAATCTGAATCCGATGCTGACCAGAGGATTGAAAGTAAAAAAAAAAAATGATGTGAAGCGGGGAAGTTTGCGTCCGAGCGTCTCTGGTGGAGGTTAGAAATGAGCAGCAGCAGACACTCCCCCGACCTTTAAACACAATCTCATGTAGCATCAACAGGACAAACGAAAACGAAACCAGTAGGAAACGATGTGATTTTCGGGAAATCCCATCATTTCCCATCACTTGACCCGATGTGACTGAAGCACAGACACACAAACAGCTGGAGGAGGACCAACCAGAGAGAGAACAGTCTGTGAATTCAAAAATAACGGGCAAACACTTCAGGAGTCGTTCTTAGGAAGAAAATAACACCCCGTTTATAGATTCAAAAACTCTCAGACAGTAAAGGTGCTACTTGGAAAAACAAGAAAAGCACTCAGAGAGCAGTACTCCTCCAAGGCTGTTCATTCCCCCATATGGCACTGTGAGAAATGGAGCTTTTTTATATATAGAAATACAGCATTTGTATATTAGTTATTGATGATCAGAAATCGTGGCAAGATAGATTGTGGCCATTGAAAATAAATGTACCCACATACAGACAGACAGACAGACAGACAGACAGACAGACAGACAGACACACGCCGATCATCAGATAACTCCGCCACATTCCTTGGTGGAGTAAAAATAGATTGGATGACTTAATAATGAACCTTTTAGAAAGAGGTTAAACAGACAACAATGTGTTCTGTTAGAGAATGTAAATGGCATTTCAAAAGACTTGAGTTGAAATGTTTTTTTAAAGAAACCATTTCAAGACAGTTCTTTGTAAACCCATCTGGTTCTGTTTTTATATACTTTAAAAAAAAAGCTTTCCTAAGCTATTTTTTTTTCTTAACTCAAATGTAAGAATGTGTAGCATTTACTATGCCCTTCAACATGATAGATATTATATTTTGGGTTTTTGGTCAGACAGAACAACATATTAGAAGAAGCTGTGGATTTTGGAAACTGTGATGGATATTTATCACAGTTTTCCGATGTTTTATAGACCAAATGATGAATCGGTTAATCGATTAATTGAGAAGAACCACTTCCGTGAATGTTCCTTTAAACAACCCCCAAAAGTCTCTCAAAGAACCATCAAAAACGGTTCCTTTAGGCTGGTTCTGTTTTGAAACCAGGACTTGATAATCTTTCATGCAATTTTCAAGCAAAAAACAAAACAAAAACCCTTTCTATGTCTTTCATTATGACAGATGTAAAATATTTACATAACACTTTTTAATCAAAGTATTGCATCAAGTTAGTCAAACATGTGGGATACTGATCTGGTCAAGTAACTAACAGGGGCTTTTTAGTCCGTTTCAGCTGCTTTGGTGTTCATAAAATTAACAACAGATGCACTAGAGGGGTAACAATGAGACACCCCCAAAACAGGAATGAGTTTACAGGTGAAGGCTACTGACATTTTTTCCTTCCTAATGTTTACTGACTGTTTTTCACTAGTTTTGCATTTGGCTAGGGTAAGTGTCACTTCTGGTAGCATGAGGCGATACCTGGACCCTACAGAGGTTCCACAGACAGTCCAACTCCTCCAGGATGAAACATCAGTGTGTGCCATCGCCAGAAGGTTTGCTGTGTCTCCCAGCACAGTCTCAAGCGCATGGAGGAGATTCCAGGAGACAGGCAGTTAGTCCAAGAGAGCTGGATAGGACCGTAGAAGGTCCTCAACCGATCAGCAGGACAGATATCTGCTCCTTTGTGCAAGGAGGAACAGGATGAACACTGCTATAGCTCTACAAAATGACCTCCAGCAGACCACTGGTGTGAATGTCTCTGATCAAACAATCAAAAAGAGATTTAACGAGAGTGGTCTGAGGGCCCAGCGTCCTCTAGTGCCCGCTGTGCTCGCTGACTGGCACCGTGGAGCTCGGCTGGCATTTGCTATAGAACACAGGAATTTGAAAGTCCACCACTGGTGCCCTGTGCTTTTCACAGATGAGAGCAGGTTCACCCTGAGCGCATGTGACAGGCATGAAAGGGTCTGGAGAAGCCGTGGAGAACGTTATGCTGCCTGTAACATTGTTCAGCGTGACCAGTTTGGTGGTGGGTCAGTGATGGTGTGGGAAGGCATATCCATGGAGGGACGCACAGACCTCTACAGGCTGGACAACGGCATTCTGACTGCCATTAGGTATCAGGATGAAATCCTTTGATCCATTGTCAGACCCTACATTGGTGCAGTGGTCCTGGATTCCTTCTGGTGCACGACAATGCCCGGCCTTATGTGGTAAGAGAACTCATGCAGTTCCTGGAGGATGAAGGAACTGATACCATTAGCTGGCCCCCATGCTCACCTGACCTGAATCCAGTAGAATGTTTTGTTCCATCCGACACCATCAGGTTGCTCCTCAGACTGTCCAGGAGCTCAGCGATGCCCTGGTCCAGCTCTGGCAGGAGATACCCTAGGACACCATCCGTCGTCTCATTCAGAGCTTGTCAGTTACATATAATGTTTCTCCTGGGAGCTTAAGGCAACTGGATTCACCTTTAATCTGAGGAAATCTAGTTTTCTCTATTTGTATTTACAGAATGATTATGCTTTGTTTACCTAAAACAAATGATTTTCCCCAATCTTTTAATTCAGTGCTTATTTAAATAATAGCTACAAAATCAAGGACACTCATTTATCATAAGGAATGTAATTTATCTGACACATTATTTTAACAAGTACATCACAACAGAATCATTATTACAGTGCACAGTAATCTTTAGCTTTGAAATTAGACATAAAACTGAAAACAAACAGGAAAACTAGACTTCAATTACATATAACAAGTCAATCACTGCTTTTCAATGTAAAATCAATGCAACTAATAACCTAGTTGAGTAACAAGTACAGTATTTGGCTCTGAAATGTTGCATTAAGCTTTCGAAAATGGAAAACAATTTGATATATGAGTTCACCACTTGAGAGCCCATACTTTATTGTAGTCTACACACAAGCAACACAGCAGAATGTTGGAGCCCTTATCGTCAAGTGCTTGACCAGAAACAGGCTTCCCTTATCTCCTTCCTGTGCGCCCTTCCTCCAGTCGTACCAGGAGAAGCCCTGCTCCAAAATCAGATCCCACATCCTCAGACTGGGGAACGACTAGTCACCTTTACCCTCTCCTCCTATCTCTCTTTCATTCCTTCACACCTCCAAAAACTGACCTTCATTGTGTTCATTTATTCTTCCTCATTGCAGAGCTATTCTAAGTGGGCTCCCTGCCACTTCAGCTGGCAGCCAGAGGAGGCAGAGCTCCATGTCAGAAGTCCAGATATTTTAATGGCATTTGTTCCAAAGTGGCAGAGTCATACAGCCGGAAAAGAAAGACGACGCCCGTCAAGTCAGACCTCCCTCTTAAAAATAAAAATTTGTTTTTTGGAGTACAGCGTGTCTGTATCATCTGAACCAGAAGCATCAAGCATTATCTTTTATGAGGATGGAGAGTTTCACAATCCTAAAGGCACGGTCGTAAAAAGGTTTTCTCCAGATTTACTTGCAACATAGATTAAGATAGTGAATTAATTTTTTTCTCCAATTTAGACACAGTATAATTGATAAGGAGATAAAAGACAAGGCCTAAAATATACATATCCTGCTAATTATGAGTCATTTTTCAATCTCAGCTTATACTTTGTTTGTGTCACATATCTTGTCATACATGTATCCAAATGTGTGTTGTGTTTTCCTTGCTTTCCCACCCCTCCCTCTTCTCCCATCCCTCCCCCTTGCCCTCCTCTGTCCCTCTCAACCCGCCCGGCCAGCAGGCAGATGGGTCCCCCCTATATAGAGCCGGATTCTGCTCGAGGTTTCTTCCCTGTTAAAAGGGTGTTTTCCTTGCCACTGTCGCCTTTGGGCTTGCTCTGGGGGTCAGGCATATGGGTTCTGTAAAGTGTCTTGAGACAATTTGATTGTAATTGACGCTATATAAATAAAATTGAATTGAATTGAATTAATTCTTAAATAGGATATGTAGCGCATTTTTGCATTAAATAATGAAAAATAAAATGTGAAATGTTAGTGAAAAGGCTTTTCTTCTCAAGGGTAGCAGCAGGTTAACCGGACAACAGTGCTGTTTATTTACATATAGACTGTATGCAAAAATGGCTGTAGTGACCAATCCGTCATTGTTTGGTTTGTGGACTATTGATTTTAAATGATGAGTTTGGAATTTGGCCATTGCCATCTTGGGTTTTTTTGTTTTTTTAAAAAAAAAAAAGAAGTCGTAATGAGTGAGAGGTGGATGTGACTGTGTTTGATGAAACTGCAGCAACCTCTCAATCACATGGTAGACCTACTTTAAGGCATGTCCTACTTCATAATCTAGTATTGTCTAAATGGAACCAAAATTTACAAAATGAGCATCATGCTGTATTCATCCAATCTTAAAACTAGCAATTAAGAGCATAAACTCATTAGGAAAATGTTTATTGAGCTAAGAAATTCAGTAGAAAGTAGGCTAATTTTCTCATAGACATATTTTCAATTAGTAACCTTTTCCCAGCCTTCCCCTGCTGGCCATCAGAAAGACTGCATGTTCATTATCTAGCTTTGTGTAGATATACGAGTTAACTGGAACTCAGTTCTTTCATGTGGTCCCAAGTCCATTTTTATTTAGTCTGGAATTTGCCTCTTTGTAGTGGAGTTTGGAGGAAACAAAATGAGCCGGGAGTCACAAAAACGTATAAACTAACAGGCCATATGTGAAAGTAATATTACAAAGAAGCTTGTTTAGCTAGTTTAACACATGCTAGCTGGGCAGGTACTCATACTGTAGTGGTTCTATCATCTTGTAACAAAATATTTCACAAAATTGGTTCCATATTTTGCTACACAGCTTACTCTCGTATTTCTCTCGATGCATCATTGGTTGCTGTGGCAGTAATTATTTATGCACATAATCTACAAAAGTAGACAGTAACAGCTAAAAAAAATTAGCCTCTCTCTCATGGCTGCAGTGAAGTGACATATAAAAATACATGTAGCAAAGCCGTGCAGAAACAAGACCACAGTGGCTCCACTTTTTGTACCCTGACGCTACATCTATCTTTAACATACACTCTATGGTTATTTGTGTAAATACAGAACGTTAGCATTATCAACATGTAAATGCTGTTTCTATTCACACTACTAAACATTTTTTAACCAAAAGTGTTTGAGGTTGACCAATCATTGTCGTCACTTTCAATAAGGACATTATTAAGCTCTTAGTATTTTACAAATGTATTGAAATATACAGTTTTTATAGAGTGGGCTGATAATGGTTATCCTTACAACACATTGCACTTTATGCCACAGTTAGCATGAGTAGCAACAATTGTACACAACTTCTGTGTTTGTTGTTTACTACAAGGAACCAAATACTTTAAACAGAAAAAGTCCTCTGTGTATACCACTTGCACTAAACTATAATTTTATACATACTGAAATCTGCCTTTTGTTCTCAATAGCGATTTTAGAGTCAATTAAAGCACCTTATTACAAAAATAGACATTAATAGTATCTATAACCATCCAATATGACAAACTAGAACACACCTGTGCAAAGATGTTTTATCTTTATACATTTTATGCATTAAATTCAGAAGAAGGGTTAGGATTAGCTTTTTGTTGTTACCTTTATTTTCTCGGTTACTGTGAAAATCAAGTAAAAAGTTCATTGGAATATAGTTTGAATCCAGGTGTCAAAACAAATCAGAGGTGTTTAGTCATATCTTTGGATACGAGTCATTCTCAAAGGTGATTTCATGCTCTTAAAGTTCACGTCCACAGCATACTATTGTCTTACACTACGGAAACCCCACCCCCTCCCCCCGACTTATGTTCAGCATCAAAAATTTCCAGTTTCGCCAAGAAAAACAGAAGTGAAACACTGACGTATGCGTCAATCATCAGCGAAGTGAGGGGGAACTTCTTGGGAAGTATTACTGAACCCATGTCTTTCAACTTCAAAGGAAAACCACCAGCAAAAACCAACAGATACTCACCAACTGTACCACAATATTATGTGTATCCATGGAATCATAACTAATGACAGGAAACACACCCACACAATCAGAACATTAATGTGTGAATGTTTTTAACTGTCTTACAGAACTAAGGCTTGTTTTCTCAGTAATCTACAGCTAAGTCGGTAGTCCTGTTTCTGTACATGGCCTATATATAGAAATAAACAACCAATGAAAGCTTACAGGGCCCTACTGTAGTCGACCTGGGTACATACAGTACTTCTTGAATTTATTCCAATCTACCTAAGCTCATCCCAGCAGGCGCATTTGCATTCCTACTTCCCAGACGTTGCTCTACCTCCCTGTAGAGATACTACTCAAAGTCCTGTGTTTACTCTGCTGTCTGTCTTCTAAGTTCAGTGTTTCCCCTCCCATGTATAGGCCACCGCCTCCTCAAAATTCTGCCGACATTGCCGCCTCACTGGTCCGCCGGACCAACGAGATCGTCCGCGGGGGGGGGCGCGGCTGCAGCGGAGACGGTGGAGACGGCCCGATAGTATATATTATCCCCCCCTCACAGCCATTTCAACCCAGGGGAAACACTGAAGTTTATTAGTATTTTTAATTTTACCTTTATGCTTTTGTATGCCCGCTGTGCATACTATTACTACTGATTGTTTGGCACTTATTGTTGACTATAAGGCTATGCACAGCCCTTTACATTCATGTACACTTTGTGTATTTCTCACAATCCAAGACAGCTGCTTCTGTGAGATGAATGAGATTTGTGCTAGTTACAACCTGCCCACACTGACTCACTTAATGCCAGATGATATTTGAACACAGTGATCTCGCTCAGCGGTTTCATATTTGAGGTTATCTGAGACTTCAGCAGGGACTCACATCTGTCGTTCCCTGAAGAAATTTCCATTTAAAGTTAAAATGAGAACAGTATGAAGTAAGGCACTTACTCAGAAAACGCCATCATCGGCGAGAATTCCTAGAAATAATCCAAACATGCCTCCCCCAGTCAAAGTGTCGTTAAAGACACAGTAGCACGGTTTGCTACCTGTTGTTACCGCACAGTATCCATTCTCTATACACCGCTTTATCCTCACTAGGGTCGCGGGGGGAGCTGGAGCCTATCCCAGCTGACTCGGGCAAAGGCAGAGGACACCCTGGACAGGTCACCAGTCTGTCACAGGGCTACATATACAGACACACAATCACACCTACGGGCAATTTAGAGTAACCAATTAACCTCAGCATATTTTTGGACTGTGGGAGGAAGCCGGCGTGCCCGGAGAAAACCCACGCATGCACAGGGAGAACATGCAAACTCCATGCAGAAAGATCCCAGGCCCAGGCCGGGATTTGAACCAGGGATCTTCTTGCTGCAAGGCAAAAGTGCTGATCACTACCCCATTGTACAGCCCACCACACAATGTATTTATCCATGTTTATATACTACTGATAATATTAATAATAAAGTATTTTCATGGAAAGCCATGTCCAAAACATATGGAACAAGAGCAAATCCTGTTACATGATCATTCAAATCCTCAGCTTTTACTCATATTAAGTGTCACACACGAACACAAATAATAATTAAAAAAAACCCTCTTAACATGAAAAGTAAGACATATTACTTTCTGACAATGTATTTTGTGGATTTATCTTATAATAAAGTACCTAAAAATGCATATTTCACCACATTCATAACATTGTTCAGTACCAGTCTTTGGAATTATTTTTGGAAAGTCGTCAGAAATTATATCGACCCTACAGCTACTGCTTGTTAGGATTAAGTTATAAAGCCCCAAGATGTGTACATTTTTATCATGTGAACGTCTGAAGGTTGTCAAAACCTTTTTATTTCTATAGAAAAATAGAAAATGTGTGACCTCTGAGGGTGTGAGATTACAGTCTAGCATCCTCTAGTGGTACAGCACCAGTATTACATTATTAACTGTAATCTCTACACTTTTCCAGTCTTGCTCAGTGAACTGATGAGCATTGTGTAAATTTTAAAAATATTTAAACAATCTGAGTGGTCAAAATACCTCCTTAAGCAAAATCACATCTGTTTTATTAGAAACACGTGTACACCTGCTCAATCAATCGATAATCTAACTGGTCAATCCTGTAGCAGCAAGGCATGAAAACATGCACAAACAGCTCAAGAGTTTCAGTCCACGTACACATCAAACATCAGAAATGGGAAAAGTTTGCTTTCAGTAACTCTGACCGAGACACTGGCTGCAGTATTTGTAAAAGGGCTGATCTTTCACCACAATAGTCCGTCTAGACTAGAGTTTACTTTGAATGGTGCAGTGAGCAACAGTTCTGCAAAAGGAAACGCTTTGTTGATGAGAGGTCAGATTAAAAACACTAAAGCACAACAATGCAACAGTGCAAGCCATGTTCAATGGTTACTGAAGTCAAAAATCAAAACTCTAAAAGAATACGGAATTATGTTGTAAACAAAAAGTGTTAATCTTCAGCATTAATCTTCAATGCAGAAAGTAATGCAAATAAATATGAAGCATTGAATGAGAAGGTGTTTGACTGCTAGTGCATATGTTTTTATTAAGTGCAAATGAGGAAAATAATCAGATTTTTGACTTCAGTAACCACTGAACATGGTATCTACAGTCCAGCCCAAAGTTATTCATACCCCGAGCAAATTTTGATTAAAAATTATTGTTAAATGCAATTAAAAGCTGAAAAAGTTTTTTTTTTCCACAACGATGCCTGTGGGAGCCATATTTTATTTTGTTCTTGTTTTTGTAATTGCCTACCCAAGACCCCAGGGGGCTGTATTTCTTCTACCTGACGCTAACAGCCTGGGGTCAAATTAGGGTAGTTAGTTGATTGTATGACTTGGTTCAGGTGTTGTGGATATAAACAGGCAGAGGCACACAGTTTTCAACTGTGCTTGACTTTCTTTGCGTTTTATTATTTTGTTTATGACCAAGTTTAAGTGACGAGTGAAAAGCGATAATAAAGAACTGGGATTATTTCGACTCTTATGAAGAATCTGTTTGTTTATTTTTAGTTGAATGCACGTCAAAACTCTCGTATAGCCACCGTCGACAATTAGTAGTGCTAATTACAGGGCATAGCCACTACAGTGCCTCTTGTACATCATCTTATTATCTGTTGGGAAACATCTGTGTCATTTCCAATCAAAAAAAAAACTTGCTGGTTGAATAAAAGTAACTTAAAGTAAAAAAAATTGGCTATTAGTATGAATAATTTAGGGCTTGACTGTACATAAAAGCGATGTATCAGCAGGGTGGTCCACAGTCGAATTAACATTTACACAGTTTTAGAAGTCTGTGTGATAGTTGTCCACAACAAAAGATAAATAGCACCAAGGACAGTGTTTGAGTGGGCAGTCTTGTGTTATGAGGTCAGCTCTGTGTGTACTGGTTCCACAACTTCATGGTAAGCTTGTATTCTACAGATATAGCTGGTTAGCTCCTATTTGTAACACCGCAGTTGTTAATTATTCAAAAAACACTGAAGTTTTTGTATTGTTAAAACACGTATTTGTTCCAGATGAGGGCAGTAACACAAGAATAGAGAGGATGTCAGGAGCGATGTTAAAATTATCTCATCACAACAGATAAGAACCCTGAGAACTGAATTTCCCTTCGGGGATGAATAAAGTGATTCTGATTCTGATTCTGATTCTGATTTACTGAGTGAAAGAACCAAAATAGCAATGCAAAAGAAAATGAAATATGAAAGTTATTCATGGAAAATCCTACTAAACAGCAAAAGCACTGGTTTGGTTCCTCTGATTGATATATTATTCTATCTGACAGATCAATAAGTTTTTAATAGTGAAGCATGTTGCTGTTGTAGCTGCTGTGAAGCTAGTTTGAACTACATTATATACAGTTTTATATAGATACATTAATCTGAGGGCTCCTCACATGATTAGTGGGAAGAAATAGAAACCAAGTTCTGCTAAACAAATCAGTTTTCACTTTTCAAACTCTAAGGTTCATTATTGGATCATTTACTGAAATTAAGTCATGCAAGAAGTTTAGAGGAAAAATTAGTGTTTGGTGGAGCGGTTAACATCTCAGACATTTCAAATGTGACACTGCTTTCTGGAAGATGTAAGAAGCCAGAAAGGTTGGAAACCACTGATTTAACTGTGTGCTGTATTATAAAACCCAGTTATATTGTATAATGTGTAAAATCTTCTTCGCGAGAGTAACTAAAGCAGTCAGATAATTGTAGTAGAGTAGAAAATATATTCCTTGGAATGTGGTGGAGTGGAAGTGTAACATATGGAAACACTCAAAGAAAAAGCATCTCAGACTGTACTTAAATACAGTTCTTAAGTAAATGTACTTACCGTAGTTACTTCACTTCTGTTCGGGTTTTATTGCCGGTTCATCACAGAGAGTCAAAGCCAAAACAACAAATTAAACATCCCCAAGTAAAAATAAAGTACTAAATGAACCACCCCAAAACAAAAGGCTACGGTCCCAATTTATCTACAAGTCAACTAAAAGAAACAGAGGAAACCTGGACTTAAATTGCAGCGCGCTTTTGCAAGGTTTCCTGACCAAGGGTCGTCTAACAATTATGCCAGAGGGAAAAAAAAGGAAGAAACAGCAACCATATTTTCCTGACTCTACCCGGGCAGTGACACTAGAGACCTAAACAAACAGCTCAAACACTGCTCCAGGTGTCAGCTGTGAGAGAAGGTGATGGCCAAGACGATGAGCTCTGCAGGGTTTATAAATCCCCAACTGGACGGTGATTGACTACAGCTCATAGCATGGGGGCGGATGGAGGGACTACAGCTGAGGACCACAGAGACAATGCAGCAACACAGAACAAATTAATGCATTTCATCATCAGGAAAACATTTCCTCCGCGTTTATTTAAGACTTAAAGGCATTATGGAGGATGTTTTTTTTGTTTAATTTGTCTGATTCACATAAAATGAATAAACTGACCTTTAGTGAACTTGTATGTATGGTTTCTAAAAGAATAAAAAATTTTAAAAAAATAACTGTGGACATGGCAGGACCTGAAAAACATCAGCCAATCAAAGCGCTCGGACCGAGGCGTTTGGTTTGCTCCCTGTCCTGTCAATCAAAAATTTTCCGGCTCAGGCCTACTTACGTAGATTACGTACGCCTTGGACTTACGTGTTTTCTGTATGTGTTGCTTTGGTATAGCTTCGTAGTTAGCTGGCGACTTGTTTTGCTAATCTTTTTTTACAATAATGGCAGCTAAAGATCCAGGGGGACCCAGCCGTAAAAGACAACTTCACGAGTCCTACGCAAGTTTCTGGAGGGGGGCGTTTCTTCGTAAATGTTAAGAGGGGGGAGGTTAGAGGGGGGTGAGGGAGAGGTTGTATGTGCGCATGCGCACGCTACGTTCAAAGTCGTAGGAAATTAAATCTCCTCTAATGCCTTTAAGAGTCAACACGAACGCCTCATTTTAGTGGAATACTCTAGGAATGTGGATCCTTTGTGTGCATCAGTAGCGATGCTCAAACTTTCAGATCCTAAGATTGAAGAACTATTAGTCATACTTACCCTGTCTCTTCTTTTCTTTCTCACTTCAGAGAATATCCCAAACTGCTTTCATGTCTTCATCCTCAGTGTTTTAGTCTGTTTATTCTGGCCTCCTCCCACTCCAGCTTGAAGCCTGTAACATACTCTTTAAGTAGAAATTAACAATATAAACCCTCCAGTTCCCTCAGAGAAGTGCGTAGGATTAGATGCTCTCTGAGTGTTTGCAGTCGTAGCTCCAGCCATAGACATACACAGAGGGATCACAGAGGACACTGTACTCCACAGATCTAATAGCAGATGTAGATGGTGTAACATCCTGTAGTGGTAAAACATCTGTTTTATGTTCTGGAATATAAGCTTTGCAACTCGTCTGGCTGAAGGAAGTGATTTGTGTCTTTTTGAAATATTAAAGCAGGAAGACAATGTCACATGTAATTATACGGCACTCTAAAAAGCCTTCCATGGAGAGTTGAGGTGGACACGGAGGATGATACGAGGATGTTGTGATCAGATGTGTGTAGTAGAATGCGTACATAGTGCATTTATACTCTAGTGGTTGGATTTGCCAAACCACATCAGCCCTGACTAAGTTACTTTGCATAACCTTTCAGTTCCGCAAAGTCAAACACACATACTTGAATGTGGATAAGCTAAGATTTCCTAGATGGCGCCCTGAAAAGTGTCTACTCTGGTCGCAGAAAACATGCATGATCAAAGGCCAAGCAAGACTTGACACAGCCACAAATGTGATATCTTGAAGTCATGTAGATTCAGCATAGTTATTATGAGGAAAAAATGGTTTGGACAATCAGAATCAGAGCACTTAAAAGAAATACTCCACTGATTGTACTCATCACAGCGTGTGTATAAATATTGAGGAGTTACTGCTGATTATATGACAAAACAGATCTAAAATGCTCCTGGACCCATGTTAGGTTGACTAATATCACGTCTTCATGTGAATTTGGTAAAGAAAAGAATCCGTTACCTGGAGCTCTGTGATCAGCCGCTGTTAGGGATCTATTTAGGTTTAAGAAAGAAAACAGTGGATGAAGTTCAGAGCTAAATGTTAGCAGTGTTCATATATAATGATGAGATCAAAAAAATGTAGGACTGAGGATGTGGAGATCAGGAGGAAGAAGCAGCAGAATGAAAGAGTCAGAGCAAACTGAAAGTAGAATCCTTTATTATTTAAATGAGCACAATGTGAAGTGATTTGCAGCTGATCTGCTGCTCAGACCTTCATCATCTTTTCAGTAAGAGGATACAGACTCAAAGAATTGTCTCAGATTTCTCTGATTGTGTTCTTGAATAAAGAAGGTAGATTTAATTGAGGAAGTAAAGACTGAAGTAAACCATATTTTAAAATACATGCATTAACATAATGTAAGATTTCATGAACAGCTGGAAAACACAGTTCACTTTGCAGATTAAAACGTAGCCCTGTAGAGGCTGAATATCAGCGGTAGACTGTGAAAAATATCCATTTTTGTTTATTTAACTGCTTTTTATTGATCCTGATAGGAGCTACATGCATTAAGGATATGAGTGAGTATTTATTGTGTTAACTAAACTGCCTCCTAATTACACCAGAAATGAAGAAAACCAAGACAAAAAATCAAAAATGTGAAGCTTTGAATCACTGTGCCGCTAGAAACCATCATGTATTCTCTCTCCATGCGTTTTCCCGACCTGGCCACTGGGGGGTGCTGTGGTCCTCCAGGTCCCAGGTCCAGTTTGGCTTCACACCAGTACAGGTGTGAGTCGTCCTCTGCGCTGGAGTTAGTTTTCAGAGTGAGGCTCACAGTCACTGGAGTCTTGCTGGTTCTGTCGGAGCGGAGCTGACCCAGAACTGTCTGTTCTCTGTAGAAGGTCACAACGAGGTTTTCAACAGGAGCCACATCATAGACGATACAAAGTAGAGAGTACTGCCTGCCCTCAGAGTCCGACCCATAGCCTTTCTCCTCGTATATCTGGTACATCGTCACATGTTGTGGAGGACCTGTGGAGACAAGCAGGGACAGATATAGGTGCACATATAGTAAGACAATGTAGGCAAAGATGATGGTTTCTTCTTTTGTTGTTGTTTTGTTTTTCTTCTTGTTTTTATTGTGTGTTTACATTTTCTGCCATTTTACAGTGTTTGACGGTCCCATATTATGCCCCCCCCCCCCTTTTTTTTTGCAAATTAATTAAATCCCACAGTGTGTCTTTCTGCAGCCAACATAAGCAAGATCAGGCCTTTCTATTAATACACATAATGTTCTGACAGGAACTAAACATAATAAGACAAGATGATAAGCACTGATTAAATTATTATTTCCATAATTTTAAGAAAACTATCACAATGCACAGTGATGTAGCCTGTATAACACCAATATTACATATGAGTGATTTTTTTTAAAGAAAAACTGACACTGATTGTCCCCACAGCAGTCAAGCACTGGTTTCTTCTAAGATACAGCAACACGATTATGGTTTCATCCACTATTTTTTTTTCCGGAGGGCCGTGCAAGGTTGCCAGTTTTTTTCTTAAGACACACTGCTGTTCAAAGGTTTGGGGTCACTTAGTGATGTCCTTATTTTTTGAATAAAATCAGTTATTTTCAATGAAGATAACATGAAGTTAATTAGAAATACAGTCTAGTCTAATAGAATATCTCCATAGAGGTACAGAGGAACATTTCCAGCAACCATCACTCCTGTGTTCTAATGCTACATTGTGTTAGCTAATGGTGTTGAAAGGCTCATTGATGGTTAGAAAACCCTTGTGCAGGTATGTTAGCACATGAATAAAAGTGTGAGTTTTCATGGAAAACGTGTAATTACCTGAGTGACCCCAAACTTTTGAATGGCAGTGTATATCAGTACGTCGTGAGCATGTTTAATATATATATTGTAGGGATGTGTCTCCCCTAAAATACATTATAATTACAGCCCTGGCCAAAACTATCAGAGTATTTGTAATTCAGAAACAAGGTCACTTACTGTATACGGTTACAGGCAGGTGGTTACAGCACGTGTTGCCATCGTCTTTAATGTAGTAGCACATGGCTGATGGATTCCATGCAGTCATACTGTCAACCTTCCACAATATAATGTTTCCATCTTTTCTCGGTTTTCCAATAGACACGTTCAAGTTAGTCTGGTCACTCTGGCAATCGCTCCGACATGCAGTGCACCTGGCAGAGGCTTGGTCACCGTACTTCACTACCAGTCTGGATGGGCTGAATACAGGTTTATCTGCACAGTCTTCATCTGCAAGACAAATAGTAAAAAGACAGCGTGGTGCAAAGCAGTGAGAATGACTCTGGGTATTTATTATTCAAGTTATCCTGTCCTTTTCTACAGCCTGATATTCGACTGTGGGGATTTTTCTAAGTGCTGACTTGCAGAAGTATTCAATTGCCTAAATAAAAATAGAAAAAATAGAAAAATATCCATCTCCAGGAGAAGGAAAATGGGAACTTTTGATTACGGTGGACCTCATTATAACCCTTTAATACACCGTCAGGTAGTTTTATCCGCTGCATTTTTTATATTTTATAAATTTATCATGTCTCAGTTAAAGATTATAATGTTAATGAACATGTCAGCTGTACACACGTCTTGAATAATTCACTGCACAAATAAAGGTATAGAGATGAAAAGCACAGAATGTATCTATACGTTCGACAACAAAAACATTTTTAATAGGCTTCTACAAATACAGCAAAAATTAAAAAGAAATGTTTGTAATGTTAAAAATGACTCACCACAGCTGGACCCGTCCGAGCCGTGCATGAATGCCATCAAAGACAGAATGAGGAGTACTGAACGGCAGAGCATCGTGTTGAGCTGGTCGTGTGAAGCAGATGAAACCGTCTTGCATTACAAATGTTGAGGATAAAATGATCAGAAAATGGGTGTGCGCCTCACTTTGTTTTTACTGGAGCACTTGTGCAATTCAGGATGAATGAAGTCTCCTTGAATAGCACACACCCAGTCTCAACAGAGAACACATCATCAGATGCAGAAGCCATGTCCAGAGTCTGAACAGCTGCAGTTTACTGGGTGGAGTAAAATGAGTGTCCAGCTGGAGAACATACAGCTGTACAGAACTGACATTTTTTTCAGTTCTATATGTACCCCCCAAAATTTCACAACTTTTAGCATTTCATTCCTCTTAACTCTTCAAACTTCTTTTCCGTACATCAACAACGACGCATTTGTGGTACAATGGTATTGTACAGTTCACATCTGATGTTTTATCCTCTTGCCTCATTGAACAAGGTCATGGCTGCTTTGTTTTCCAGGTTCTCCAACATTCTCCCTTCAGGACAAGCAGATGTCATGAACCAGAAACTCCAAACTGTCTGCAAATGTTCTTTATTCACCATCCTCAGAAGATAAACTGTACAACTGGGAAACTTGACTTGTCCTCCAGGGCCCCAGTAAGGTTCACATTTGGGGTTTAATGTGAAATATTTCAACATTTACTAGATATCTTGGCACAAAGCTTGGTCACAGACATCAATGATTCTTGCAGAACTACATGTAATGACTGCGGGGATTCTCCGGCTTCATTCAAAACATCATATCTGCATGATGACGTTGTCTCTTGCATTCCTGTAGATTCCTGCATTTCAACCGTCCAGAGGATGAAGCCACTCTAACTTAATTATTACAGTATGCTCTGTGTAAGTTTACAAAAATAAAATCTTATTTAAACTGCACTCACTTACAAGCTAATGTCCTCTAAAGGTTAAACTTTTTCTTTTTAAAGAAAGAAAGTGGTTTTCACAGCAAGCTGGCTTTAAATGTGTTGAAGTTGTACTGACATCAGATGGGAGCTCGATAGAAAATGGTGAAGAAATCTGTTCTCTGTCCAAATGTATGCTTTCATTACATGTTGTAGTTCTGAAAACTAACAGCCTCCTACACATTCTGGGTACAAACTTAAACCAAAATAGAGAACAGAAGCATTAAACACATTATGAACTTGTGACATGATATGATGGTGGCACTGCCTGGCTTGGGGGTCGTTGTGGTTGCTGGCTGCACTGTGGTTGGGGTTAAATCAGACCCTGTGAACACAGACAGTTGATGTGTGTTAATTGTTGCAGCAAAATTTCCTCTGTGCTTAGATGAATTGTATTTATAATGCAATGACCACAAACAACTCTGGGTATGACTGCTAAGCAGAGCACAGTGAAGTGTGACTATTCCTTTGATAGCGATATACACACGTGGACAAAATTGTTGGTACCCCTCCGTTAAAGAAGGAAAAACCCACAATTCTCACTGAAATCACTTGAAACTCACAAAAGTAACAATAAATAAAAATTTATTGAAAATTAAATAATCAAAAACAGCCATTACTTTTGAATTGTTGATTAACATAATTATTTAAAAAAACAAACTAATGAAACAGGCCTGGACAAAAATGATGGTACCTCTATAAAAGATTGAAAACTACTTGACCAGAGTGACATGATTAACTCAGGTGTGTCATTTAATTGACATCACAGGTGTTTCCAAACTCATAATCAGTCAGTCTTCCTATTTAAAGGGAGACAAGTAGTCACCCTGCTGTTTGGTGAAAAGGTGTGTACCACACTGAACATGGACAACAGAAAGCGAAGGAGAGAATTGTCCCAGGACATCCGAAAAAAAATTATAGACAAACATCTTAAAGGTAAAGGCTATAAGACCATCTCTAAACAGCTTGAAGTTCCTGTGACAACAGTGGCTCATATTATTCAGAAGTTCAAGACCCACGGGACAGTAGCCAACCTCCCTGGACGTGGCCGCAAGAGGAAAATTGATGACAAATTGAAGAGACGGATCGTTGGAATTGTATCCAAAGAGCCCAGAGCAACCTCCAAAGAAATTAAAGGTGAACTCCAAGGCCAAGGTACATCAGTGTCAGATCGCACCATTCATCGTTGTTTGAGCCAAAGTGGACTTCATGGGAGACAACCAAGGAGGACACCACTGCTGAAAAAAACTCATAAAAAAGCGAGACTGGAATTTGCAAAAATGCATGTTGACAAGCCACAAAGCTTCTGGGAGAATGTCCTTTGGACAGATGAGACCAAACTGGAGCTTTTTGGTAAGGCACATCAACTCTATGTTCATAGACTGAAAAACCAAGCATACGAAGAAAAGAACACTGTCCCTACGGTGAAACATGGAGGAGGCTCAGTAATGTTTTGGGGCTGCTTTGCTGCATCTGGCACAGGGTGTCTTGAAAGTGTGCAAGGTACGATGAAATCTGAAGACTATCAAGGCATTCTGGAGAGAAATGTGCTGCCTAGTGTCAGAAAGCTTGGTCTCAGTCGCAGGTCATGGGTCTTCCAACAGGACAACGATCCAAAACACACAGCCAAAAACACCCAAGAATGGCTGAGAGAAAAGCGTTGGACTATTCTAAAGTGGCCTTCTATGAGCCCAGATCTGAATCCCATTGAACACATGTGGAAGGAGCTGAAACATGCCATTTGGAGAAGACACCCATCAAACCTGAGACAACTGGAGCTGTTTGCTCATGAGGAGTGGGCCAAAATACCTGTTGACAGCTGCAGAACGCTCATTGACAAATACAGAAATCGTTTAATTGCAGTGATTGCCTCAAAAGGTTGTGCAACAAAATATTAAGTTATGGGTACCATCATTTTTGTCCAGCCCTATTTCATTAGTTTGTTTTTTTAAATAATTATGTTAATCAACAATTCAAAAGTAATGGCTGATTTTGATTATTTAATTTTCAATAAATTTTTATTTATTGTTACTTTTGTGAGTTTCAAGTGATTTCAGTGAGAATTGTGGGTTTTTCCTTCTTTAACTGAGGGGTACCAACAATTTTGTTCACGTGTGTATACTGTAAAAGAAAATAACTGGATGGTCAAAGCTTAACTTATGTGTTTGTCTGTTAAAAACATTTTCTTTGTTATAAAATTTTTAAATTAAAGTGTGTGGATTTTGTTGTCAGACTCACAGTGGACTGTGGCAGTGATTCTTTCTGACGTCACCACTGGAGGAGGCTGTGGTCCTTCAGGTCCCAGTTCCAGTTTGGCTTCACACCAGTACTGGGCTCCATCATCTTCTTTGCTGACGTTGACATTCAGAGGGAAGCTGACGTTCACTGGTTTGTCCTGTTTGCTGTTGGGCTTTAGGCGGCTCAGTTCTGTCCGTCCTCTGAAGAAGGTCACGGTGAGGTTCCCAGGAGCTACGTTCTCTACGGTACACTCCAGAGTGTACTGGTTGTGCTCAAACATCGGACCGGCGTGATTTACAAACCTGATGGACACATTTTCTGGAGGCTCTGGAGAGACCGGGAAAAAGAAAAAGATGTAAAGTGAGACACACAAAGCATCAAAGCGATCAAATTCTGCATACAAATGAAGAAACCATCTTTAGTAAGAATGTTTTGTTAAACAGCAGTTTTACTTACGGTAGACAGTTACAGGCAGGACGGTAAAGCACTGGTCACCAGACTCAGTATTATAAAAGCACATGGGAGACGCATTCCACTCTGTCAATCTGCCAACCGTCCATGACAGCGTAGTTCCGTTTACTGTGACGTCTCCCACTGGTTTCTCCAAACCAAAATGTTTGTTACATACACCCACACATGCAACGCATGTAGCAGAGGTCGGGTCACCGTACTTCACTACCAGTCTGGATGGAGTGAATACAGGCTTGTATGCACAGTTTGCATCTGCAAGAAACACAGTAAATGTTGGATATAAAATTAGCAATCAGATGCACCATTAAAGCCTCTACAACTGTATATTCTCTGCATTTTATATACAGTATATTGTCTTCTCTTTAGATAATAGTCAAGCTCTCTGTAGGTGTTGAAATTGCATGTTTTCAAAGCATAATGGTGATAGAAGTAAAAGCAAAACCACTAACTGAAATGCGCTTTTGTCCTGTTTTAATGTATCATAAGAAGCCTAAATATTAGAGCTATGCAGGCGTGTTTAGTGCATGTTAATAAACACAATATTCAAACTACACAGCCTTCCTAGAGCATCCTAAATGTGCGCAATGTTTATTATTTCATCGATCTGAGACATTTTTTTTGTTTCTGATCAATGAATAAATTTGTCCCAATTCAGTAAACAAGGCCATCCCATCTCTGCTGATTTGAAGAATGGTTTTTAAGATGCAGAAAACTCATTTACTAATCCAGCAACAGTGAAAAAACAATGACAATAACCTGCTTTTTCTGTTAATTCACAAGAACAATGTTATAGACTACTTAAATTAATGACAAAGCAAGGAAATACAGAAAGAACAACAAATCTTGGTCTGGGCTTGTAAAAACGCTGCCTGACAGTAAAGGGAGATACTGATGTTTGGTGAAACAAACAGGAGGGTGTCATTGCAAATCAACATGGTGTTTATACAGCAAACAATCCTAAAGCTCGACTGTAGAATAAAAACTCTTCACTTACCACTGCCGGACACATGGTGGTTGTGCAGAAAAGTCATCAGGGAAACAACCATGAGAATAAAATGAAAAAGCATTCTTCCTTTCTAGCTGTTTTAATATAAATAAATATAAAAAACTGCTTGTAAACGAAAACTGCCAAACACGAAATCCAAAGCTGCTCAGAGAATGAAGGCTCATGTACGTTTCCTTTCTTGCTTTTCTGTTAAAAGAGAACAATGTTGGCAGGGCATCCTGTTTCTACACCACACATCCTCTCACTTTTTTTTTTTTAAACAGTCAGGTCATCAAAGGCCGTCAAAGTGAAAGTGTGGAATAGTACAGAATTTACTCGACCAGCCACTTTCACAGGGAGGAGAGCAGGTCAGTTTCCGGAGGACGTCCCAGTTCACACATCCTCTCCCCACACACTCTCAGTTCGTTTATAATAAATATTACATGATCGAAGTGAGTCTGCCCCATATATTAAAAAGTAAAAGTTCATTCCAAATACGCTGCTTATACCTAGCTTGATGTCTGCCACAGTGCACCAGGACAGATGAGAACTGTACTGTACTGTGTGTAAGAAACAACTAAGAGGCTAAAACAGGGGCTAAAACATGAAGCCACACCCGAGCGTTAAAAACTGAAGTTTCTCAGTTGGCGACCAGAGGCATTAAGATTGAGAGAATCCTCATAGAATCCCAGTGTCAAAATGTGAAACTTTACAGCAGAAATACATGTTCACAGACTGCTACACAAAACTGGTGTGGTCTCTGCAGCTAATTTCCCCGTTTATGACAACTGCACAAGGGGTAAATTTTAATATATCTCACCTGTTTAAATTGTTTGGAGGCCCAGAGTTATGCATAATTAGGGGCATGGCAGGTTTTTAAATGTATTTATTTAACCAGATAAAGACCCACTGAGATCGAGACCTCTTTCACAAGGGTGACCTGGCCAAGAGAGGCAGCAGCAGACGTCAAAGTAAACAAAAAACATATAGACAAAAATAAAAACAAAAATCTAATCACTCGGTCCTTGTGTCATTTTTTACCTTCCCTGAAAATTTAATCCAAATCCGCCAATTTGTTTTTGACTGATGCTGCTAACAGACAAACCAATGCTGACTGTCATTCAGCTCCACCTCCTTGGAAGAGTAAAAATATCGTTTCTAAATATTTGGAATTTGCATTTTCGCTTTTCCACTGTGATGGGGAGGTGACTCGTTGTCTGTAAGTACAGTTTCAAAGTGGGGGACTCACATGCTCTTAGATAAATATGCAGCTGGACTGGCTGTGAAAACACAGAACAAAGAAGCTTGGACTCTAACACAAACAGAGGAAGTTTGACTTCAGTCCATGTTTAACACAAGACCATTACTTCATTGTATCTTTTAATACCAGATAGTTATTTGCCTCTTTAGTAATGCTATACTAATGCTAACTTATTTAACTGTTACACTTGAAATGAACTTTAGCTCAAGTAGTGAGAGGAAACTAGAAAGCCGTTCTAAAATTAAAACTCCAGTTGTCGTCACTCGCTCTATCTGACCTCACATTCCTCTACTCCCTGATGACTTTTATCAGGATTTCCTGAGAGCCCTCCCATCCTTACACAGCCAACTACAACTGCCATGCTGCTTAATGAAGATGCATTTCCCAGTTTAAATGTCTCGTTGTTGTGATCTCTGTCAAACACTCATAATAAAATAACAATGCTCCTCATGTCTCTGAATTATTTTACCTGCTCTATGAACTGGGTTATAACCAATTCAGCTGTTTTTGTCAGTGGACATATCTTTAAAGGTCCAATTCAACTCATTAGGGT